>NC_041234.1:22805514-22874794 GCF_002837175.3 Physeter macrocephalus | reverse complement strand
TCTCTTCCTCTTTCCCCTCCCCCTCTCCCCCTCTCCTCCCCTCTTCCCATTCTCCTCTTGCCTTCCTCCCTTTCTCCTCCTCTTCCTTCTCCCCTCCTCCCCACCGTCCCCCTTCTTTCCCTCCCTCCTTTCCCTCTCTTCCCTAACGCTTAGTGCAAGTCTCAGAGTATCCAAATGTCTTCTGTCGCGTTGCTAGTGAAATGCCACTGCTCGGTCAGACTCCAGCTTGCTTGTCCGCTTCTTCCTCAGCCCCCGCCCCGCCCCCAGCAAGCTAAGCTCGCTTGCCTGGTGGTCCTGGAAGGACAGGAGATGGCTTTCTTGGCACTTTGATCTGTGGCTGGGTCAGGACACTGGTGCCCGATGCTGCGCCATTCGCAGCGGGGATCTTCACCTTGTTAGAGAGAATCACTGTTTTCAAAGAAGGCCTCAAAACCAAATTCTGGAGGGAAGGCGAGTTTGCCTGGACCTGGCAGAGTGTGTGTGTGCACGTAGGGTGTGCACGTGGTATACGCGTGTGCACATGATGGTGGTGGGATGCTCGTGTGCATGTGGTGTGTGTGTGTGCATTTGGTCGGTGGCATGTGTGTGCATGCGGCGTGTTTGTGCATGTGGTGTGTGTGTGTGTGTGTGCGTGTGCACGTGCGTGTGGGCACACCATGCTCTCACGCCCCTGGAGAGAGGGAATGAACGCTTCGGCGGGGGAGGAAGGCGAGGCTCTGCCTAGAGCCGCCCAGAGCCGCCGGGCACCATCGTGCGTTCAGAAGAGGCGAGAGTGCTTTGCCAGTGGAAAGCTTATTTTGCCCAGCAGGACCAAAAATCCAATTAAAGAAAGAATGAGGGAAATGTGAAGTCTGGACTGAGCGCTGGCACCTCCCTGGCCGACTTCCTTGGCAGGGAGCTCTGCGGAGGGGAAGGCCAATGATGGCTATATGGGGATGGCCGACCAGAGAGGCTCCCACGCGCCATAGCCAAACACAGGGGCAGCTGCCAGCGGCCGGTCCCGCCTGTCCGCTCCGCCCAGCGCCACGGCCTCCCGCGAGGACCCGCCGGTGGTCCCCGGCGGCGTGGAGAGCCGGGGCGCCGGGCAGCAGTGGGAACCCACCCCAGCCCCGGCTCTGGGGCCATTTGAGCCACCCACCCGCCCGCGCCTATTGACATCGGGGAGAATCGCACAGGCAGATTAAAGGCAGCATATGGCCCCCCAACTGGAAGCCAGCGGAGCTGAACCAACACTGGCAAATTGTGTTCAAACCGCATTGAGAATCCTGGCAGCTGCACCTGGCATGGGGAGCAGCCGGCGACCTGCATACAAAGGGAGTTTTATACACAGGGGGAGGCGGTGGCGGCGACGGCGGCAGCAGCGGCGGTGCGACATTGCCACCTCCTCCCTCCCACAGCCCGCTCTCTCCTCCCCTTTCATCCGGATCTGGGCATCGGCCCTGGGAGGCGGGGAGTTATTTGTCCAGGTTTCTGAACCTGGAGAAAGGAGGCCACGAGGGCAGCTCCTCTTTAGAGCTTCAAAGCCAGGACGGATTGATCAGCGTCCTCTGCTGTCCCCCGCTCCGTACCTATGTGCCCCCCCCCAATTTAACAACGGCCGGATTCCCCTAGCCGAGGAGGCAAGGAGCCCACAGGGGACAGCAGGAGGCCTGCAGCCTTCCCAGCCTGACCAGTAAGGAAAAGGGGGCAGTGCATCCTTCCCAGCCTCTGTGGGACAGCCCAGGGGAGGGAGCCTCCAAGTGTTCCCCAGTGCCAGGGGGACATCGCTTGTCTCCCTCCCTCCAACTCCAAGTAAGAATTGGGAGGCAGAGACGGTTTTTATCTCATGAAAGAGCAGGAAAACATTATGTTGTTTGGTATATAGAAATCAATAAAGTTATTAAAACAAATGACGGAGTATGACGGAGCTGGGTAGGGGTCGGGAGACCAATGAACTTGCAATAAACCAACTGAACAGGTGGGGGCAGCGTTTGCCGAGTCAACATGCAAACTGAGCCTGGGTTCCAGCACCTGGGTAATCTGTGGTGCGCTGCCGGTCCGCTCCAGACCACTGAACATGCTCAGTGGCGAAATCTGGTGAACCAAGGGGATGTGAAGTGGGGGGTTGTGTGTGTGTGTGGCAGTTTTGGGATAGGATGAGAGAACACCATCTCTTAGCCTCAGATTCTTTCACCAGCTGATGAGAATCCTAATTATGTTTTTTCCCCAAAGGATGCTCCATCCTGGAGGATGCTGCCACCACATGAAGTCATTAAAAATGCCCTCTTGTCCCTACTTCCCCCGGGGTTGGCATTTGGTGCGCTGGAGGGGAAGGTCTGGGGAAGGGAAAAATTCAAATTCTTTCAATAATGCAGCTTCTGCACCGTGGAGAGGTGATGTGCGGGGCCATGGTTTGACCTGCTCTCTGGAACCTGCCGGGATGCACCCTGACAGCGGCCTGTGATCAGCCCCCAACAACCGCCATGGTGATACCTCCTTTCCTGTCAGGGGCCTCCCCTACGCCTGCCATAGTGAGTGAGAAGTAGGGTTTCCAGGGACTGTTGGGATATCCTTAGACTTTGGGATGGCTCCTGGACAGAGGAGAGGGAGGCTGTCTGGAATCGTGCCATAATGGCCCTTTGGATGAAGGGAGGGCTCTTAGATGGGCTGCCCAAACAAGGGTTTAAAAGCAACCTCTGTGCCCTGTTACCCTGGCCTAGGTTACAGAAGCTTTCTTGTCTTGTGGCTTGGGAGAGACACAGCCATTTTGAAAGACAAACCTTGGTTGTTAAACATCTTCTGCATGCTCCGAACTGTCTGTTGTATGCAAGGGTTAGGGCAGGGGTCCCCAACCTCCCAGCTGCGGACCGGTACCGGTCCGCAGCCTGTTGGGAACCGGGCCGCACAGCAGAAGGTGAGCGGCAGGCGAGCGAGTGAAGCTTCATCTGCAGCTCCCCATGACTCCCCATTGCTCAAATTACCGCCTGAATCATCTCCGCCCCCCTCCACCGTCCGTCTGTGGAAAAACCGTCTTCCACGAAACCGGTCCTTGGGGTCAAAAAGGTTGGGGACCGCTGGGTTAGGGCATAGGATCCTCTGGATGGCCCTGCAGGAGGGCTTAATCTAGTCTTTTTACTTAGAGGAAGAAACTAATTGGATGAGGCTAAGTAACTGGCCCAGGGACACTCAGCAGTGGTCGGTGGCGCTGACCCAGGCCGTCCAGCCCCCTGTACAAACTTGTGCTGTCGGTGTGGATGCTTCTCTTGCCATCCATTTAGCTGTGATGGCTGGCCTTCCACAGGTGACTGGGGCAGGACAAACCCCCCACCTTCCTCCCAGACAGACAGGGGCTCACCTGTGAAAGGGCACAGTCAGCTTTCCCGGCGCAGGGCAGAAAGGAAGACTGTGGAAAGAGTCATTTTCTGCCTTCTCACCACTTTCCAGCCCTGATTTTCAGCATACCAGTGTTGATGGGGACAGGGCCTGGGAATCACCGTTGGCCCGTAAGGAGTGGATGGGCCGGGAGAGGATAGCACTTCCACAAACCCGGCTGGGGAAGAGCTGGGGGCACCCGGCTTGCTCCCCTAGACTTGCAGAAATCCCCAAGAGCTGAAGACGTGGGCTCTGTTCTGGATCTCCATGGGGAGACCTCATGCTAGAATGTTCCCTTTCTCTGGTCTGCATCTTTAGAAACCACACTCCTGCCTGGAGGCATCTTGTGCCTTTAATGACTAAAGTAGCTGCTGGTTTGGGCAACCAGCTCTCTTTTCTGGTTTGAAAATGAAGGCGCCTGTGCGGTCACACACGTACGTTGTTGTTGCGACAGTAATTCTTGGGCAAGACGTGTAGCGGTTGTGACCCTCCATTTGCTCACATCGCCTTGGATTCATCCCCTGGTGTCGTCTCCTCTCATACTGATTCTGGGCTTGGCAATGTGACTTGCTTTGGCCAAAGGGATGCTATCACACATGACTAGCAGAGGTTTGCAAAGTGCTTGTGTACTGGGACTTACCCTCTGTTGGTGTTCTTGGGACCCCCACCCCCGTAACTACCAAGCTGTGAATACACCTCGGTTACGACAACACGGGCCTGGATTAGGCAGCTGGAGGTATGCGGCTCAGATTGCTGACAACCGCACCGACCACTAGACAGGAGTGAAGCCCTCCTCGGCCAACGATCGTCAGGCGACCTGCCGGCTGACTGCAGCTTCTTGAGCGAGCCCGGGGTGAGTCCAGCACAACTGCCCAGCCTCGCCCAGCCCAAGCTGTGGACTCATAGACTCACGAACTGATAAACGGTTGCTCTTTTAAGCCACTAAGTTTAAAAAAAATTCTATTTATTTAATTAATTTATTTTTGGCTGCACTGGGTCTTCGTTACTGGGTGCGGGCTTTCTCTAGTTGCCGTGAGCGGGGGCTACTCTTCGCTGCGGTGCGCGGGCTACTCATTGCGGTGGCTTCTCTTGTTGCGGAGCATGGGCTCTAGGCACGCGGGCTTCAGTAGTTGTGGCACGCGGGCTCAGTAGTTGTGGCTCACAGGCTCAGTAGTTGTGGCTTGCGGGCTCTAGAGCGCAGGCTCAGTAGTTTTGGCGCACGGGCTTAGTTGCTCTGCGGCGTGTGGGATCTTCCCGGACCAGGATTGAACCCATGTCCCCTGCATTGGCAGGCGGATTCTTAACCACTGTGCCACCGGGGAAGTCCCGCCACTAAGTTTTTAGGATGTTTTTTATTGTGGTAAGATGTATATTACATAGAATTGGCCATTTGAACTTTTTTTTTTTGCCTCACTGCGTGGCATGCAGGATCTAGTTCCCTGACCAGGGATCGAACCTGTGCCCCCTGCAGTGGGAGCAGGGAGTCTTAACCACTAGACCACCAGGGAAGTCCCCACTTGAACCATTTTTAAGTGTACGGTTGAGTGGCATTAAGTACATTGCCATTGTTGTGCCACCATCACCACCATCCATCTTCAGAACTTTTTCATCATTTGTGATGGTTCTTTACATAGCAAGGCTCACTGATTTATAAGCTGTGGGGGTTGCCCCCACCTCCCCGACTCTCTCGCAGTGGTGAGCCTGCCTCTGAGGGGAGCCAGGTGGGAGGCTCAGCCTAGGGCACGGGGCTCTGGAGCGTGACCCAACCCGAGCTGAAAGAAAAGAGGCTCCTGGTGCTTCAGCTGTGGCCACCCCCCAACCCCATCCCCAGCCAGCTCAAGGCTTCTGACAGCCCCACCGTGGAGCCTGCCTGCTTTACAGGAGTCAATGGGGCTCCTCTTGGCAGCGGTGGTAGGTGATTAAGAATGACACTGGCTTCTTGCCCTCAGGCACATTCACTGAGGATCCTGAAGAAGCAGAAAGGAGAAAGACGTGGAGCATCTCCATAGTGGAAGGACCTTGCAGAACACAGGTGGGCCCTCTGACGAACTATCAGGGAGGGACATGCTTGGACCTGGTGTTTACAGAGTCACTGCCCTGGCCTTGTGCTCAGGGGATGAGCTGTGTGATTTTGAGTGAGTCACTTACGTTTTCTGAGCCTCAGTTTTTTCATCTGTTAAATGAAGATAATAGCAGTGCTGGATCTCAGGGTGAGGATTAGATGAGCCAGTGCCGGACAAGCTAGCAGATGCTTAATTAATATACGTGGCAGGCCGGGTCCCCCACCCCCACCCAAACTTACCATCTTTCCTCATCCTTTGTGGAAAGGGGTCTTTAGAAAGAAGAGAAAAGGGACTATGTCAGCATCAGAAATTATGCCTTGAGAGGTGCCTTCAGTACTGGCTGGAGAAGCACTCATTTGTCTTGTGGATGTTCAGTCTGAAGGTCTATAGTTTCTTCAGCCTTGGTGTTCAGGTGGCTGAGAGTATAGAAATAAATTTGGGGAGTGGTAAGGGAGGAGGGCAAAGGAACTTTTGGATGCAGGGCAGACTGCTGTAATATTCATTTTCTTCATCTTCTTCGGTAATTGAATTCCTGATTTTTAGTTCAGTACATAGTCAGTCATCTAGAATAAAGACAATGTTTCCCACCCTCTCTTACTACTAGGTATGACTACATGACTAAATATTAGCCAATAGGATGTGTCATGTCCTGAGACATCCTTCACGAACTTCCTTAATAGGGTCATGCCCTTTGCTTTTCTTCCTCATCACTCCCAACAGCCTGCTGTCTGGGATGCAGATGTGATGGTTGGAGCTCTAGACACCATTTTGAACAATGAGGACAAGGCTATCCCTCCCGACCCACACACCCAGGTATGGCAGAGCAATGAACTGGACGGAAACTGAGTGCCCATTCCAGTCACTTTTGGTACGTAACACCTCAGACTTCATGGCTTAAAACAGCCATTTTACTGTGTTCATAGATTACGTGGGTCAGGAATTTGGGCAGGGCTTGGCTGGGCAATTCTTTCACCCTTGGTGGTGTTGACTAAGGTCACTCAGTGGTAGGCTGAAGGGCTGGTCTGGAGGATCCAACACAGCTTCACTTGCATGGCTGGAGTCCGAAATGGATGACTAAAAAGATTAGGACTGCCAACCAGAGCATCTACGCATGGCTTTTCCCTGTGGCTTGGACTCCTCACAGCATGGCGGCCTCAGGGTAGTTTGGTGTCTTCCATGAGCCCCAAGCAGGAATATTCCAGTGAACAAGGAGGAAACTGCATGACCTTTTATGACCCACTCTCAAAAATCTCTCAGCATCAGTTCTGCCAACTTTATTGGCCAAAAACAGTCACAAGTCTGTTCAGGGTCAAGGGGAGGGGAATTAGACTCCCCATCCTGATTGGAAGAGCGTCAAGGTCACATTGTCCAAGAGCATGAGGGATGAGATGTACTGTGGTGGTCAGTTCTGGAAAATACCACCTGCCACATTCGCTTAAAGTTCAGGGAGAGAGCTACCATACCAGCCCCCATCACCTAGCTTGGAAATCGAGTGAGAAATATACTCTGACTCTCACAAGGCACTCTTAACTTTGGCCTTTGTTACTCAGAGCCAAATCCTGTACTAATCATAGAGATCTGCTCTGTGTGGGCTTTTAAGGGACTTTAAGTAGAGGACTGTTTAGCCATCTTCTGGACTTGGTGTGAATTAGTGTTTGACTCAAATAAATCTCCTTTTCTAATACAATAGTAAAGGACAGGAACGGGTCTTCTCTTGTGTAAACCCAGGACACTGTGCTTGCGGTTCTCAGGCTACAGGCGCCTTCGTTGGAGAGTCCTGTGATGGGCCTCTGGGTTTGGAGATAAGGTCTGACCCTGGGCCCTTATCTCCAAACCCCCAGGCCCTGGCCCTGGTGGAGATGGAAAAAGTGGTGATTTTATTCTTTGCCTGAGGTTTCCAATTCCAGTGTGAGAGGGGGTGGGCCCCACCGGGAGGCCAATCCCCAGCACATCCAGGGCCTCTGTCACGTGGCCAGGGGCACGCTCAGTGCCACAGGCTGCTTCTGGCGGCCCAGGGCTGAAGCTCAAGTGGCCCAGGCCTCTGAAGCAGGTGAGTGTCGTGGTGGTGAGAGTGGGCAGGAGTGTTCCAGGCTCTTTATCAGCCAGGGGTTGAGATGAAACACAGCTACCAGGTCATCACAGGTGATGGATGTTCCCTTTGGGCTGGACTTGACCTGGGAGCCCAGAATCTACTGGCGGATGAGGTTCCCAGGGAGTCAGAAGAGAGTGAGGAGAGCCGTTCACCACCTGGTGGTTCACCTGGAAGTTTCTGGAGCCGGCACCCCATTGCCCCAGAGCAAGTCACAGGTCCAAGCCAAAGTCAAGGGGTGGAGAAATATACTCCACTTTCAGTGCGAAAAATGGCAAAATCACATGTCAAGGGGTGTGGGTGTATCATTCTAGTGCAGGGAGCAGAGAGGAATTGGGGAATGATGATCCATTGACCGCTCTATCCTGCAGCCTGTAAACCAGCCATTAAAACCATCTGAAATCTACCAGAACCAACCTCCCAAGTTCCAATGTTAGTGGTTCCAAAATGTGGTGTGTGTGTGTGTGTGTGTGTGTGTGTGGTGTGTGTGGTGTGTGTGTGTGTGTGTGTGGTGGGGAGTGCGTGGGAAAGATAAGGGGCCCACTGTTCCTCCCCACACCCCACGAACCCCTGCCCTAACCCAAGTACCTTGTAACTTGCTGCTTTGGGCTCAATAAATATTTGTTGACTGACTGAGAAATTCAGGCTGACATTCCCAGGGACAAAGCGAATCCCACCGGGGCTTGGATTGAATGTCAATGAGTCTGAAGACGATCTCCTTGCTGTGAGTACATGCAAGACGCCACCTCAAGGTTCTATGGCAGGAATGGAGTTTCTGGTGCCCCTTCTTGCTCTTTTTTTCTCTGACTGCCTCAAGCTGGCCCATCTGGCGGCTCTGGTATGTCTGGTCTGAGGCACACACTTTTCCCTCGATTCTCCCCACTCGGGTAGGATGTCTGGGGCTGGCATGATGCTTCCACCCACCATAACCTTCCAAGCTGTCTGCACTGCCCAAGTGTTTCTAAGCTTCCGGTGTCGGTGTTGGTGTCGGGCAGCCAGTGGGTAGACGTGTTTTCGGAGGCGGTTATCTATGTCAAAACGTCAGCTGCCGTGGGTGATGGCAGGATGTGTGCAAGGCACGGTCTGCGCTGGGAGGAGTGGGGATAAGACACACGTGTCTGCCAGATGCTGGGGCAGTGAAACCAGGGGGGTGTGCGGGTGGGGGGGGGAGGTGGAAAGGATGGGGGTGTGGCTTGGCGTGGGGGAAGCAGCTGCCTCTCCGTAGTCACTTAGGACCTGCGAGCTCCAGTCAGATACTGATGAAGAGCTGCCAAGAATGGAAGAGGGGGCCATATCCTTGTGCTTCCCAAGGAGAAGAGCCAAGAGCGGGAACCAGCGGGAACCAGGACGGCCAGTCCCATTGGTTTTGATTCTTATTTTAAAATAATTATTATTTCTTCCCAGTGATCAAAGTAAATCATGCTCTATTGTGGAAAATTTGGAACTCACGGAGAAGTGTAACAAAGACACTAAAAACCACCTATAATCCCTAGCTAGACATCACGGCTGTGAACATTTAACCCGTCTCCTTCCAGCCTGTTATAAATGTGCACACAGCGCAGTGGTGAAGAGTATGGGAGAGGAATCTTGCTCGTTGGGTTCAAATCTGTGCCCTGTAACATTAGCTGTGTCATTTTTAGATAAGGTATTTAACTTCTCTGTGCCTCAGCTTTCTCGTCTTTAAAATGGGCATACGAAGAGTACTTACCTTATAGGGATGTTACAAGGATGGAATGAGATGATTCCTTAAGTGCTGGCACACAGTGAGTGCTTAATAAATGCTAGCTCTTACCAGCCTATTTCCATATATCACAATTTAGATCGAACCCTTAAAAAGTGTTGAATGCTACTTGTTTTCCCACCACATGTTTTAGTATGAGCATTTTCCTGTATCATCAAAAACTCCTTCCAGAGCATCACTTTATTCTTCACTTTTATTTTTAATTTATTTTATTGAAGTAGAGTTGATTTACAGTTTTGCGTTAATTTCTGCTGTACAGCAAAGTGACTCAGTTATACATATATACACATTCTCTTTCATATTCTTTTCCATTATGGTTTGTCACAGGATATTGCATATAGTTCCCTGTGCTATACAATAGGACCTTGTTGTTTATCCATCCTATATATACTAGTTTGCATCTGCTAACCCCAAACTCCCAGTCCATCCCTCCTCCACCCCCCAACCCTTGGCAACCAGAAGCCTGTTCAGAGCATCATTTTAAATAGCTTTCTTGAGCCCCATGGATTCATCTTAATTTACTTAGCAGTTTTCTTGTTGCTGGACATGGATGCTGTTCTCAAGTTTTTGTTAATATAAATAATACCGCAATGAACACCTTTGTCAGGGGTTCCTTGAATTGGTTTCTGACATTTTTTTTCTTGTTATGAAAGTACAATATACTTGGTCTAGAAAGCCATCGAAAAATACAGAAGAATGTAAAGAAGAAAATAAAAATTATCATTGAGAGAGAGAGATTGAGAGGAGAGATTCTCTCCCCAGGAAGAAGGTGTCTGGGCCACTCTGCACTCTGTCCTAGAGGCTCCACCCAGTGCCTGGCAGCGTAAACACGGCCAGAGTTAAATAACAACCCAGCACAATATGCAGGACGTCATAGGGCTTTAAGTGATTCATTGCCAAGTAAGCACTACGAAGTTTCCTAACCAGCAGTGTTTGCTCCTTGTGACCAGCTGGGACAGGGAGAGTCTTTAGCGTTTTTAAAGAACGCTTTGTTCTGCTGTGTGACAGGTTTCCCAGAGTCTTTACCAGCCGGGAAGCTTTCTTTCCTAAGGGCCTTTAGGACAAGGAGGGCTCTAAATCATCCTCAATCAAGAGGCCCCTCTCCCTCACCCCATCCTCTGGCCCTAGTCAATTTGGGGCATGCCTCAGAGGTGAGAGCCTGCTGTGGCCTCAGCCATCTCCCCAGATCTCCTCTGAAAGCCCTCAGTATTCTGCTCAGATGACTTCCTCCCACCCCGCTGAAGGAGGCTCTAGGGCAGGTCTGAAAGGGATGTACCCAACCCAGAGTGGGTTCACAGGGGGAGAGATGGCTTTGAAGAAAGAGCCTTGGGCCTGTCAGGAGCTTCTGAAGGGATGTGGGCTATGCCGCCTGGAGGAGCTGAGATAGAGGGGCCATGATGGCAGACTCTACAAAATTCACCACCACCAATTTCTCCCAGCCCTACGTGTGCACGCTGCTACTCCCATCCAAAAGAAGGAACGGTGAGTCTATTTGCCCTCCCCTTGAATCTGGGCTGGCTTTGTGACCTGCTTGGGCCAACAGAATTCATCGGAAGTGTTGCCATGTAACTTCTGAGCTGGGGCATTAAGAGGTCCGGCAGCATCTGTTTTTGTTCCCTCAAACGGAAGTGCCAGGTGAGAAGCCCAGGCCATCCTGCTGGAGAGACCGAGTGGAGGAGAACAGAGCCCCCTCAGCCAACAGCTGCCACCAAGTGCCAAAGACGCGAGTGAGGCCGTCCGGGATGTCCCAGACCCAGCCAGGCTCCCAGCTGAGTGCGGTTGCGTGAGCAAACTCCAGCCAATGTGGAATAGAAGAACCACCCGCTGGGCCAAGCCAACCCATCAATCGTGTGAGAAAGTCAACTATTGTTTTATGGCACTGAGTTTTGGGTTGCTTCTCAGGCAGCAGTAGATAACCAAAACACTGCTGTTTCAAATACAGTTGACGCTCCCACAACATGGGTTTGAACTGCACGAGTCCACACGATCGTAATACACGATCTGTGGTTGGTTGAATCTGCAGATGCGGAACCGTGGAAATGGCGGGTTGACAGTAAAGGTGTACGTGGATTTTTTATTATTATTTTTTTTTTTGCGGTACCACGGGCCTCTCACTGTCGTGGCCTCTCCCATTGCGGAGCACGGGCTCCAGACGCGCAGGCTTCTGAAGGTCTATAGTTTCTTCAGCCTTGGTGTTCAGGTGGCTGAGAGTATAGAAATAAATTTGGGGAGTGGTAAGGGAGGAGGGCAAAGGAACTTTTGGATGCAGGGCAGACTGCTGTAATATTCATTTTCTTCATCTTCTTCGGTAATTGAATTCCTGATTTTTAGTTCAGTACATAGTCAGTCATCTAGAATAAAGACAATGTTTCCCACCCTCTCTTACTACTAGGTATGACTACATGACTAAATATTAGCCAATAGGATGTGTCATGTCCTGAGACATCCTTCACGAACTTCCTTAATAGGGTCATGCCCTTTGCTTTTCTTCCTCATCACTCCCAACAGCCTGCTGTCTGGGATGCAGATGTGATGGTTGGAGCTCTAGACACCATTTTGAACAATGAGGACAAGGCTATCCCTCCCGACCCACACACCCAGGTATGGCAGAGCAATGAACTGGACGGAAACTGAGTGCCCGTTCCAGTCACTTTTGGTACGTAACACCTCAGACTTCATGGCTTAAAACAGCCATTTTACTGTGTTCATAGATTACGTGGGTCAGGAATTTGGGCAGGGCTTGGCTGGGCAATTCTTTCACCCTTGGTGGTGTTGACTAAGGTCACTCAGTGGTAGGCTGAAGGGCTGGTCTGGAGGATCCAACACAGCTTCACTTGCATGGCTGGAGTCCGAAATGGATGACTAAAAAGATTAGGACTGCCAACCAGAGCATCTACGCATGGCTTTTCCCTGTGGCTTGGACTCCTCACAGCATGGCGGCCTCAGGGTAGTTTGGTGTCTTCCATGAGCCCCAAGCAGGAATATTCCAGTGAACAAGGAGGAAACTGCATGACCTTTTATGACCCACTCTCAAAAATCTCTCAGCATCAGTTCTGCCAACTTTATTGGCCAAAAACAGTCACAAGTCTGTTCAGGGTCAAGGGGAGGGGAATTAGACTCCCCATCCTGATTGGAAGAGCGTCAAGGTCACATTGTCCAAGAGCATGAGGGATGAGATGTACTGTGGTGGTCAGTTCTGGAAAATACCACCTGCCACATTCGCTTAAAGTTCAGGGAGAGAGCTACCATACCAGCCCCCATCACCTAGCTTGGAAATCGAGTGAGAAATATACTCTGACTCTCACAAGGCACTCTTAACTTTGGCCTTTGTTACTCAGAGCCAAATCCTGTACTAATCATAGAGATCTGCTCTGTGTGGGCTTTTAAGGGACTTTAAGTAGAGGACTGTTTAGCCATCTTCTGGACTTGGTGTGAATTAGTGTTTGACTCAAATAAATCTCCTTTTCTAATACAATAGTAAAGGACAGGAACGGGTCTTCTCTTGTGTAAACCCAGGACACTGTGCTTGCGGTTCTCAGGCTACAGGCGCCTTCGTTGGAGAGTCCTGTGATGGGCCTCTGGGTTTGGAGATAAGGTCTGACCCTGGGCCCTTATCTCCAAACCCCCAGGCCCTGGCCCTGGTGGAGATGGAAAAAGTGGTGATTTTATTCTTTGCCTGAGGTTTCCAATTCCAGTGTGAGAGGGGGTGGGCCCCACCGGGAGGCCAATCCCCAGCACATCCAGGGCCTCTGTCACGTGGCCAGGGGCACGCTCAGTGCCACAGGCTGCTTCTGGCGGCCCAGGGCTGAAGCTCAAGTGGCCCAGGCCTCTGAAGCAGGTGAGTGTCGTGGTGGTGAGAGTGGGCAGGAGTGTTCCAGGCTCTTTATCAGCCAGGGGTTGAGATGAAACACAGCTACCAGGTCATCACAGGTGAGGGATGTTCCCTTTGGGCTGGACTTGACCTGGGAGCCCAGAATCTACTGGCGGATGAGGTTCCCAGGGAGTCAGAAGAGAGTGAGGAGAGCCGTTCACCACCTGGTGGTTCACCTGGAAGTTTCTGGAGCCGGCACCCCATTGCCCCAGAGCAAGTCACAGGTCCAAGCCAAAGTCAAGGGGTGGAGAAATATACTCCACTTTCAGTGCGAAAAATGGCAAAATCACATGTCAAGGGGTGTGGGTGTATCATTCTAGTGCAGGGAGCAGAGAGGAATTGGGGAATGATGATCCATTGACCGCTCTATCCTGCAGCCTGTAAACCAGCCATTAAAACCATCTGAAATCTACCAGAACCAACCTCCCAAGTTCCAATGTTAGTGGTTCCAAAATGTGGTGTGTGTGTGTGTGTGTGTGTGTGTGTGGTGTGTGTGGTGTGTGTGTGTGTGTGTGTGGTGGGGAGTGCGTGGGAAAGATAAGGGGCCCACTGTTCCTCCCCACACCCCACGAACCCCTGCCCTAACCCAAGTACCTTGTAACTTGCTGCTTTGGGCTCAATAAATATTTGTTGACTGACTGAGAAATTCAGGCTGACATTCCCAGGGACAAAGCGAATCCCACCGGGGCTTGGATTGAATGTCAATGAGTCTGAAGACGATCTCCTTGCTGTGAGTACATGCAAGACGCCACCTCAAGGTTCTATGGCAGGAATGGAGTTTCTGGTGCCCCTTCTTGCTCTTTTTTTCTCTGACTGCCTCAAGCTGGCCCATCTGGCGGCTCTGGTATGTCTGGTCTGAGGCACACACTTTTCCCTCGATTCTCCCCACTCGGGTAGGATGTCTGGGGCTGGCATGATGCTTCCACCCACCATAACCTTCCAAGCTGTCTGCACTGCCCAAGTGTTTCTAAGCTTCCGGTGTCGGTGTTGGTGTCGGGCAGCCAGTGGGTAGACGTGTTTTCGGAGGCGGTTATCTATGTCAAAACGTCAGCTGCCGTGGGTGATGGCAGGATGTGTGCAAGGCACGGTCTGCGCTGGGAGGAGTGGGGATAAGACACACGTGTCTGCCAGATGCTGGGGCAGTGAAACCAGGGGGGTGTGCGGGTGGGGGGGGGAGGTGGAAAGGATGGGGGTGTGGCTTGGCGTGGGGGAAGCAGCTGCCTCTCCGTAGTCACTTAGGACCTGCGAGCTCCAGTCAGATACTGATGAAGAGCTGCCAAGAATGGAAGAGGGGGCCATATCCTTGTGCTTCCCAAGGAGAAGAGCCAAGAGCGGGAACCAGCGGGAACCAGGACGGCCAGTCCCATTGGTTTTGATTCTTATTTTAAAATAATTATTATTTCTTCCCAGTGATCAAAGTAAATCATGCTCTATTGTGGAAAATTTGGAACTCACGGAGAAGTGTAACAAAGACACTAAAAACCACCTATAATCCCTAGCTAGACATCACGGCTGTGAACATTTAACCCGTCTCCTTCCAGCCTGTTATAAATGTGCACACAGCGCAGTGGTGAAGAGTATGGGAGAGGAATCTTGCTCGTTGGGTTCAAATCTGTGCCCTGTAACATTAGCTGTGTCATTTTTAGATAAGGTATTTAACTTCTCTGTGCCTCAGCTTTCTCGTCTTTAAAATGGGCATACGAAGAGTACTTACCTTATAGGGATGTTACAAGGATGGAATGAGATGATTCCTTAAGTGCTGGCACACAGTGAGTGCTTAATAAATGCTAGCTCTTACCAGCCTATTTCCATATATCACAATTTAGATCGAACCCTTAAAAAGTGTTGAATGCTACTTGTTTTCCCACCACATGTTTTAGTATGAGCATTTTCCTGTATCATCAAAAACTCCTTCCAGAGCATCACTTTATTCTTCACTTTTATTTTTAATTTATTTTATTGAAGTAGAGTTGATTTACAGTTTTGCGTTAATTTCTGCTGTACAGCAAAGTGACTCAGTTATACATATATACACATTCTCTTTCATATTCTTTTCCATTATGGTTTGTCACAGGATATTGCATATAGTTCCCTGTGCTATACAATAGGACCTTGTTGTTTATCCATCCTATATATACTAGTTTGCATCTGCTAACCCCAAACTCCCAGTCCATCCCTCCTCCACCCCCCAACCCTTGGCAACCAGAAGCCTGTTCAGAGCATCATTTTAAATAGCTTTCTTGAGCCCCATGGATTCATCTTAATTTACTTAGCAGTTTTCTTGTTGCTGGACATGGATGCTGTTCTCAAGTTTTTGTTAATATAAATAATACCGCAATGAACACCTTTGTCAGGGGTTCCTTGAATTGGTTTCTGACATTTTTTTTCTTGTTATGAAAGTACAATATACTTGGTCTAGAAAGCCATCGAAAAATACAGAAGAATGTAAAGAAGAAAATAAAAATTATCATTGAGAGAGAGAGATTGAGAGGAGAGATTCTCTCCCCAGGAAGAAGGTGTCTGGGCCACTCTGCACTCTGTCCTAGAGGCTCCACCCAGTGCCTGGCAGCGTAAACACGGCCAGAGTTAAATAACAACCCAGCACAATATGCAGGACGTCATAGGGCTTTAAGTGATTCATTGCCAAGTAAGCACTACGAAGTTTCCTAACCAGCAGTGTTTGCTCCTTGTGACCAGCTGGGACAGGGAGAGTCTTTAGCGTTTTTAAAGAACGCTTTGTTCTGCTGTGTGACAGGTTTCCCAGAGTCTTTACCAGCCGGGAAGCTTTCTTTCCTAAGGGCCTTTAGGACAAGGAGGGCTCTAAATCATCCTCAATCAAGAGGCCCCTCTCCCTCACCCCATCCTCTGGCCCTAGTCAATTTGGGGCATGCCTCAGAGGTGAGAGCCTGCTGTGGCCTCAGCCATCTCCCCAGATCTCCTCTGAAAGCCCTCAGTATTCTGCTCAGATGACTTCCTCCCACCCCGCTGAAGGAGGCTCTAGGGCAGGTCTGAAAGGGATGTACCCAACCCAGAGTGGGTTCACAGGGGGAGAGATGGCTTTGTAGAAAGAGCCTTGGGCCTGTCAGGAGCTTCTGAAGGGATGTGGGCTATGCCGCCTGGAGGAGCTGAGATAGAGGGGCCATGATGGCAGACTCTACAAAATTCACCACCACCAATTTCTCCCAGCCCTACGTGTGCACGCTGCTACTCCCATCCAAAAGAAGGAACGGTGAGTCTATTTGCCCTCCCCTTGAATCTGGGCTGGCTTTGTGACCTGCTTGGGCCAACAGAATTCATCGGAAGTGTTGCCATGTAACTTCTGAGCTGGGGCATTAAGAGGTCCGGCAGCATCTGTTTTTGTTCCCTCAAACGGAAGTGCCAGGTGAGAAGCCCAGGCCATCCTGCTGGAGAGACCGAGTGGAGGAGAACAGAGCCCCCTCAGCCAACAGCTGCCACCAAGTGCCAAAGACGCGAGTGAGGCCGTCCGGGATGTCCCAGACCCAGCCAGGCTCCCAGCTGAGTGCGGTTGCGTGAGCAAACTCCAGCCAATGTGGAATAGAAGAACCACCCGCTGGGCCAAGCCAACCCATCAATCGTGTGAGAAAGTCAACTATTGTTTTATGGCACTGAGTTTTGGGTTGCTTCTCAGGCAGCAGTAGATAACCAAAACACTGCTGTTTCAAATACAGTTGACGCTCCCACAACATGGGTTTGAACTGCACGAGTCCACACGATCGTAATACACGATCTGTGGTTGGTTGAATCTGCAGATGCGGAACCGTGGAAATGGCGGGTTGACAGTAAAGGTGTACGTGGATTTTTTATTATTATTTTTTTTTTTGCGGTACCACGGGCCTCTCACTGTCGTGGCCTCTCCCATTGCGGAGCACGGGCTCCAGACGCGCAGGCTCAGAGGCCATGGCTCACGGGCCCAGCCGCTCCGCGGCACGTGGGATCTTCCCGGACCGGGGCACGAACCCGTGTCCCCTGAATCGGCAGGCGGACTCTCAACCACTGCGCCACCAGGGAGGCCCTAGGCATTTTTGAAGTTCACATGCCACCTCTTTCTGAAAGCTTTTCATGTGACCTTGGCTGCTTTGGAATCGATGACCTTTACCAGCTACAGTGCCTGGATGGTAAGCTCTCTAAAGAAAGGGATCCTGTTTTATTTATTTCTCTGTTCGCCCAGTGCCTAGCACGGGACTGATGGCTCGGGCTCAATCCAGGGGTTTGGACTTAGCAGGCAAATCACACACCTGGAGGCTGGATCGTGGCTCCCTTGCCACGTCGGGGCAGGAGGAGCAGCTTAGAAGGGGACCAGCTTGGAACAAGGGGGTGAAGCCAGGGCAACCGGGGAAGGATCTCCTGAATCCGGCAGCCACTGGCTGGTGTGTCACATCTGTTCTCCGTGTCTGTGGGCCCCACGAGTGTTCAGGAGGGTCTCTGTCAAGCTGGCTGTGGAGCTTGGAGACTCTTCCTAGAGAAGCAGGATGTGTGTACACACACACACACACACACACACACACACACACACACACACAGACTCAGCACTCAAGCACGGAGACTGCCTCAGGGGAGACACTGTCTGCAGGAACCAGACTCCACAGCCTCCCAAGGGACTCGTCATCACATCTCTCGTCAAAGTGTCACTTGTCAGGCGCGGTTCTAGCTCAGCGGAACTCACACTGAAGGAAGGGCCTCGGAGGGGAGTGGGCTCCACGGAGTTTGCAAGCAGACACCGCGTGTCTTGTCCTTGGCAATTTCTTGGCCCAGCCCCAGAAAGCCTAATGAGCCGGTGGCACGAAGAAAAGACACCATGGGGGTTATCAGAGGTGCCCACGCGGGGCTTCGGGAACCTGCCCCGTCCTCCGCCGCGTGCGGGCGTCACTCAGTCAGATTCCCAGCAATGCCCAGAAAGGGGCAGGTCTGAGCAGGACTGGTCCTCTCCTTTGTGCACAAAGAAAAGGAAGAAGAAAAGAAAAAGGGATCTCGGGTCAGTCAGGCAGCAGCAGGGAGGGGATGGGACTCAGGGAAGATGGTCTGAGGGTGAGCGGGTCGGGCGGCGGCCTTTAGCTTCCTAATGGTCTCAGGCCTGGTCCAAGGGGTCTCTCTGTAGAAGGGGAGGCCTGTTGCCAGTTTTGCTTCAGGAGCCTCTCATCCAGCTCAGCTCTACCCTGAGCAATTCTCCCCCCGAGCCCTGGGGTCTGAACTGCAGCCCCCCACACTGACCCCAACAGCCCAGAGCAGCCAAGCCCATGGCCCAGCTTTCCTTGAGAAAGGCCTGGATCAAAGCTTGCACACGCTTCTCAACTACAAGTGGTAGTGAGAGTCCGCTCACGTAGGGCCTGAGTTCTAGAGGGTCACCAGAAAGAGACAGCAAACAGAGGAATGAATGCTGGGCCAGACCATCCGGCCACACCCCTGGCTGTGATCTGGCATCTGGGGCCACCTCCCCTCCCAGGACCTCCCAGGACCTCAGCCCAGCTAATGGGCCTAGGCAGTCGAAGCCCCTAACCCCTGTCCCTTCTCGTTGATTCTTCCGCTCCCCAGCCCTGCCCTCTGTACTTAGGAGCCCCTGGCTGTTCCCAGGGAGCCACGGCCCCTTTAGCCAAGGGGCTGGAGCCAGTGGTGTGCTGGAGCCGCCTGCAGCCCACAAGAGCCGAGTCCGGGGCTTCCCTGGTGGTGCAGTGGTTGAGAATCCGCCTGCCAATGCAGGGGACAGGGGTTCGAGCCCTGGTCCCAGAAGATCCCACGTGCCGCGGAGCAGCTAAGCCTGTGAGCCACAACCACTGAGCCTGTGCTCTAGAGCTGGCGAGCCACAACTACTGAGCCCATGTGCTGCAACTACTGAAGCCCGGGCGCCTAGAACCTGTGCTCTGCAACGGGAGGAGCCACTGCAGTGAGAAGCCCGCACACCACAGATGCAGATATACAGGAGCTCGTGGAGGCTCTCTTCTAATTGCTTCCATTTTCTCAGTGAATTGGGAAGCAACATCATCAGCTAAGAGTGAGGATGAAGGAAGAGGGTGTTGGAGGTTTGAGGAGAGAGATGTCAAATTGTCAATCAGGAGGTTGTTAAGCTTGAATTTAAAGTAAGACCAGTCAACAGCACTGTGTATTTTTCTCCATCAGTGTTCAGCTATGCAGGTGAGGGAAAAGGAGTAGATGGAGAGAGTTGGATTTAAACAAGGTTTCTGTACAGACACGGAGTAAGCAGAATGAAGAGAAAAGGCAAAGAAATTGAAGGCATGGGAAAGGTAGTGATTACAATGATTAGCCTATGGCAGACTTTGGATTTAAGGCTGGATAGGAATAAAATGAGGATGTAAGCAGGGAGTGAAGAGCAGAAGAAAGGTGGCAGGATCAATAGTTGTAGGTCTTGGTGACTGCAAAGGATTATTGGACTTGGGGTACTAAAGAGAGTGAGCGGGAAAGATAGGATGGAGAAATGGCAAAGGAAGGGATGCGTGAAGTTGACATTATGGGGAATGAGAGGCTGATCTGGGATGTAGGATAGGACCATTGGGGGAGAGGAAGTCAAGGATCCAAGAGGCTAGATGATGGGATGAATCATCTATGTATATATAGCAGTCGTCAAGAATGATAAGAGGACTAGTAGTACTGGAGAGAGTGACAATGTGCCAGCAACTAAAAGATGCAAAGAAGAGGGAGTGGCCAAAGGGTAGGGAACACTATAATAAGGAGCAGTGATGGTGTGGCACAGTCTGATGACATGAGATTCAAAGACGGGGTTTTCAGAGAGAAGGGAGGGAAAAGGGTCTGGAAGTAGCAGTGAGGCACTAGCAAGAAGCTATTTTCCTCCAGGCTCAGTGGTACAAGAGAAAGAGAAACCAGTCACCATTTAAGAGGGCTACAGGGGAAGAATAGTCTTCAGAGGACAGGCAGGTTTCAAGTAGAGCAAGATTGGAGAACAATCAGAGAAGAAGCTGAGGATATGAGAGATTTTGCTGATGACTGACCATAAGTCTTGGAAGCCAAAGTAGAATAATTTAAAGGTATATAAATTGGGCTTCCCTGGTGGCGCAGTGGTTAAGAATCTGCCTGCCAACGCAGGAGACATGGGTTCGAGCCCTGGTCCGGGAAGATCCCTCATGCCATGGAGCAACTAAGCCCGCGAGCCACAACTACTGAGCCCATGCGCCACAACTACCAAAGCCCGTGCGCCTAGAACCTGTGCTCTGCAACGGGAGGAGCCACTGCAGTGAGAAGCCCGCACACCACAACGAAGACCCGATGCAGCCAAAAATAAATAAAATAAATAAATTAAAAAAAAAAAAAAAGAGCCGAGTCCACTCTGCGTATCCCTTCCCACCTCTGTGTTCAGGGACAAGTAGGTAGCTTGGAACTGGCTAAGGTAGGAGGATTTCTTCTATGGAAATTGGCAAATGCTAGAAATTGAGACTCCTCCACCCCAGAGCCGGCTGTTAAACCTTCACCAGCACACCACTGGTTAGACCTCCAGAGCGGGCAGCGGAGTGGGTCACTGCCGACCCCTGCAGCCTCTCCTGGAGGAGCTCTTCGCTGTGAACGAGGGCAGGGCCAGGCTCCGGCTCAAGCAGTCCTGGGGTGGGCTCCTCTCGCACCGTCCTCCACTCTCCACCCAGAAGCCTTCTCCCCAGGCAGCCTGGCCTGGCTGTTTGCCTAAGCCGTTCTCACATATTCTACTCCCCTGGTTGCAAACATCATCTTTCAGACTCTTGAGCCGAGAGCACAGATCACCTTGAAAGTCCGGAGAAAAACCCCACCTTTGTCCATGGGCGTCTTGGGTGGGCAGTCCTGGGACAGGAAGTTAGCCTGAGGCAGAGGGGGACACCAAACATCGAGGGCACCAGAAGCTCCCTTCTCTGACCCCTCACGCCAACACTCCATTTCTTTCTGCTCCTTGCCATTTCCCGTCTGGGTTTTTGCTCAGGACATTCCTCTCCCTGCAATAATCACCCACCCTACCCACCCGGTAAATGCACTCTGTCCTTTCAGTTCTGCTGGAGATGTCACCTTCTTGTGAAACCTTTGCCAGCCCCCAGCTCTCCCCCCTCTCCCCGCCCCCAGAATGCTCCCACCCACCCGGTGGGTCCTCCACTGAAGCAGCCGTCACTCGCTTGTAGAGCTATAGTCTCCCCCATTAGGCTGTGACTTTTGTCCCCCTCTTCCCAGGGTATTTCTTCCACAGATATGTCCTGAGTCCCCATTATGTGCTTGGTCCAGGCACGGGGGTGTAAAGATGAGTGAGGGAGTTTGGCCTCTACCCTCGTGGGGCAACCAGTCTGCAGGGAAGATTACACAGACAGTAGAAAGAGCCGGTGACACACGCAGTCCTGGGGAACTGGGAACCATGGCAGCACACAGCAGGGACCCCCGACCTATTCGGGGATGGGGGTGTCAGGTAAGTCTTCCTGGAAGGTAAGCCTTTTCTTTCTTCCAGACTTTTCAGTGGAGGCTTCCAAGAGAATCAGAGTTCACAGGGTTGACAGCGTGTGCAAGACCTGGGGCACGGAGAGCGTGCAGGTGTGGATGCTGGGTGTTCGTGGCCTGAGATGTAAGTAGGAGAAGAGGCCGTGGAGACAAATCCATCAAGAAGTCTGGCTGGGGGCTTGCCTGGTGGTGCAGTGGTTGAGAATCTGCCTGCCAATGCAGGGGACGCGGGTTCGAGCCCTGGTCCGGGGGGATCCCACATGCCGCGGAGCGGCTGGGCCCGTGAGCCACAGCTACTGAGCCTGCGCGTCTGGAGCCTGTGCTCCGCGACGAGAGGCCGCGGCAGTGAGAGGCCCGCGCACCGCGATGAGGAGTGGCCCCCGCTCGCCGCAACTAGAGAAAGCCCTCGCACAGAAACGAAGACCCAACACAGCCAAAGATAAATAAATAATTTAGAAAAAAAAAAGAAGTCTGGCTGCGAAGGACCAGGGAAAGATGAGGGGCATGCAGCCGGAAGGGGAAGAGAGAGAGAAGGACACGTTAATTGCTGATGGGGAGCGTGAGGCTGGGGACACGGGAGGAAAGGGACTAATGTCTAGAGTTGCACTGTACAGTACAGTAGCTACTAGCCATGCTCAATTCTCTCAATTAATTAAAATAAAACTATTCAGTTCTTTGGTCAGACTAGCCACATTTTAAGTGCTCAAGAGCACGTGGCTAGTGGCTAGGAAAGTGTAGAACGATTCCATCATGGCAAAAAAGATCTGTAGATCTCTGCCCTAGAGTTTGAGCTCCTGGGACTCAGAGTTCAATGGGATTGGCCACGAGATGAGTGAGAGGATACCTTTCCCTTGGCACTGGAAGGCAGGCGGACAGGGTGGTGTGGACAGATGCTGGGGTGGGGGATGGGATGGGGTTAATCTGTGACTCCCGTGGTCTCTGTGAAGTTGGAGCTGAGTGGAGAGTGAGAAGTAGGTGTATGTCAGGTGGGAGAGAGCTGGCTAGGGCAACTCAGGACCCTCAGAAAAGTGGTGGGCTGAAGGGACGGAGCCCAGAGCTGAGCGCCTCACAAGAGGGGTGGCTCTGTGTACCGTGGCAAGCAGGTCCATGGTGTGCTTGGAAGGAAGTAGAGGGCTGAAGAGAAGTCACTTGAGTGGGAGATCCAGCTATCTACTACTGGGTAGCAAACTATCCCCAAATTTAGTGACTTACAACATCAACATTTAGTTTGCTCATGAATCTGCTACTTGGGCAGTGCTTGGCAGGGACAGCTTGTCTGCTCCACTCAGTGTCAGCTGGGGAGCTTAAAGGGTGACGCCACTTGGCATTGACTAGGGTGGATCAAAGGAATCATTTGAAGGCACCCTCTTTCACCTATCTGGTGCTTGGTGCTGGCTGTCAGCTAGGACATTAGTGGGAACATCAGGCTGTTGTCTGGGACACCTATCTTGGCCTCTCCATGTGGCCTGGGCTTCCTTACAACATGGTGGCTGGATTCCAAGGGTGACCATCCCGGGAGAGAAAGAGAGTCAGATGGATGCCATATCACCTTCTATGACCTAGACTAGGAAGTCTGCAGTATCACTTGGGCCACATTCTATTCGTGGAGATAGTCACAAAGGCCAGACATGGTTCAAGTGGAGGGGAAACTCCTCCTCCTAAAGGGGGCTAGTGGCAAGGTTCTAGAAGAGCATGTGAGGGCTTCCCTGGTGGCGCAGTTGTTAAGAATCCGCCTGCCAATGCAAGGGACACGGGTTCGTGCCCTGGTCCGGGAAGATCCCACATGCCACGGAGCAACTAAGCCCGTGCGCCACAACTACTGAGCCCGCGTGCCACAACTGCTGAAGCCTGTGCGCCTAGAGCCTGTGCTCCACAAGAGAAGCCATCGCAATGAGAAGTCCGTGCACCGCAACGTAGAGTAGCCCCCACTCGCTGCAACTAGAGAAAGCCCGCGTGCAGCAACGAACACCCAACACAGCCTAAATAAATAAATAAATAAATAAATAAATAAAATACAGAAGAGCATGTGAGACCAGAAATATTGCTGTGGCCATTTCTGGAAAATACGATGTGCCACAGAACCCAAGAAGTGAGAAGCCAAGGTCTTATCTGCTTCTGGGAGAGGAGATGAAGAAGTTGGGCCAAGTTCAAATTCCTTCACTTCATTCGTACAACTAATATTTATTGAGCACCTCCTATGCTCCAAGCCTAATTTCAGGTGCTGGGGATACAAGATGGACAAAAATCCCAGTCCTTATGGAGATTACATGGTAGTGGGGAAGACTCATTATAAACAAACAAGAGCTTATTATATTGGGTGATGTTAAATGCTATAAGCATGACTGATGGTCAGAAACAGAAAGTGCAGAATGGAAGGAGGGTAGAAGTTGGAGCAGCTAGGGCCTCCCAGAAGCCCGGATTTTCGGATTTTCTCCAGAGGGAGGAGGGTCTGCAAACTACAGGGAGGATCAGGAGGCTTTGGCCATGCCTTTGAACGCTGTATCCCAGGCACCTAGCTGGTAGGGCTGGATAAACTTGGCAGGGTGTAACCAAAAGGGCTCCCAGGCTCTGAGTCTTTGCCCAAGGTCACCAGCTAGTTAGAAGCAGTGCAGGAACCGGGCTGGCGAACCAGGGAGCACGTTTGACCCGTCATCCCCGAGAACTCTTCCCCCTGTCCAGTTTCGGAGCTAAACAGACCGGGGGCTTCTTGGAGAACGGTACCCCGGGGTGTGTGTCTAGTCGCCGTGGTTCTACTCGTACAGAAAGCTGAAGGGGCCGAGGAGGAGCGAGTTTGAGCTGGAAAGGGCTCAGGGAGGAAAAAACGTGGGGATTTCATTGGACTCAGCGAACCCTTCCCGGACCAGCCGGCGCAAACCCTCAGAGGCGGCCGCCAGTGCCCGGCTCTCCTCCGGGCCTGGGGCGCTCGGCGGAAGCGTGGTTGCGGAGGGGGGCGGGGCGCAATCCAGGATCCGTCCTCCCCCTACATCCTTGCGCCTCCCCGACAACCTGCCCTGGCTGGAAAGCCACCCGGACTAGGCTGCTGGCGTGGTGTGAGCACAGGAGGGGACGGAGAGTCCGTGAGGGGTGGGAGGGTGGCCGGGGAGGCGGGGGCCTCCCCGGGCGGGGCAGAGGCTGCGTGGGGGGCTCAGTGGTGGGGGATATTGGGGGCCCCCGCGGCATCTCCGACACAAAGGGCGGGGGAGCTCGGCCCGGCGGTCTCTGCAAGCAGTATTGATCGAGGGGCGGGCGCAGCGAGCGCGCCGAGAGCGGCTCCATCCATTAGGGCCGCTGTTCGCCTCCAATTAGAAAAAAAATCATTACTCAGCAGCCAGCAGCGGCCTGCGCGCCGCCCGGGACCGCCTGCGAGCGAGCGAGCGAGCGAGCGAGCGAGGCAACGGCGGGCCTCCCCCCACCTCGTGCTCCCCACCCCCAGCCCCCGGCGCCCCGCCTCCCCCGGCCCTAATGACAACTATTAGAACTGCCTCCCCGCACCCACCGCCCGGCGAGCACAAAAGCGCGAGATTCATTTGGTAATCGGGGTAATTACAGCGGGGCGCGGGGGCGCACGCGGCGATGGCGGGCGCGCCGGCAGAATGCTAAGGGGCCGGGCGCGCCGCCCGGTCCCACCCCGCCGCCCTCCCTGCCCGGCCCCTCGCCCGATTGGCGCCCGGGGCCACGTCTCCCCCGCCCCTGCCCTTCCCCCCACCGCCAGCCGTGGGAAGGGGGCTGCCGGGGTGGGGGGGCTCCTGGGGGCGGGATCAAAAGTCCCCCTGCTCCCCCCGCCACCCCCCGGGCCCCGACCGGCTCGCCATCGGCCTCGGCCTCGGCAGCGCGGCCTGCGGCGCTCAGGACAAGATTTGCCACGTCCGGGAGCCGGAGAAACCCTCCGAGGCCCGGACGCATAATAAATACCGTGTGTAATGTATTTACTCTGCTGCCCCCAGTTAATTTACACACCCGCGCCGCGCCGTGCGCCCTCCCCCCGCGCGCGCCCCGGCATGTCGTTCCTACTTACAGGCTCAAGGCGCTGTCCCTCGAGAGGGCCTTTTTTTTTTTTTTTGAGAGCTTTAGGATGGATGCAACGTGTCATTAAACCTGAAAAGGGCTGTTACTTATCTGTAATGGTGTTTTCCACAGGCCTTTCTCCTTACCTGTGCGGGCCCAGGTACTACCTGGATGGTGGATGGGGGTTGGGGAGTGCTCCAAGGCCCGGGTAGGGTGGGTAAGCGGCATGTGAGCCCAGCAGTAGGCGGCTGAGGCATCGCTGGAACCCAGCCATGCCCCAAACCGACACCGAGGCCCCGTCTCCACAACCTGGAGGCAGCCCCTCTTTTGCCCCGTACCGTCCTGCACCCCGGGCAGGATTCTTCCTCCACAGCGGCCCGGAAGAGCATTGTGTTAGGGGGCCCCTCAGAAAGGCTTCCCCTGCCTTAGCCTGCAAGAAATGCAGCCTCCGGCTTGGCCATTCTTGCAGCAGAAAGGCCCCGTGTGACTCCGGCACTGGACGGCCCTTATCTGGGGCGATTTCCCATCTGCCTCTTGGGGAAGCAGGATTGTCTTCTGCACAGGACTTATCTTGTTGGGAAGCAGATCTGTGAGCTAGAGGCAGGCCCGGCGAGTGGAATGCTCACTCGGCCTTGTGTGTTCTTAATGACCCAGAACAGAGTCCCCAGAGGTGAAAAACAAAACCCTACACCCCCTTAACCCTTCCATGCCCAACCTGGCTGAGAGATTTCCTCGTCCTGCTGTGGTGGCATGCAGATTCCTCTCGGGACTGCATCCAGGGGCTGCCTCATGGACCTCAGCCCCAGCAGGTCGAAACTTTAGTCTGGCCTGCTGCCACTAGGGGTTGGTGGGTGGGGTGTTAACCCTGGTTTTGGAGGGTTTGGAGGAGGGAATTGTCATGGCCTGAAAACTTGGGGAAAAATTTGAGTCGGTAAGCATTTTTCTGAGAAGAGGGTTCTTAAAGGGATCTGAGATCGCCCCAAAGGGTAAGAACCACCTAGCAGCTGTTTCACCTTGCTCAGATCTTATCTCTGAGCCCAGCTTCATTATCAGGAAGAATGAGGCTTCTCCAAAGCAGTTGTGATCAAAACAATGAGATACCGCTTTAATATTTGTAAACTGTACAGAGTTCTACAAAGATAAATTATTAACGATGCCAAAGATGGCTCTGTATGTGCGCGCGTGCGTGTGTATGTGCGTTTTGTGCGCACACGCGCAATCGTTTGTGAATGGGCAGTGCAGGGGCAGTGTGTGTGTGAGGGGGGCGTTGGGATTACATATTCTCCATTTTAGGGAACTTCTGAACCCCTCATCTCTCTACCTCAGGGGTGGGGGATGGAGGGAGTGGACGGCAGGGTCTTCCTGCCCCAGCTGCTCTGGCCGTCAGGAGACTCGTGGCCTCTCTTGGGCACAGAGCAGGTGCTTAGGACACCTTTGAGGAATAAGCAAATCAACGGGTAGCTAGTGGTCTTGGCCCACCCCACCTCCCTTCTGGACTTGCAAATACGACTCTGGACCCTTTCCAACTTGAATGTAATTATCTCTGGGGTAGAGGCCCCTCAGTCCCCAAATCCTTTCTGATTCCGTATCTACCTTCGAGGAGCTCAAAGATGAAAATAACCAGAATCCAGGGGTGTTCAGCATCCCATAGAGACGAAGACAGATGAGGTGACAGCTAATTCTCTTCCTCCACACACCGAGACAAAAAGGGGGGAAAGTTTGTCTGCGGTCAGGAGACCAGGGTTAGAGCCAGTGTGCCGCACCCTCCCATACAGCCTCTTGCTTTGGCACAAAAGCACTGTGGCAGCCATGGGGGGGTAACTGCCCAGGCTTCCCTTCGGTGGAGAAGGTTCTGGAAGGAGTGCTCTTAGCTGGCAGCCCCCAGCTGCTGTACCTTCAGGAGCCACAGCAGCTGAGACCACAGGCTCCCCAGGCTGCCCCACCCAGCGACCGCAAGATGGGGGCACCAGAGCTGGGTCATTCCGCCGGACGTGGGACGTCTCTGATGGGCGGTCTTTGCTCCGGGGCTCCCCATCGGCCTGGTGCAGCCTTTCTCAGAGCTGCGCTGTGTCTGAGGCTCTTCCCACCCCATCCTCCTTCCTTTCCCCTCCTTCCTCGGGGATCAGACCTGTATCTTGGCCTGAAGGCTCTCCTACCTACTCCTTGTCTCCCTCCCCCTTGATCCTTCACGCACATTACCCCCAATACATCTCCTGAACTTCTGATTCCATGTCGGTGTCTGCTCCCTGGAGGACCCGGACAGCCACAGGGGCCAACACTCAGACTCCTGTGCTCTCCATCATTTTAGGTAGAACTCTTGTGTGTGCAGGGTCATGTAGAGTCAGGGGTGAAGCTCGGAGCTCTCGGCTGCTCCTTTGCCCCTGTTCCAGAAGGCTGTAGGCACCAGACGCTCTCCCACGTGCCTCTAAGGCTAGGTGGCGCGCTGCCACACTTGGGTGGTCGTGATGCTTGTGACTTGTATTTATTCTTCCAGTTGCTCCTGGGCACAGCTGGACTCATCTCTGCCCAGGGTCCCTGCTGCCATAAAGGCTGGCTCTACCCACCAGCTTGCCCGGCTGCTCTTGGAAAGTCAGTCCTCAGGCCAGGCTGCACTCTGAGGCCCAGAACTCCTTCCGAATGGCCACTCCGAGCCATGAACCTGAGAGTTGAATGCCCACCCTGCAAATCTGTACGTCGAACCAGAGGCTCCCCTGACCGCCTTCCGCCTGATGCCAGGGTGAGCCAGTAGCCTGGACAGCCCTGCTCTTTAGAGACATGGACTAAAATCAGATTGAAAGGAAGGGAATCAAGGAGAAAAAAACATCATTGGAAAACAAAAGAACTGCTAGACTCTCCGCCTGCTCCTGGAAAGGCAGGCACCAGCCTAAAGACAGATGAAGTGGAAGGCTGTTTTTTTTTTTTTTTTTTTAAAGGCGGGGGCAGAGGTCATTAGCTCAGAGAATGTGTTATATTTGACATAAGGAGGGTGGTAATTTGAGGCTGGAAAGTGCACTCTGGTCCAGGAGATGCAGTCCGCAGATACTATTCGCTGGGGAGAACGGACAGGCCCTCAACTAGGAGAGTGGCAGAGAGGCATGCGTTGCGGAGGTCTTCTATTCTGCCAGCCATTCACAGCACCTCTGTCCATCCCCCCACCTTTCTGAAGAGGATCCATCTGTGAACTCTCACGTCTGCCATCCCTGGCAGCTGTGAAGTCTCACGGGACTGAGACCAGCACCCAGTGACCTGGGTTGTAGAGCTTCCAAGACAGCCAGTGCCACCCCTGCAGCCTGTTTGTTTTGTTTTTTGTCCCCAGAGCCAGACTTTACTTGGTGGTGCCAGGCTGCAGCCCCATGGCCAAGCGTTTTGGGGACAGTACTTTTGGTCATAGCAGGGGTGGGGCTCAAGGGATATCTCCAAACCCTCCTCGGTTCCTGGGAAACCAGCCTGAAGTGCGCATGCCTTCTGAGGGGCTTGCAGGGTTATCTGCTGCGGGAGACCCCTGGGCACTGTGGTTCTTCCCAGTGAAGAGAGCCGGAGGCTACGGGGGAGAAACTCCTAGAGGGCGTGCTCTTCCTGCGGTCCTCATCCACTCCTGCCTGTCCCCCAGACATCAGTTACAGATGGAAGGATGCAAGGGTGGGGGGGGCAGCCAGCCAAGCCTGCGGAGAGCTGGGCAAGCTGCCTCGTACTGCGGCGCACTAGCTCCGAGCGCATCGTCGCCCCGGGCCCTCTGGATCAAAGGCCGGCTCCTCCAGCTGCACTCAAACTTCATCCACTTCTCCAGGCTTTTCGGGCCTTCGCTTGGGCCGTGCCCTCAGCCTCAAACACTCTTATCTAACTCCTACCCTTCCTTTCGCTTTCAGCTTAAGCTCCAGGAAGTACGGGTAACCTCCACTGTAAACAAAGCCAAACGTTTTCTTTATCTGGAGCCTTTACTATGCTAATGTACATTGTGAATCTTCGGGGGGGCGGGGGGGGGAGGGGGGAGCATCAATCTTTTCCAGAGTGTTTGGCCACAGAAGGCCTCCGCCGACCCCCTCATATCTATTAATCCTCTCCCTGAGAAGGAAGAGATTGGGAAAGGGTCCTCTGAGAGAAGCTGGGGCCAGGGAGAGCCGTGCGTTTCTCTGCTAGATCCTACTTCTTAGGTAGCAGCCCAGAAACCCCTCTTTCCCCTCAAGGCGCGGGGTGGTGGGAATAGAGTCCCTGTCCCGTGGCCTGAACATTAAGCTTTATTAGCGTCAAGGTAAAATCCACACCTGTGCAGATGCTTAATTATAGGCATACGTGTAGCTAAGACACGTTCACATGTTAAGCGTGGGTCAAGTGCATGGTCTGGGACAGCTCTTCTTTGGCTCTTTGGTATAGCTCTGCCAGGCCACGGCCAGCCTGTCGTTTGTTCTGCTGGGCCAGGCCTCAAGCAGGTGAGTGGTCTCTGGCGCGTCCTTTTGGGGCCTGCAGCCCGGTGAGGGCAGCACCACATTGGTTGGGCAGATCCGTTTGCCCGCCCCCCCACCCCAGATCTGCTGTCTGTGGATCCCAGGAGGCTGCTCGTCGTGGACCAGATCAGTTGGGTGGCCTTGGCCACTGACTCCCGGCTGGGTTAAGGTTTGGCCAGTGAGATGCACCAACGGGCAACCTGGCTGGCAGGAAGAGTCAAGAGGTGGGAGTATTTATTTCCCTGGCTGGGCTGCAGTTTGGTGCGGGCTACATTTCTATGCCCACAGCAGCCTTCACCTATAGCTCTCTCCTGTTCTGCTAACAGCCCTCAGCCCTCGCCTCTTCAGCCCAGGGCCTGGTAGTAGCTTCCCACTGTTCCTAGTCCCAGGACACTTCCCTGTCCCTTGTGGTTTCTGTAATCTGCCCACGCCTCTGTAAATAGCCCCTTTGCTAAACTCGTTCCAATTAACCGTCTTGTTGAGTGCGCCATCCGTTCCTGCTCGGCGGGCCCTGACTCAGGACAGCGAGAGCTGTGCTGTGGGCGGCCTCAAAGTCATCTCACCAACCACAGACAAGATACCTTGAGTTCCCCATTGGTCAATTTGAATATGCAAATGCTAGGCATCAATTACTTGAGGTAAGCTTTCCGTAACAGTCTAGAGCCTGGCTGTGGACCCCCTGACTCACCCCTGTCGTGACATTTAGCACTGAACTGGCTTATCTGTGCAGGGTCCCCACTCCTTCTTGCCTAGATGAGGTTATGGGAGGAACATGATCCCTTTCTCTCCCAACTCTCTGTTTTTTTGAGGTGGGGGAGGACATCGTCCTTTTGGGGGAATGTGATAAAACTGTCCAAAGTACATGAAAATTGGCCACCTAAATTATGAGCTTAAATTCTGGTTTCAGCAGTGTGCTGGTAAATGCTTAACGACTGGCTGCCCCACCCACTTCCCTTCCTGAGCTGTAGCATCTGTTGATTTCCATGATGGAAATACTCCAACCCCGGCCAGTCTCAAGCTACTCAGGCGCTGGCTCTGACTGTGGAGCTGGGGAGAGACGTACAATAGCACACCATTAAGTAGCATTTCCACCACACAGATACACAGATTAGCTAATCTCAGAAACACAGATAATAGAAACGGCAGCAAAGTCATCAGGAAGGCGTGAGTTTTGAGTATTTAGCACCGTTGTTTTTAATATGGTTTATTCAATGTTCAGTTTTTAATTACTTTAATTGTAATTTAATTTTAGTGATTTTAATTTCATTTGTATTGGGGTTTGCGTTTAACAATTGGCTTACAAAACTCCTGAAAATTTAATGATCAGCTCTCACAAACTGGTACTATCCAGCTCCAGCACACCATGGAAGGCTTCTATTTGCTCTGTGGCAATGGAAAGAAAAATTAATTTTCCTCAAGATAGAAAACAAAAACAAAGAAAAGCTACGAGTATTTCAATTGCGCCACCTTGTGGCGCAACCTAACACTACCACACCCCCTTGTCTGAACTCCCCCACTTTGGACATGTTGGATCTATATCTGGGGTGACCAAGGCTCCTGGTTTGCCTGGGACAAGTCCTGCCTTATGCCTGCAACGTTGGTTTAACTATTAATCGCACACCCTTTTGTTCTCAAAAGTGTCCTGGCTTGAACAGTAAATGATGTAGTCACCCTCCCTGTGTCCCGCTAGACTGTAACTTCCTTGAGGGTAGGGGTTGTCTTGTTTGCCACTGCCTCCCTCTGGCCGAATAAGTCTGACTGGGATCTGTTGAATGAGCAGTGAAAGTCAGGGCTACAGAAAAACTTGGTTCTTTGGTTCCATTGATAGCGACTGGGATTTGGACATCTTTTAGTTTTGCAGAGATTTTTATTGTAATGTGGTTAGCCCTGTAATCTCTGACCCTGCCGCCCTCCGCACATAAAAAGCCAGGCGGGTAGACGTCAGAGCCTCGTCTCCCAGGGGCGTGTGGCAGCCAGAGGGTGTTGGTCTGGCCATCTGGTGCAGGAACAGTGGAGCCGTGTGGGAGCCCAGCTGGCATGGGAATCCTTGGCTGTCCCCGGCAAACAGCATGGGGAGGCGAGCTGTGGGATCAATAGTAATTTCCTTCAGAAGAACGGCGATGTAGCGCGGTTGGCAATGGTACTGGGCTTTCCCTGGCACGGAGGTCTCTAAATGCACTTGTGCACTTGGTCCTCTTAGCTAGGAAATGGACTTGCAGCAGAATGCTGGACAGGGAAGGAAACAAGGACAGGACTTTCTTGGCTTGGGCCCAAGAGAGATTGCCAGGTTGGCCGTGGAAGCAAGCTTTCTGTGTGCCTGCCTGTCATGGGCAGAAGCCACGTCGATACTTTGAGGCACTGACAGAGTAGAAATCGTAGAAGCCGGAACATTCACATGGACCTGCTGTCACCTCCCATGCAATATCCATCTACTCAGCACTTAGGGAGAGACTTCTGTGTAGCAAGAACAGTGTGCTCCAGGCTCAGGGGGGTCCCTGGGAAGTAAAGGTGATCCCTGCTTCTCACTGTGTAGACACGGAGAGTAAGGAGTTGTCTGACTTTTCTGAAGCCCGGTGATCAGTACTGAAATAGTGGCGAGTCCCAGGCACCTAGCGGGTGGCTAGAGTCTGGCAAGGATGGGGCAGGCTGGAGCTGTTAATGGAAGGCTGAGCAGGAGTTTTGTAGGGATGGGGTACTCGATGCGGTGGTGTACCACCTAGATCCCCCCTTCAGGGGTTAGGGGGGGACTGCTGTCCACTTAGAATTGCCCTTAGCTGAGGGGTGCTGAGCTGCCTTACCTAACGTAATGCCCCCCTACCCCGGGGGGGCCAACTTGTATTCAGTGACTGGTCTGGGCGGGGGGGTACTAGGGCACACCCCCTTGCCTCAGTTTGAGACACCTCTGAAGGGCCATCCCAGCTCCAGAACTTTTGGTCGGCTGAGGCCTTTGTTGCAGCTGCACGGTAGTTCAACTTCTCTGCCCCATCCTGTGGCCCTCCCTCTTGGGCGCTGTTCCCGAGAGCACCCTCCAGCCAACCTCCTAAATACTGGTCTCCATCTGGGGACTCATCTCCCAGGCAACCTGACACAAGCCTTGGGAGGGAGGGAGGAAGGGAAGGAGGGAGGGGAGGAGGGAGGGATGGACAGTCCTTCTGAGGGAGAGAAACAGTGTGCAGAGGGGCACGGAGCATGGAGAGCAGGCGTTACCTGGGGCAGTGCAGGTGAGTCCGGATTTCCTCCTGTGCGTGGGGACCGGGTCTGTGATGGGCTGGTGACAGAGACGGACAGCAAGTCCTAGGAAGGTCAGAGGAGGGAGGGAGTGTTAGGATGGGCATAAGGGAGATTGGGAAGGGGCTGTGGGCACAGAAGGTATCAGGAAAGTCTGCAGTGCACATAGTCAGAAGGAAAAAAAAGATAATCCTGGGAAGCAGATTCTTGATTCCTAATTCGTGGTGGTCAGCGAGGATTCATGACCCAAGGATCTTGCATTCCTGTGCTTCTGACCGAGGTGTAGCCCGTAAGCGTTACTCTGAGCTGCCTAGTCAGACTTTGGGCTCTTCTTAACATAATTTATGTGTTCCTGCAATGAGCCACGTGTCCCCTGGCCTCTTACTCTCTTAGGTGGGTGCTGTGCCCCGTCTGATCTGGAAAAGTGAGGCTTTGAAAGCAGGTGAGTGTGGGTCCAGATCCCTCCCCCTACAACCTAGTAGCTGTTGTGGAACTAGGGGCAAATGCCTTGACCCTTTAGAGTCTGTTTCCTGCAAAGTGGTGATAATGCCTATAAACGCTTAGCGCGAGGCCTGGCACATGGTAAACACTCAATAGTTACCTTCCTTTTCAGTCCTGCCATTTTGGATTCATTTGCTCTACTTTGTACCCCTTTATCGGAACAGTTTGGTGTATGGGTCGGGGGAGTCACTCCGGGGGCGTGGTGTTGGTAGGAGTGGGAGGGGCAGAATACACAGAAAGAGCCCTAAATAAGTCCTTTAGAGATCCGGCCCTCTCCCAAAGCCATCCGACGTGCGGGGCAACCTGACAGTGGAAGCGGGCTTGTCTTTATCACCTCCATTTTCCAGAGGGGAAGACTGAGGTCTGGAGGGAGACTGACTTGGGCAGGTTTCAAAGGACCTGGGCCCTGGGCTTCCAGGGCCCCAGCCGTTTGCGCATCAGGTCTTGTGACACCATGTGCAGGTTTCTGTAATTCCCAGAGGCTTACCCTTGCTGTTTTTGCAGCTGGTTCTCCCGGTCTCCCCCAAAGTGAAAGAAGCTGCAGCTTTGGGGCGTGGGCGGGGCTCCCCATGGAGCCAGGACCCGGGCCAGGAACTGCTCTTGTTTGTTCCCGAGCTCACCAGAAGGACACCTCCTTCCTCCCCACTGATGTCAGCCGATGACGTCTGGGCGCATTCAGGCCATGCTGTCATTTGTCCCATGCTCACTCAGCTGATTAAAAGTCATCAATTGTTTTTTAAGCCGGCAGCAGGCGAGCCACCAGGCGCCATTTGTTATTGCTCGGCCATGCTGTGAGATGCTGTTTAAACTCATGGAGCAAAGCTTTCACCAACCAGAGGCCAAAAGCGTTTTGGGGAGGAAAGAAAATAGGAGAGAAATGAGTGGGCCCACATCTCCACCAGAAGGAACAATCGGGCCGGCCAGCTGAGGGGCTGGTCCCCCTTTTAGCAACTCCCACGCGGTTCTTTTCAGGGCCTTTCTTTTGGGGCCAGAGCTCCAGAGGGAGCCCCCTTCATCTCTCTCCCCGGCAACATCATCACCGCTGTGGCTGACAAATGGTTCATTTGGGGACTTTTTCCCTTGTCGCCCCACCTCGGAGTTATTCCCTTGCTTTTTGGCCAGGTTAATGTTCCCCAAACACAGCTCAATGCCATCCCTGCTCCAGCACCTTTGGTGGCTCCCCACTGCTTATGAATGAGGAATAAAGCTGTTGCCTGGGACAAAGGCCTTGCCTTCGCCACGGGGGTCACCCAGGTCCCCCTCCGACCTTCCCAGCCACCGCGCTTCAGCCAGGTTGCACCTTTCAGCCTCCCGCAGACATGACCCTTGCTTGGCGCTCATCGTTTGTGCTGCTACATCTATGTGAAATGATGCACCTCTTCCCCACCCCCCCTCAACCAACGTATTGGATTCCAGAGGATCTTCTGAGGACTATTTTGGGAACCCGTCTCTGTCCTGGTGTCTTTACTGAGGTCACAAGTCCATGTCCTCTTCTCCCCCCCGCCCCCGTTTCAACCACATGTGCAGCAGATGTTATGCATGCCTCACCCCCATCCCCTCGTGCCCACATTTCTTTCTTTCTCTTTGTTTTTTGGCCGCACCGAGGTATGTGGGATCTTAGTTCCCCGACCAGGGATCGAACCCGTGCCCCCCTGCATTGGAAGTGCAGAGTCTTAACCACTGGGCTGCCAGGGAAGTCCCTGTGCTGACCATTTCTGTTGTCAGCTGCCAGCCCCTGTGTCTAGCCACCCAGGAGCCAGGAAGTGCCAGGGGATTAATGCTGCCTGGGAGCAGCCCTCAACCAATGACTTCTGGGAGCTGGTGGATAAACACCCCAGCTCCCTCACCCCGTGGTGGAACATTCTGGAGTGATTGTCCTGTGCCGGCTTTCAGAGGTCCCCAGTGGGACTGAGCCTCGATTGTCCACAGGGTAACCTGCTCACTGGCTGCCTTCACTGCCCGGCCTCCTACCAGATAAACCACTTGTCTTTGTCTCAGTGGCGGCTACGGGGGGACCCAAGTTCAGATGACATGTCACTTTGTTCCGGTCCTTTGTCCTTGTTTGTTTGGTCCTGGTCCTGCTGAACCAGCCTCAGATCCCCTGCCTGACCCACAGCAGGTACCCTGTAGTGGGTGCCTGGTAAATGCTGAGTGGCTCCAATCTGTATCAGAAAATCCTCTAAATGAAGTAAGCAAACGCTGTTTTTCTGTGGATGGTTCTCTCTGTTCGCACAGGCCAGGGGCATTCCCACCTCTGCCTGGCCCTCCCCTCTCAAGTGGGCCCGCCCCAAAAGCTCTTGAGTTGCTATTGAATTTAAATAGAGCCGTTCAGCTTTGCCCTTGCCCCTCGTCACACGTGTTAATTTTCTCTCTCCTCTGGGCTCTCCCATTCCCAAGGCTGAAGGCCCACAATCCCAAGGGTTTCCTGTGTGTCACTTCTGCACCCGTGAGGAATCAGGAGGTCTGACTCCACATGAATCAGGGAAGTTCAGTGTCATCGGCAGAAACATCTGTTTTTGCAGCCATAGCTCAGATTTTTCCTGAGTAAGAGACTTACAAGCCAAGGCAAGGCCAAGGCCGATTTTGGTGTCCACGGGGGCAGGGGAGGTGGAATGCAGAGAGACGGGAAGGAAGAAAGGGTAGAATGTCCTGTGGCTATGACCTGCCTTGGCCCCATGAGCTTTATCACCCTGTTCTTGGACTTCAGTGAGAAGTCATGAGTCCCACAGGGGGCGTCTATCACCCGGCTGAACGCACCCCCCTTCAGCTGTCGGGCCAGAGCTGGCAGCGCAGAAACCTGACAATCACGGGGGAGAAAGCCTTACATGGACAGCGGTTCCCAAGGCTCGACTGCGGGCCTCCCTCTTCATTTCCAAGTTTCCTTATCAGATGGGAGAAATGTATCTTGTTCAGGCAAGAAGGACACTGATGTTTTATCTTTGCACCAAGGTCAAAGGGGCACAGTCAAGCTCTCTGGGCCTGGAGTCACTCAAGCACCTGGAAAGAGCATTCTTTCCCCTTCGAGACACAGTTTTCATTTCCACCTTGCTCCACACGAAAGCCAGGCAGCTGGCCTCGAGCTCCACAGTGGAAAAACAAACTGAGCAGCAGTCCCTCTCACATCTCTGCCGACTTTTCCAGACCACAAATGGGGACGTGCTGACGAACAAGAATGGGTGGATTTATGGCAAGACAACAGGAAGAGGTATGGGAAGCAGGAGGTATGGGCTTAAGTGCACAGGGACTGGTGGTGTGTCCTCACCGTGGGTGCTGGCTCGCTGGGCAAGGACCAGGGGGAGTGTCCCTCAGGCTCCAGGCCTGTGTCTCTCCCCAGTGGCCTGGACTCTGAGAGACGTGCAGGACAGGAAAGGCCTTGCTTCCTTAGTGTGGAGCTGCTGTTACCCTGGAAACGGCCCTTCTGGCCTACAGGGCCTAATAACATTCCTCAAAGTTTTTAGGAGTTGTGAGTTTTGGAATGATTACATAAACGTGGCTTTGTGGGCGCAGAGCTCTGCACGGGTAATACCCTTGGAGTTGCGAAGAAAAACACAGCAAAACAAAGGAGAAAATGCAACCTTGTGGTTTTGAAAGACTGGGGTTGCAGAATCGTAGCTGCCGGATGGGAAACTTCCGTGCGTTTTTCTGCGTCTGAGATGGTAACTCTTTGAGGTGCCTTAGCGCAGTCGGAACTGGGATATAGATGCGGGTATTTTATTTTAGTTTTTGTTTTTGGCCACGCCACGCGGCACGCAGGATCTTAGTTCCACCTGTGCCCCCTGCAGTGGAAGCACGGAGTCCTAACCACTGGACCTCCAGGGAAGTCCCCAGATGCGGGTATTTTAGAATGGCCTTGGCCACGTGCAGGGGCTCCTCTTTCTCCAAGCATTTGCTCTCTGGGTCGCTGCAGCTGTGTGATTGGGCAGGAAAGCAGAAGTTGTCGTATTAGATAAACAGTCAGTAATGAACTGACCACATGAAATCGGTCCCTACTCAAGCATCCCTCCCTGCTTAGCAGCCAAGTCCCTCCCGAGTCCCTGAATCTCCAGGATGCGGGCTACAGCCCAATACAGTGCAGTGCAATTGCGAAGTGAAGTCAATAGCTGCTGGATTTCTTGAAGTCAATGAAAACGATGCCAGAGAGTTGCTCCCATCACACAGGAAGCCTCTAATTGGGGTCTGGTCGAGTTGGCAAGATTCTCAACTGGAGAGACTATTCACAAACAGGGAGCATGATGGGAGTTTCCAAAAGAAGACCCTTTGAAGAACAAAGACTCAAGAGAGACTTGGGCTAACTCATGGAGGCCTTGAACCATTTTGCCAAATGACCCTCTTTATGATGGCATGTGAAATTTAAGGGTGAATTAGAGGCCGTTTTGCCACTAGATGCTTTGGTGGGGCAGGGGGAGGGAAAAGCTTTGAACTCCCAACCAATCTTGTTAGTACTTTGCTACTGTTAAGAATTAGTGCAGGGGCTTCCCTGGTGGCGCAGTGGTTGAGAGTCCGCCTGCCGAGACAGGGAACACGGGTTCGCGCCCCGGTCCGGGAAGGTCCCACATGCCGCGGAGCGGCTGGGCCCGTGAGCCATGGCCGCTGAGCCTGCGCGTCCGGAGCCTGTGCTCCGCAACGGGAGAGGCCACAGCAGTGAGAGGCCCGCGTACAGCAAAAAAAAAAAAAAAAAAAAAAAAAAAATTAGTGCACAGTTGCACTTAGAAGCTCTATTTTGTTAAAGATGAAATAACTTATTTTTATGATTCAAGTGTCATTTTTGAGATCGAGTCCCAGTTAAAAAAATTTTCCCGTATGTACTTGGGAATGTTGATCTCTATTTGAGTGGTTTCAGGGTAAGTGGGCTTTCCCCCTGTTGGCTGACCTCAGGTGACAAAGGTCTCCAGTATTTCCAGGAGCTGATGAGCCTGGGGGCTTTGTTGTTCTTTGGTGGGGGGAGAGGGCAAAGACTCAGGAGGATGGAGGGATGTGGGCTGCCTATGCCCCAGCCCAGGGAACACAGCAGGCTGCTCCTGCCTCAGGGCCTTTGCACTTCCCCATTTCAGGGTCCAAAGCTCAGAAACAGGGCGTGGAAGCCCAGTCATCTACCAGCTTCCTTGACATCACCAATGGGATGTCAGAAAGGCCTCTCCAGCGTGGCCTGGAACCCCCCTCCCCAGCGCCTCTGATCTCCAATCTCCCACCATCTCAGTAAACAGCTACCCCTTCGTCCTGCATCAAAGGCCCAAACCCTTCGAGTCCCCCTTGCCTCTCTTTCTTTACTACTCCACATCTGCTTGGTTAGTAAACCCCACTGGCCTCACTTTCAAAACACCCCCAGACTGTTTTCATGGGTGCCTGCCACCAGCCTGGGTCGAGCCCTGATTTTCCCTCTGCTGTGACTCCCCGCTTGCCTCTCAGCTTCACCCCTGCCCCCTGCAGTCCGAGTTTCAGTTTCTTCACTGATGGCAATTCTATTGTCTCTTGGTGGTGTCTTATAAGGCCTGCACCACCCAGGCTGCCACCTGTCTGACCTCATCTTCTAGTCTCTCTTCCTGGATGTCTCTGCTCTGGCCACACTGCCCAGAACATAGCAGGCTGCTCCTGCCTCAGGGCCTTTGCACTTCCTCTTCCCTCTGCCCGGAATCTTCTGCCCCCTGACACTGGCTGATCCCTTCCTCCCTTCGGGTCTTTATGCAGATGTCAGCTTCTCAGGGAGGATTTCCTTGGCTGTTGACTCCCGCACACCCTGTCCGCCCTCCCTGTTTCTTGTACCTCTTGGCATTTATTACCATCTGAACCACAATATAGTTTATTCGGTTATTTATTTATTTTTGATGTGGACCATTTTTTAAAAACATGTTTATTGGAGTATAACTGCTTTACAATGGCGTGTTAGTTTCTGCTTTATAACAAAGTGAATCAGTTATACATATACCTATGTTCCCATATCTCTTCCCTCTTGCGTCTCCCTCCCACCCTCCCTATCCCACCCCTCTAGGCGGTCACAAAGCACCGAGCTGATCTCCCTGTGCTATGCGGCTGCTTCCCACTAGCTATCTATTTCACATCTGGTAGTGTATATATGTTCGTGCCACTCTCTCACTTCGTCCCAGCTTACCCTTCCCCCTCCCCGTGTCCTCAAGTCCATTCTCTAAGTCTGCTTCTTTATTCCTGGATGTGGACCATTTTTAAAGTCTTTATTGAATTTGTTACTATATTGCTTCTGTTTTATGTTTGGGGTTTTTGGCCGCGAGGCATGTGGGATCTTAGCTCCCCAGGGAAGGATCGAACCCGCACCTCCTGCATTGGAAGGTAATGTCTTAACCACTGGACCGCCAGGGAAGTCCCTACTCAGTTATTTTGTTTACTTGGTTATCTTGTCTCTGGCCTTACTTTTACCAGAATGGCAGCCTCCATGCCGACAAGGATTTTTGTTTTTTTAAATAAAAAAGCTGTTTTGTGGTTTCTTGCTGTACTTTCAGCACCTAGTTCAGTGTCTGGCACAGAGTAGGCTCTCAATATTTGTAGAATATGTGAATGAGTGGGGCTGGGGGCAAATACTGGACTCGTGCATTGGTAATAAAGTGGGGCTGTAGTGTGAGAAAGAACTATTCTCTCCCCACACCCAGCCCCTCAACTCCCTCACCCCCAGCTCCCATGTCTTTGACCGAGGCCTTGCCTGGCCACCCTGATGGCCCCGGGAGTCCCGTATGCAGTGCTGTCAGGAAGGCCTCCCCGCTTCCCACCACGGCTGGAGGGCCCCTGAGCAGAGCAGACAGCTCAATGCTGGGCACCTGGGAGGCCCTCTGGGGGTTTCAGGAAATACCCAGGGGAACTTTGGCTAGCACTCAACTGAGGGGTAGCGTGGAGGAATGACTCGGGGGCATCTTGCTGTTGCTGCTAAGGCTGTTTTCTTTATGCACGCTGGCAGGTAAGGCTAGACATAGGCAGACCCTTTTATATCTACCGCAACCCCTAGACCAGCTGCTTGGGCTCTTGCAGATGTTTTAGCTCTGTTTTTGTTGAGTGAAAGGGAAAAAGACACAACAGCAGGTGTCTACACTGGCCGATCCCGTGAAAGCAGGACGGGCAGTCTTACGTCAGAGGGTTCCTAGAATTCGCGTCTCATCTCTCTAGCCCACCGCTGGCCTGCCTGCAGGTTTCTTCTTTTGGAGAGCCTTCTTGCCCTGGCAGTGCCCCGCCCATGCCCGCAGCTGGAAAAGGAAAATTGTTTTCCCAGTCTGCTGCTGTGGGGTATCACTGCCAGCTGGGGTCCTCAGTCCTGGTCCTGTTTTCCAATCATCGGGGGAGAAAACAAACAAAAAAATCCCTATGCCTGGACCTGACCTCACTCAAATTAAATCCTAATCTCTGAGGATGGGACCCAGGCAGCACTGACTTAATAAAAACAAAACAAAACCAAACCAAACAAAAAAATCACCCCAGGTGATCCTGCGGTGCGGCCAGGTCTGAGGCCCAGGGGGGAACCAGTGTAACCGGTGGAGAGATGTACCCTTGTGCCTTGGATCCGGACCTACTGATCTTTGCCATTGGGCCCCCTCCCCTTGGCCAGTTTACATCTTGCCGACTCTCAAGGCCCATCTCTGGCCCTTGCGTTTGCAAAGGGCTTCTGGACACAGGGTCTGATCCCGCCGAGAGCTCTCTCTCGCCACGTGCTTGCTTTTGGATGTGGGTGCTGGGTAATTAATCATTCCTTCCTGGGCCTGATCTGACCCTTGTGTTATTATTTATCTTTCCCGGTGTTTACTACTTTGACTCGAAGCCGGGTTATGTACTCCCTCCTCTCACTTAACCCCACTTCCGTTGGGTGCAGAATCAATGCGACAAAGAATTTTGAGCCGCAAATGCTCCCGCTTGGGAATGAAGGGTGTTAAGAGATGAGGAGGACAGTCCTGGTCCTCTCAGGTCGGCTGGGGAGGGCGAGAGCCACCCATAGATCATTCGATTGCAAGGCAGGCGGCAATAAGCGTTTTTGGAGTCGCACCAAACTCCTGGAGGGGAGCTGGCCAGGAAGGAAGTCTGCATTTGGGGCTTTACGCTATCTTTCAGGTTCGGGAAGGGAGGCCCGATTACATTTGGGAAGCAGAGGGGCGCCCCTCAGGGGTTTCCAGCCTCTTAGCACAGGGTGAGCCCACATTAAACATGTACTGATGGGTTGAAGACAGCTCCAGAGGCAGCCGTGGAGCTTCTGGGGACAAGCACACAGCCAGAGGCTGCAAAGAGTGCCTAAGTGCGACCTCCTTTCTTCCCCAGGGTGGACCAGAGCCAGAGGGAGGAAGTAAGCTCTGCAAGGCCACCCAGTGAGCTCCTGATAGAGCCAGGCCCCAAATCCAGCCCAGCTGCCCCTTCTCCTTCTAGGGCCTCTGGCTGCTTCCTGGAAGGCAGGATTATTAAACTGATAGACGCCAGAAGGTCAGTGAACTTGGATGAGAAGAAAATTTACATCTTTCTTTTCACTAACCTCTAAGCGAAATCTAGCGTTGCCTTTAATGGACGTGGGAAAGAAACCACAGTGAGACTGGCAGTCGCTGTAACTTTGTCACCAACAGAAATCACAGATATTTTCATATCACATTACCGTTATTGCAGATAGTTGCAAATATCATTTACACTCATCATTATTTTGAAATTCTAGCAGTTATTTTGCCTCTCTAGTTGATGCATTAAATAAGCACATATATGGCTATATCACAAGGTATTTGGCTGCCTCTTTCAGTATAATTGGCTTGCTTTGCAATCCATGGTGTTTTATTGTATGCATTGAAAGCATTATTCTGAGAAGGGGTCCATTGGCTTTGCCACCCTGTGGATGCCACAGGGATCCATGGTGTAAGAGAGTCCCACCCCTTCTTAAGGACCGCTGTCCATAAAACACACAGGACACCTTTTGTGGCAGACTCAGTTTGATGGGAGGGTTAGCACTCAGCCTTGGTGACAAGAGGGCTGGGTTCCATTGTTAGCTGCTACTCAAGCTCTCTGAACCTCCGCTTCCTTGTCCATGAAATAGGATAATAATTGTCCCCATATTTCCAGGCTGTTACGAGGTGAGGGCACACATGCAGTGTTGGTAGAGGCTTGGTCCAGGGTAAGCGTTCAGTACATACTAGTGGTAGTTGCGAAACCCCAGTGTGCTGGCCCGTGGGGTCTTGGGTTGGCGAGAATCATTTCTTTATCTTGGCTGATTCAAGAAGAAGAAGGAGAAGGAGAGGAAGAAAATCTTTGCTAATTTGTCCAACTTTTTCAAACCTCAGTTCCCAGGTATCAAAAACTATCGTCTGAGGTCACATGGACTAAAATACATTTTTTAACTGAAACTGTAACTTATATATCAGAAAGTGCACTTATCTTAAGTGTACAACTCAATACATTTTTACATATGTCTAGATTCATGTCCTCACTACCCAGATCAAGATACAGAATATTTCCAGCATTCCAGAAGATTCCCTCTTGCCCCTTCTCAGTCAGTGCTACCCCACCTTTTATTTTTAACACAAACCTCTTTTTTTTTTTTTTTTGCAGTACGCGGGCCTCTCACTGCTGTGGTCTCTCCCGTTGCGGAGCACAGGCTCCGGACGCCCAGGCCCAGAGGCCATGGCTCACGGGCCCAGCCGCTCCGCGGCACGCGGGATCCTCCCAGACCGGGGCACGAACCCACATCCCCTGCACCGGCAGGCGGACTCCCAACCACCGCGCCACCAGGGAAGCCCATAACACAAACCTCTTTTAAAAATTATTTATTTATTTATTTATTTGGCTGTGTCGGGTGTTCGTTGCGGGCACACGGGATCTTTCGTTGTGACACGTGGACTTTTCGTTGTGGCGTGCGGTCTCTCTAGTTGTGGTGCACGAGCTCCAGAGAGCTTGGGCTCAGTAGTTGTGGCGCTCGGGCTTAGTTGCCCCGCGGCATGTGGGATCTTAGTTCCCCGATCAGGGGTTGAACCCGTGTCCCCTGCATTGGAAAGCAGATTCTTAACCATTGGATCACCAGGGAAGTCCCAACACAAACTTATTATTTTATTTTTATTTATTTATTTGTTTACTTTTGGCTGCTCCAGGTGGCTTACAGGATCTTAGCTCTCCGACCGGGGACTGAACCTGGGCCACGGCAGTGAAAGTGCCGAGTCCTAACCACTGGACCGCCAGGGAACTCCCGCTACCCCACTTTTTAAACCACCATCCCGAGTTCAACCACCATTGATTCATTTTGCCTGGTCTGGAACTTCACGTAAATTGAATCAGAATGTAGGTACTCTTTCATGCCTGGCTTTTTTTCAGTCTGAGTGTCTGTGAGGTTCATCTCTGTTGTTACATGTGTCACTAGCTCTTTCTCCTGCATTGCTAGGTGGTATTCCATTGTATGAATACACTACAATTTATTTATCCATTCTCCTGTTGATGGCAATTTGGGTTGTTTCCATTTTTTGGCTCTTATGAAGAAAGTTGCCACAAATGTTCGTATCCGTGACTTTGTGAGGGTGTGTGTACTCCTTTCTCTTGGGTATTCCTAGGAGTGGAATTCCCGGGTCAGAATATTTTCGTGTGTTTCTGTTTAGTTCCAGTTACCTTTAAAAAGATGGATTCTCTCAAGAACGAGGCTTAGATAGTGCGTGAGGTGGGACAGCTGCTCATGAACCAGGGGTTTCCCCAGACCTGCCTCCCCAGTCTCACCTGGTGATTTTCCAGACACAAGGCAACAGGAATTCCAGTCCTGAAGTTTTTTTTTAAAGTTGATCTTATTGTCATTAATAACCAGCCTTTGTTTGCCAAGCATGGCTCCCTATTTTAGTCCAAGAAAGGGGCTGCACGAGGGAAAGAACTTCCAAAGGGAGTTGAGAAGCCAGGTCCAGGGGCCTGACATGCCCTTGGAGGGGACTAGAGCAAGCCGGCGCAGCCAGCTTGTGTATTCATACAATGCAATACCACCTAGCAATGCAGGAGAAAGAGCTAGCGACACATGTAACAACAGAGATGACCCTCACAGACGTTCGGACTGAACAAAGCCAGGCATGAAAGAGTACCTACATTCTGATTCAATTTACGTGAAGTTCCAGACCAGGCAAAATGAATCAATGGTGGTTGAACTTGGGATGGTGGTTTAAAAGGTGGGGTGGGGGAGTTCCCTGGCGGTCCAGTGGTTAGGACTCTCCAGAGGGAGACAGCCCAGCTCCCCCTCTCTCTGCTTCTTCCTCTGCTTCCCTGCCCACCCGGCAGCAAATCCCTCAAGGTGACCAACTAGGGCTGACCAACCTGACCTCTTTCTCCGGGTATGCATTTTTAATTAAGCAGGTGGCATGTCACAGCTCAGTCGCCTTTCACTAGCAGGCTCCTGCCTCTTCCTCGTAACAAATAGCTTCTTCACGGGAGGGAGGCTTTCTGTAAACCCCAACTCCAGGGCTTCCAATTAAGTAACAGCTTTATACCTTGCACCTTCTTGATCAGGGTGAACCCCAGGTGGTTGACGCCAGGCAGGTTTTTCGAAAACGCTGGATCTCAAAGTGTGGTCCCTGGACTAGCAGCCTCAGCATCGCCTGGGAACTGGTTAGAAATGCCAATTCCTGGGCCCTACCCCAGGCCTCAGGATCAGAAGGTCGAGGCACAGGGCCCAGGAATGGGTGTTTTGACAAGCACTCCAGGTTTGAGAACCACTGATCCATTGAGGTTTACAACCTTGGCCTCACATTGGAATCACTTGGGGATTTACAAATACTGCAGCCTGGTCCACCCCCAGGCATGCTGATGTAATTGGTCTGGGATGCGTAGTCTGGGTCTACGCATTTTTAAAGCTCCCTGGGTGATTCCAATGTGCAGCCAAACGGAAAACCTTGCATCTAGGAGAAAGCTCTTTTGTTCTATGATCTCCCTGGGCTTCCTGGGGCCCTGGCTTAATGCCTCGAGGATTCAGAGGCCAAGTGGCATTACACAGGCAGCGCTCACCTGCACACACAGCAGATAGTGGGCTTCTCTTCTTGAAATTGCCTGTGGTGGGGAGTGTTTACATCACCGAAATGGGCACATGCTACAGATCAGGGCTGTCATCACTGGAGAACTTTTTGTTAATCATCAGCAGGTCACCACTGGTAACAGCAGGTTACCCTGATTGGAGAACCCAGGCATGGCTGCAGACGGGCAGGGTCAGGACCCAGGCCAGAGGGCCCAATACAGAGTGAAATCAGTGAGGGGCAATCTAGAACCTGTGTCAGCACTCAGGATCAAAATATGGGTAAAACATGGGGACAGGACGAGCTACATAATTTGGGGGACCTGGAACAAAATGAAAATTCAAGGTTCCTTATTCAAAAAGCAGGAAAAAAGGTGCCATGAAAGGTACTAACATATGAAACTTTTCCCTTTCTTCTGCAGTCTCTCTTTCAACCAATCATGTTTTTAATTTGCTACTTCATGTCGTGTCCCCTTGGGTACAGGGATACTTCTGGGGCAAGTGTACACCGTCCCAGGGGCTTGGGGGTCCCGCCTTACCATTCTGCACCCTTGGCCCACCAGCTGCCAGGTTCCCCCTTTCTTCAGCCAGACCTATGTGGTCTTCCGGCAGGGGCATCATTGTCCTCTTCACACAGGAATACCCTAAGCTGCCTCCCCGCTGAGATGTGCTTGGTACCAGAGGTGGGTGGTGCTACCAGCCTGGGGTGGGCGTGGCCTCCGCTGTGCCCCTCCCTACTGTCCTGGGAGAGCCCATCCCACCTCAGCCCTCCTACCAGGGATGGAGAGACTGGGTGGTTGCTGGGTGGATGGGCAAGGAATGGGGGAGACTGTCATGAGCTGAGCCTCCAAGTCCCCTTTCTTATCCTATTAGACTTCACTTACCAAACAACAATCCAAAGATAAAATTGTTCAGCATTTCAAGATGGCCACCGCAGAGCATTAAACCCCCAGCACAGGACCCTTCTGAGCCCAGGGCCCCGTGTGATCAGCCATGGAGCCAGCCCTGCCTGATGATACGACTAATGCTCAAAAGGCTTAGTTTGAAAAGACTTGCTACTAGAGGGGTTGCCTATATGTCCTCAGTATTTGGCCTCTGAGTCAGAGCACAACCTGGCCAGCTGGACACCCACCCTGGGCGACGGGAGTCCAAGAGAGTAGATTCAGCGCACGCCTGGACCAAAGTAGGACATGATGTAGCCATTATTGATTTTCCTATAGAGAGTGAACTTTTCATTAAAACAATCACATAAATTATTTAATGCACCCCCGCATAGCAGTCTCCGGTAGTGTATATAACCAAGAGGGACGAGATCAGGCAGGGCCTTGAATAGACTCCAGAGCATGTGGTCCATGACTTGAGGGGGTTGGGGTCATGACTTAATAAATCTGTTTTGTTTGTTTTTTTCTCTAGAGCATTGGGATCACACATGGTCCTATCCCTTCCATCTCTGGAACTGCTTTCATGGCAGCTTGGGTATCAGGAGCCACTCTTTTTGAAATGAGACCACCTTCAACTCCATCCTACCCTCATCACCCCTGTTTTAAAAGAGCAAACTGCTCCTAGGTGCTTTGTCAGTTGTGGGCCGTCCCCACTCTTTTTTCTGCATTTGGTCAGAAGGGCGGGGAGGCTGGGACCGGTGAAGCACAACTGGTAAAATGCCACCCTTTTCCAAAATGTTGCATAAACCCTCCAGAAAGCGACCTTCCAGGGAGCAGGAGGATGGCCTTGGAAACTCTGTTCTTAACTTCTTTCAGGAACTCATTCCCCCCTGTTGTGCCAGCCTGGATAGAAAAGTGATTTTTGCATCCAATAGCTAATTATGATCGTGAAGTACCCAAAAGCTTCAAACCTGCTTTGGGCCTTTCGGATTTTTAAAGGGATTTTTACCATTTGGCCTCTAAACATTTCGAATTACAGTACATTTGAAGGAAACAATTTTTTTTTTAGACAGTAGGTTATAGGGTAATTCCCTTGCTTGTGTGCTTACTTTTTTGGAGATCCTGGTGTGAAAAGAAAAGCCATTCACTTCTGCCCAGGCGGAGGAGGGTGGAGCCCTGCTTGTTGACTGAATGGCCCCCCATCTCTGCCTTTTGTCTTTAGCTGTCATAACTCTGGTCGTTAAAATTCAAGAGGTGGGCGCTGTAAGACACTTGAGGTAGATGAACTGTCCCGTAACTTTTTATATATGGCACTCCCCCCATTTGTGTTCCCACACTACTGTTGGCCTAAGCCAATTAGGACTCAGTGAGGAGGCCCCAGCCACTCCAGGAGGCCTCAGCCAGGTCCCTTCTTGTCTTGTGTTAACTCTTGTTTCCAGCCACAAAGGGTTTGTGTCTTCAATTACAAAATACACCACTTCCTCCTTTCCCTCTAGTCACGGTTCCAACTTAAATTAAGATCTAATTTTTTTATTATTGTTTTTTTTCTCTTTCCCAGTGCCTTTCATGCTCCTTTTGGAAGGTTCCTTTTGAAATTTATCTTCTTTGGGTCAATACTTCACAGCCGTCGAACTGGAAGATTTTTCACCAATTCAATATAACAAAAGCCACCCCCCCCCACCCCGCAAAAAAGAGCCCAGGAGATTGACCCTTCCGGTTAAGAGCCGTCGAACTGGATGATTTTTCACCAATTCAATATAACACAAGCCACCCCCCCCCCACCCCGCAAAAAAGAGCCCAGGAGATTGACCCTTCCGGTTAAGATTCTTCAAACTGGCCAGCAGCAAACGGCTCCCTCATTGGCTCTGTCGCTTGGAATCCTCCACTTCCTTGTGGTGGTATCTTGTGAACATTTGAGAACAAAACGGAGAATGAAGAAACTTCATCTGCCTGGGCCATGGAGACGGTCCGCCATCTGTGGGGAAGCTCTAGTTTCACTGGCTGGGCTCCTCCCCTCATGCAGGACTACAAGCCACACAGATCAGGCTTGTAGGAGCCTTTCAATCGTGTGGTTAGCACCTCATTCTCCGTATCTTCTATTCCCTGCTGCGAACTCTGTCATCTCCCCGCCTCTGGATTCTGCCGCTGCCATCCCTCCCCTGCCTCCTGCCCTGGTAGAATGTTCTGCCCTCAGTTTCTCACATACCCCCAGACTCCTCTCTCACTTGTAGAAATCCTATCTCTCCTTTACAACCCTTTCCAACTCCTTTTCGGCACACAAACAAATCATCTTCCTTAATAGATTGTAAATTTCTTGAGGGCAAAGACCAGTGATATGAGCCTTTCTCACAGTGTAACACACCAGAGAAAGTTCTAGAAAGGACCAGCGACAGTGAACCAGGCCAAGCACACTGCTTTTCTTCTGCATGATAACCCTTGAGTCAGCCTGACTGACCCCTGAAGGAATTGGAAAAGTTAGGGGAGCAGGCTTCTGGCATCTACAGGAGACCTGCTGCTCTCTGAGAGTTATTTCATTCTCTCCCTACTTTGAGAGAGAGAATTTTTCCTCCGTTGGATTGCTGGTAGCCAAGCATGGGTTCAGGGCCCTATTTCTATAAATGAGGGACTTATCTGGAGCTTGTTTGACACAGTTTACCAGCAGCTAGAAACACTCCAGCTGGGTTAGTGACATCACCTCCTGCATCAACGAAGAAGGCTTCAATAGAAATTGATGAGAAAAAGCTACCCAGACTTCTTGGGCCCCCATGAGTAAAAAGTCAACAAGGAGAGTGGGGTTCCAGAGCAGCCAGATTCAGGGCTGTGATGCTACCACCACCCCAGTTCTTGGCTTTGCTCCCTTGGGCAGGCTCCATCTCTAGATCTCTGTGGTTGCCCTTGCTTGCGTCCAGCCCACCCCTGGTGCTTTTCTGATGGTGGTACCTCCAGACATCTCCCCAGGTAGCACCCAATCCTGTAGAAGAGAAAAAATTCTTTCCCCAAATCCTGGACAAACATTTCCTTCCATCTCACTGGCTCTGGGCTGCAGCTGGACATCAGAAACATTCATCGGCCTAAGACCCTCAGGGCATACCCCCAGGTTTGGGGATGTTGTGAGTTGAATTTCTAGGAATGGCCCTTTAAGATCCCATGCCCCCTCACAAGCTGTAAATTTAATGAGATGTCACTCCTTTGGTTGTGTTATGTTTTGTGGCCCAGTTGACCTTTAAAAAGGGAGATGATGGGCCTAATCGAATCACGTGATCCTTTAAAAGCAGAGAACTTTCTCTGGCTGGTGGCAGAAGCCGAAGAAGAAGGAAAAATCCTAGAGATTCACAACAGGAGAACAACTTGATGTACCCTGGCTGGCTTGAAGATGGAGGGGGTCGGGTGGAAAATGTGAGGAGGAACTAGGTTCGGCCAACAGCCTGAAAGAGCTTGGAGTGGATTCTTTCCCAAGTTTCCAGTCCCGCCGACACCTTGATTTTAGCCTTGTGAGCTTCTAAGCAGAGAATCGGGCTGAATGACTCTATGCCGGGATTTCTGACCCGTGTAAACTGTGAGCTAATAAATGGATGGTGTTTTAAGCTGCTAAGTTTATAATAATTTGTGATGCAGCAAAAGAAAACTAATACGGGGTTAAAGCCAACTCCATACCAGACATGTAGTTGAGAATGGAGGCAGAGTGGTCTCCTGGGTAGGGTTGCCAGATAAATAAAAATACAAGATTCTCAGTTAAATTTGAACATCAGATAAATTTACAATGTTGTGTTAGTTTCAGGTATACAGCAAAGTGATTCAGTTATGCTGAATATATATGTATACATACATATATATATATATATATATACTGAATATATACACATATATAATGTATACATTCTTTAAAAAATTCTTTTCCTTTATAGGTTATTACAAGATTACTAATATATTTTTAAGTATAAGTATGTCTCCATTTTGAATTTCAGATAAACAATGATTTTTTTTAAAGTGTAAGTACATCCTGTGCAATATTTGAGATATACTAAAAACTGATTCATTAAACAATTGAAAGATTAAACAATTGATTGAAAAAAAACAATTGATATTCAAATTTCACAGCCCAAGTCCACATATAGGCACTCTGGTCGACAGCTGACCTCCTAGATGACAGCCAGCATCCACCGCCAGGCCTGTGCGTGTGCCATCTTGGATGTGCAGCCCAGTTGACCCTCCAGAGGACTCCACCTCCAGGGAGCACCTGACTGCAATCATAAATGGTTGGTTTATGTCACCACATCGTGGGGTGGTTTGTTATACAATAATAGATCATTGAAACAGGGAGAATGTTCTCTTCATGGATATGACAATTATTTTCAGGGGGATAAGCAGGACTTTCTTCCCCTTAACCACTGCTCCCTCCCCACCTTGAAACTCATTCCTTAACCATTCCATACCACTGCTGGTGAGCTGAACTTTTCACATTCACAAATGTGGCAGCCTAGCCGCGGAGGGCAAAGGCAGATCAGTCAGACAAATCTTGGCTTCTATTTGACTTTCTGCAAATTACTTCACCTCTTTCAGCCGTGGATCACCCATCTGTAAAATGGGAATGATGGGCTGCTCCCCCCAATTACAGCACGGTTGTGAGGCTCCCATGATAACATAGAGTGCCTGGCATATAATAAATGATTAATAAATGTTAGCTATTGTTATTATGACTAATGACCTCCAGCAATGATTTTCATAAAAACTTCTATCTAATTATCGGCAGGAAGAACTCTAGTTTCATTGTCATGTATCCGAAGCCATTGTTGGCGGCGGCGATTTCTCAGCTTGTACCTGGTGCTTGGTTTGTAACCCCCGGCACTCATCACCTGGGTCACCTTGGAGCACATTTGGCACTAGTTGAGCTTGGAGGATTCATTAGGAAGTCACACTATCAAAGATGAATGACTTTCTTTTTTTAATGATTTAGGTGGGTGTTTAGTTATAACTGTCTTAAATTAGAAAAACGTTCTCCTGGTAGAGATTACTGTAGCCCTGCTTGATGGCCTGGAACCATGGTGGCACCTTGGTCACTCTGTCATCTCAAAGTTACCCTGTCCCTGAGGGATCCCTGAGCAAGTCTCTGAGCAGGGGTGGGAATGGGGGTCTTCTAGTTGGAAATTGTTCTGATCAGCTCACTTTCACAGGGGGATCCCTTCTATCCCCAGTTCCATTGAATGTTAAAGCTACACTTCCACCCCTCACCAGCAACCCGAGAAGTTACACGCCAGGAGCCCGGGAGAAGTAGCGTCGATGGAGAAGTTGTTTTTAGACTGAAGTATAGTTGTTTTATAATGATGTTTCTGGTGTACAGCAAAGTGATTCCATTATACATATATACATATGTATATATATTCATTTCCCATATAGGTTATTACAAGATATTGAATATAGTTCCCTGTGCTATACAATAGGACCTTGTTGTTTATTTTATATATACTAGTTTGTATCTGCTAATCCCAGACTCCTAATTTATCCCCCACTTTCCCCCTTGATAACTATAAGTTTGTTTTCTATGTCTGTGAGTCTGTTTTTGTTTTGTAAGTTCATTTGTATCATATTTTAGATTCCACATATGAGGGATATCATATATTTGTCTTTCTCTGCCTGACTTACTTCACTCAGTATGATAATCTCTAGGTCCATCCGTGTTGCTGCAAATGACATTATTTTGTTCTTTTTCACGGCTGAGTGATATTCCATTGCATACGTGTACCACATCTTCTTTATCCATTTGCCTGTCGATGGACACTTAGGTTGCTTCTATGTCTCAGCTCTTGTAAATATAGTGCTACAGTGAACACTGGGGAGCATGTACCTTTTCGAATTATAGTTTTGTCCAGATATATGCCCAGGAGTAGGATTGCTGTGCCAACTACAAATTGGCACGTGCCATCTACTCTACAAGGATTAAATCATGAGCTGCTGCAGCCGCTGACCTTCAACACCCCCTGAAAGGAGTTCAGGGTGGAGATCAGGAATGAGGCCCTCTGTGCTCTGGGAAAAACTGGCAGAACAGGTCTTCAGATAGTTAGATATTTTCAGGAGAAGACTTTATGAGCCCAATGCTTGCATCTCTCTGTATCTAGAAAAGCACTAGAATCATTAATGGCGATGTCCGCTCCTCGTGACTAGCAGCCAGCCTCTGCCAACATGTGTGCTTCACTGCACGTCCCCCTTCAGTAAAGTCACATATAACACTGACCTTCCGCCTGCCTCTCTGGAGCACCTCCTCAGAGCTCTCTGAAATGCCGTCTCCTGGGCTATTGTCCTCATTTTGCCCCCAGTAAGACTTAACTCACAATTCTCATGTTGTGCATTTTTTTTCATTCGACAGCTGGATCATATGGTAACTCTATTTTTAGTTTTTTAAAGAACCTCCATGCTGTTCTTCAGAGTGGCTGCACCAATTTACATTCCCACCAACAGTGTAGGAGGGTAACCTTTTCTCCACACCCTTGACAGAAGTTTTGAAACCTGTGCTGCCTCTTTTTGGGGGTGTTCTTCACTTTCTTTGGATTCACTGACACCTTTGCGAAGCTAATGAAAGCTATGGACCCATTCCCTGGAAAAAATGCACACGTGATAGTGCCAAGGAATCCTGAACCCCTTGAATCCTGGTGCATGGCTTCTAGGCTACAAATCTTTGCTTTGGATATTCTGAAGTCTGTCCCATGGGAAGCCACCCCAGTGCAGAGACCGCTTTTGGTCCCCACAGAGTGATTTTCCTTGAACGGCATCTAGAGGTTCTCCATCAGCCTATTTTGAAAGAAGTTGAGAAAGTCTCTATGGTTGCGTAGAGGTGTACCTTGCTCTCCCTCATTGCCGTATAGCAGTGCGCGTGTGGGTAGAAAGCCTGTGTTCTGTGGGCTGTGTGTAACGTGAGAATATTGTTCATGATATTATATTTATGATAATCCACGGTGGAAACTTGCCTCCTTGATCTGCATGTTAAGAATACCTGTGCTTCTCCTGATTGTCGGCTTTGTTTTTACATCACCAGCTCTGTAAATCACAGTGTGACCTGGCTTCCTTTTTCGCATGGGTTGCTAGGGAACTCAGCCTCAAACTTGTGTTCTGCTTCCAGTATTTTTGTATAGTCTCCTCACTCTTGGCTCCATCTTACTCTCCCATCCTTGTTCTCCCTTTATCTCCTTTGTTCTTATTTGTCTCTTATTTACTTGTAATTTATTTTATGCTGTTCTAGTGTATGCATCTTTGCAAACCTTAAATACATCTTTGGAACAAGGCAGATATAAATCAATAAAAATGCATAGTGGCTAATGGAAGCTCTGGACAGCTTTCTCTTTGAGAAAACAGTTGTCCCTGAATATAGAGGTCTGTTTCATGGGGATGTGGAGGGCAGTTGAGGAGGGAGGTGAGAGAAGAAATGAGGAGAGCCTTGAGGAGTCTTTAAGCAGAGAAGTGCGCATGGCTAGGAAATCTACCCTTACCGGACTAGAAAGAAATGCAGGTCATTGAATCTGGAGTTTTTTTCCCCTATCTTCCACTCAAAACAATAATCACAACCCTCCCCCACCCCATGCCGGAAGATATGTATTTTAAAAATAAGGTGATTTTAAAAAAGGTATTTTAGCATGGAGAATTTCAAATATACCTGGAAGTAGATTAAACAGAATAGTGAGCCCCCATGTACCGCTCACCCGGCCTCAATAACCATCAATCCATGGCCAGTCTTGCCCTATTCATGTGCTTCTCCTGTGTGATTATGATTTTTAATTTTTAAATGAAATATATGTATATATATATATATATATATATATATACATATATTAAATCCTGTAAGTAGACACTGAGTTTTCTATCAAGTAAGGAGTGTGGCTCTGGGCTCACAGCAGCCACTGAAGGCTGGAGTGTTGGTCCCAGCCCTTCACCCCCGCATCCCAGCCTTCCACTGTCTTCACCTGACAAAGCACTCCGCTCCATAAATTGTCTCAGGCCACGCCGTGATTGTCAAAGACTCTTTCAAACGGCGGAAAGGAAGGCACCGTTCTCCCTGCCCGGCTGTCTGAGAATCACTGGGCCAAAAGACAGCTGCAGAAACAGCTTGGAGAAAATACTTTATTCAGTAGCATTTATTCTTCAAACACTGAGTTTTACTTTCTTCAAAAACTTGTAGGGCTTCCCTGGTGGCGCAGTGGTTGAGAGTCCGCCTGCCGATGCAGGGGACGCGGGTTCGTGCCCCGGTCCGGGAGGATCCCGCGTGCCGCGGGGCGGCTGGGCCCGTGAGCCATGGCCGCTGAGCCTGCGCGTCCGGAGCCTGTGCTCCGCAACGGGAGAGGCCACAGCAGTGAGAGGCACGCGTACCGCAAAAAAAAAAAAAAACCTTTTAATTATGGAAATTTTCAAACATAGTCAAGAGTAGAGAGAAGAGTGTAACGAACGTCCATCGTGAATCCATGACCCAGCTTCAATAACTCCTCCAAAAAAATTTTTTTTTCTGGCCGCCTCACGTGGCAGGTGGGATCCTAGCTCCCTGAACAAGGATTGAACCCTTGGCTTCCGCAGTGGAAGCACGGAGTCCTAACCACTGGACCACCAGGGAATTCCCTCCTCCAGCATTTATGAAGAAACGATCTTGCTTTTCTAGATTGCCGATTTATCATTTGTCTTCCCTCTTCAAACTCCATCAAAATGGTCAAAAAGTAAAAATAAAAAAAATAAATATGTTGGGGGGTCCTGAGGGGAAGTGTGACTACAGATGCACGAATTTTGTAGTCATTAAGGCTGGGTGATGGGTCCATGGGGGATTCCTTACAATATTAAAAATATTTAATTGTAGTAAGATACACAAAACATAAAATTTACCATCTTAACCATTTTTAAGTGTCCAGTTCAGCAGTGGTAAGTACAGTCACATTGTTGTGCAACCAATCTCCAGAACTTTTTTCATCTTGCCAAACTTGAAAACTTTTCATCTTGCAACTCTATTCCCATTAAACGCCAACCCTTGCACCCCCTACCTCCCGTCCCATTCTCCCCACCGCCCAACCCCTGGCAACCACCTTCTTTCCACTTTCTGACTCTATGATTTTGATTACTAGGCACCACACATAAGTGGAATCTTACAGTATTTGTCTGTTTGTAACTGGCTTATTTCACTTAGCGTAATGTTCACTTTCCTTTTTTTTTTCTTTTTTTTTTGTGGTACGCAGGCCTCTCACTGCTGTGGCCTCTCCCGTTGCGGAGCACAGGCTCCGGACGCGCAGGCCCAGCGGCCATGGCCCACGGGCCCAGCCGCTCCGCGGCATGTGGGATCTTCCCGGACCGGGGCACGAACCCGTGTCCCCTGCATCGGCAGGCGGACTCTCAACCACTGCGCCACCAGGGAAGCCCCACTATACGTTTTATCTACTTTTGTACATACATGAAGTTTTTCATGCTGAAATGTTACATGAAACCAGGAGCTTAGCTGGGAAGCTGGGAAAGGTGTTATCGGTTGGTCAGAAATTTGGGGAAGATGTAAAGGAGGTAGGATCCTCACAGCTGAAGATCCCAGAATTCTACACAGGAGAAAGAGAGCTCTCCCTCTCAAAGGTGAGTTTTCTGGAAAACTCTGGAAGAATCCCAGGACCAGAGGCAGCAAGGGCTGGAGGAGGGAGGATGAACTGTGGGACTATTGGTGAGGCTGTGAGTTAAAGGCTCTGCCCCTGACCCCAGCTCTCAGAGAGCTGGCTCCTGATCTTTGCCTCCAGGCTAAAGCCGTGAGAACAATTCTCCAATATGGGAGCTGTCACCCAGGAAACCAGCCCCTCCCCCAGTGGCTGGAGAAAAGGGCACGCATGGCCCCAGTTGGTGGACAGTAGAGAAGGCAGTCCCTACGCTCGGAGAACATGCTAGCAAATGTCAGCAAGGAAAGGTGGCTTGATCCAAGTCCTTCGTCACCGAAACAGTCCTGAGAGTCCGGGCTTCCATAACCAGAACTGGCTTTCACTGTCTTGAGAGTGGGCATTTTTCACTGGAGCTTAGAAAATGCCCACCAGCCTCCACTGTAGATAAGCCTAGAGCTTCGTCTATAATAGGAACAGACAGTACAGAATTATCAAACGTATTCGAGGAAAACCAACATTGTGAAAGAGAGGCACCAAACTAAACAAAGAAGAGAACTAATCCCCACAGAATTCTCCCAGGATATGGAGAGAGATTTCAATTAAGTAAAAGTGCCATCCATAAATAAAGAGCTGATTGCTGTCAAAAGAATATATCAGAGTTCTGGGAATGAAAAAAAACCTGCTAACATCAGAAGCTCATTGGATGCAGTAGCTGATCGGTCATGGGCAGAGACTGAACCGATGCCTAGGCTGAAAGATTCTCTCAACAAGTACAAAAAGACAAGGAGATTTAAAAAAAAAAAAGTATCAGAGAAAAATTAAGAGACATGGATCAGGACCTGAAATTCACATATCGATCTAATAGGAATTTTCAGAAGCAAAGAACAGAGAGCATGTGGGAGAGGAAATTATCAAAGTAATACTAGAATAAACAGCTTCCCTGAGCTGGAGAAAAACTTCAATCTTTAAATTTAGAGAGCAGACCAAGTGCCCGACAGGAAGATTTATAAAAGACCTGTGCCTAAAGGCATGGTGATTTTGAACTCCGAGGGTAATTACAAAAGAAATCCACATTTTCCAGAAAGAGAAAAAATAGTAACCTAGCGTGAAACACCTCAGCTGGAAAGCTAGAAGACAATGTTGCATTTTCTTCAAAGTTCTGAGGGAAATTATTTTGAGATTTGAATTCCATACTTACATCTGCCAGGGTCCAACCAGGGAAAGAGGGACCAGGGGCTGCATCTCTTTGGAGGCAGGAATGTCAAGTTTCTCTCTTTCTCCTGCCTTCTCACCTCCTGCCAATGCCTCCTGTTGGCAGAACCTACGAGAAAGGCAGCTGGGAAATGTCGTTTGCTATCTCCCAGCCCCAGCAGTACACAGCTGAGTTTAAAAGGGCGGGTATAGTGCTGAGATAAGTAAGTATTCAAGTGTGGGAGCATATGAAGGATGTTTTCAGATACAGAAGGACTTGGGAAGTTTAACACTTTCTGAATGAATTATTCGAGGTGTTCTCCATCAGACCAATACAGTGAACCAATGCAAGAAAGAAGACAGAACTGTCGGACACAGCAAAGACCAAGACAAATGTCCCGTGACTGTGGCGTCCCCTGTGAGGGAACCAGTGTCGTGCAGAACATCCCAATTCAGCTGCCTGTTCACTTCCTGTGGAGAAACTTGACAGGCGAGGGAGGGAGAGCGGGTGAGTGAATCAGCGGGAAGGTGGCCTCTGAATGTTGTGTCATCAGAGGCTGAGATGCGGTGGAGGTATTGGGTCTTCCCTGGGAAAATACTTGATCCTGGTCCCAACGCCTTTCCCCTTTTAGCAAAGAAAGATGAGCCCAGCAATGTTCAGGGACCCCTCTGCTGGTAGCATCCCCACCTGGGCCTCCTGTGCTCTCGCTCTGGCTTCTGGCTCTTTGGCGCCCACTGTCCAGCCAGCCCCTCTGGCCCTGCCCTGTGCTCTCCCCATCACAACCTGCTCTGGGCTGACCAGAGCTACATCATTTGCCATTTAATTTGCACTTTCATAGGAAATAATAGATTAACCAAAGGAATGAAGCACTGACTTTAGACTTTCAGGCTATTTATGGCCAGTGGAAGGGAGGGAGGGCTATTTCGGGACTTCGCAAATTGTTCCAGAGAGGCCACAGTTTTATGTAAGTACTTCTAGGGAGGAGAGTCATGCAAAGACAAGAGAGAAATGGAGGTTGGTGGAGAGCTGGTTAGGGAAGGGTGGGGACGGTGCAGGCCCTCTGGATGCCACCTGATGAAAACCACCTTAAAAAGGATCTTAAGAAGCTCAGGTAATAAAGACACGGATTTCCCAAATGTGCCAGATATTGGTAATTGCCTACCCCTGACCATTCTTCTCTTTTCCTTACTTCTTTTCTTAGTCTACTCAGGCTGCCATAACAAAGTGCCACACACCAGGTGGCCTAAACAGCAGCAATTTATTTTCTTACAGATTGCCAAGTCCAAGATCAAGATGGCGGCACCTTGGCAGGGCTGGTTTCATTTTGAGATCTCTCTCCATGGCTTGTAGATGGTTACCTTCTCTCTGTGTCTTCACATGGTCTTCCTTCTGTATGTTGTCTGTGTCCTAATGGCGTCTTCTTCTAAGGACACCAGTCAGGTTGGATTAGGGCCAGCTCTAATGACCCCATTTAACTTAATCACTTCTTTAAAGACCCTATCTCCAAATACAGTCATACTCTGAAGCACTGGGAGTTAGGACTTAAACACATGAATTGTAGGAAGACACAATAAGCCCATAACATTCATAGAGCTCCGATTTTATGGATGATGGCAATGTACCCAGCTAAAAACTTAGATTTGCCAGGCTCGATTGTAGCTACTGGTCAATGAAATGTTAAGCTGGAGTTCTTGGGTGGGATTTCTGGAAAGCTCTTTAGAAGGGAGGCCGAATCAGCTTGGGAGCCCCCTTCTGCCCTTTCTCTTTAACCTGCCTGAAATTCTGATGTGATGGCTGGAGGTCCAGTGGCCATCTTAAGAGCCTGGGGTGATGGTAACCCCCTCAGAATGAAAAAGAAAAGGGCTGGTTCCTTGGTGGCTGTATGGAGCAGCCATACCAGCCCTGGATGGCCCACCTCTGGACTGATATTACAGGAGAGAAAAAGAAATCCCTCTCTTTTTTAAGCCACCAGTTTTCAGGCCTGTGTTACTGCAGTTGAACATAATATCTAATTGTCAGGGCCATAAGTACTTTCATTTTCCAGTCCTAGAAACGTGTTCCCTGCAGCTTGACAGGGCAATCTGTAAGGTGGGGCCTGGTTGGAGGAGGAGCAGGTTGGGGAAACCGTGTCTCCACCACTGATGGAAAAGAGACAGAGAGCGACGCTCCGCGCGGATGACTCCGTAGCTGAGAAATTGGCAGGCGGCGTTAGGCCCTCTGAGGATCTCGAAACAGACGGTGTTTGAAGTGGGGTGGGGATGCCATCCTGCGTCTTCTGAGAAGCACCTGAGGATAAAAGCTCTGGAAGCTGAGGTGTCTGTAAAAGTGACGTGCCGAGAATCACTGAATGGCTCTGAAGGCCCCTCAGGTCCTTTACGTTCCCTCTGCGTGGAGCAGAGGGCCCCTCCGCTTAGGCAGACGTTGTCCTACTCTCGAGGGGTCAGTGTGAGTGGCGTTCGTCTGGTGGGGTGTCACCGGTGGGGAGGGAGGGCTGTCGCCACATGGAGCACGTGGGCAAGGCTTTCAGCGGCATCTTCTCCCTGGGCATGCACTCAACATACCAAATGAACCTGAAGCTGGGATTCGTACATGACAGCAGGGAGATAAGCAGGGAAGAAAAGGCACATGAGGGGGATGATGAATATTCTATTTGTGACATTTTTCCTGTATTCAGTCAAATAGAAGAAAGTGTTCAAATAACGAGCAGTCACTTTGGTGGCTAGTGTGGCAGTTCCTTGCTAACGCGGCACTTAACTCGCTCCCTCCTGAGGAGGGGCAGCCTTTCGTGGGGTGCTGGGGGCAGGTGGGGCGGGGCCGTGGGAGTGGGAGCAAGGTAGAGATTCTGGGAGAATGTTCCACGCCCGGGTCTGCCCCTGACTTTTGCTGGAGGGGGGCCCTGAGCCTCTGCTCCTCCTCCCATGGAAAGAATGGAAAGGAAGATGTTCTGCGGTGGGTGGGAGGAACCAAATAGGGCCCTGGTGTGTGAGGGGGATATGAGTCCTAGGGATGGATACAGGGGTGCCCAGTCCTGGCCTTGACCCCTGGTCTGTTCCTGCTTTGCCACAAAGGCACACACGCCAGCTGTGAGTTGTTTTGGGGGGGGTGTCTGTCTTAGCTTGGATGAAGGTGTTGATTCGTGATGGGGTTAGGTATGAGAGAGAAGGAAAGGAAGTCGATGTGGAATGTGCTACAATGAGCAGATGAGCGCTGGGGGCCATCGGGGCTCAGTCCCACTGAGGACCTCTAAGAGACAACGTAAAGCTTGCTCACAGGGTGAGGGGCACGAGCCACCAATCCTGTCCAGCAGCAGGAGCGCCAACCCTACAGCCCTTCAATTTCCCTAGCACGCGGCCCAAGCGTGCTCCCGTGCACAGGAGAAGCCCTCGGACAGAGCTGCAGGCGTCTTCAGTGGTGTGGGGTCAGTCAATGCCAAGGGGTACGGATGGGGCGTTGGGAGTGACTGCTACTGTGCCTGGGCAGTGTGTTGCCTGGGTGTGCATACAGGTCTGGGCCAAGTAAATGCTATCACATACACCAGTTTGTTTCCAGATCCATCCCTGCCTTTTCTAGCCTGCTCTGTCTCAAGGGGAACTGCATTTCCCTTTGCCCTTGCTTTCTGACTTCCTGGTATGTTTGGCCAACAGGAGATACTGATGGAAGTCCCAGGGCAGGAAGAGGGAAGACACCAGGGTATTTCTCCCCACATCCCTGCAGCAGCTGGGTCTCCTCCACAGCTTCAGTTTCTTTCATAGACTGTGGCTGCAACTTTTGCCAGGTGGCCCCAGCTTCTAAAGCTGTATTTCTACCACCCCCTCCTTTTGACTTTCTATCTGGAAATCTGGTTTCATGGCTGGGCTTGCCCTTTTGCGCCTCTGTCATTGCCATGAGAAAGTATTTCCCGCTGTAGCTGCCCCTCGTCCTGGGACCCAGAGTCAGACTTGACCCCAATCTGTGATGAGGAGCCACACCCGGGCAAACTAGCAGCCAGAAGCAGAGCTTCCCAGTCGAGCCCAGCTGAGATTAACTGACCTAAAGATGTAAAAGCAAGCATAAATGAGTGTGGTTTTAAACTACTAAGCTTGAGGTGATTTGTTATGCAGCAAACGCTGACTGGTAAACACCACCCATTCTCAGCTTCCTTTATAACAAGCACTACTGTATCGTCAGGGAAAGCGGACGCATGAGAGAATCATCCAGGGTAGTTGAGGAGCTATTATGTGCCAGGCACTGTGCAAGAGACTTTGTGTGTTTATGTGTTCTTCAATTCTCATGAAAACTTTGTGAGATGTATAGTGTTTGCACCGTTTTACAGTGAGGAGGATGAGGTTGAGCGCCATTCATTCTCATCACCTCTCATCTGCTTGTCACACAGATGCCCATTCGTTCTTTGGTCCAGGTCTCTGGCCACGCCCATTTTTCGTGGCCATGCCCCGGAACCACCCACCATCCCTCACCCTCTGTGGGTGGATACTCAGCAAACGTGGCTCCGTTAAGTCTCTCCCTGAGAGCTGCCAGATCAAAACTGCTTCCCAGGGATTCAGCCATTTCTGGGAACCTTTGAGTGAATTTATTTCACCAGGATGTGTTCATCATCTCTCTCTTTTAGGACATTTCCTACAAGGATGAGATTAGGTCCGTTGAATGCTAATCACATCCAGTGATGTCTGCATGACATCAAGACGGTAGCTTTGTTTGATGCTTCAAATTTATTGGTAACTCAGATTAATTCACTTGGCAAATAATTACTGCTCTCCCACTTGGAGGCAGGCACCATGTGAGGAGCTGGGAAGGCAAAGATGCGTAAGTCACAGTCTTAAGGATATCATTTTTCATCTGGTGTGGCTACCGAACATATGCGTCTGGTTTTTAGTTCCCTCTGAAGAAGTAAAACCAAGTGGCATTTTGGGGCCACCCATGTCTCTTTGGGGAATGATAACCCAAAGGAAAAGTCTGCTGCAGACAGAAGATGGGCATTTTCTCTCTCCCTGCTCCCATGCATGGTCCTCTGAGTAATCAGGAATGGTTGGATGCCTTTCCTGAAAATTCTGCTTAACCTGTAATGAGAATAGTTTGTTGCTTGTTTTCTCTGTTGGTTTTCAAATAGAAGATGAGGAAAGTTCTGTGATGGGCAAGTCTATCTTTATTCCAGGTAACCCTCCCAGGCCATCAGCAAGTTCTGTAATTTGGGGCTGGGGAGGGGGTCATGGGAATCTTCTGACTCTGAAATCAACAGCCCGTTGCCACTGTGGATTAATACCCTCTGAAGCAGCATTCTGCAAATTGCGGTCCACCAAAAGCCTCCTCCAAATCACGAGGGGAGGGCTTGGAAAAGTACAGATGCCTTGGCCATACCCCAGATTTACTGAATCCAAATCTGGGGGCTGGAGTCAGAAGAGCTGCATTTTTAATGTGTCCCCAATCACCCTGCCCCCGCCCCAGTGAATCTCAAGCACACTAAACTCTGAGGTCACACTCTCCTGCTTCATTGCAGCTTGAATCTCACCCTAATGTTGTCCACTTAGTGTCCTGATTTTTGGGGGGAAAAAAATCTAGAATTTTCTCTTTAAGATCTAAAAGCACACATTACGAAAGGGGACGGATACTGTTGCAGTTATCTGTTGCTGCCGAACAAACCATCCCAAAGCTTTTAGTGGAATTAAACAACAGTTTATTATTATCGCTCATGATTCTGTGGTGGTTTTTGCCTGGGGTCTCTCACAAGGCTGCATTTAGAATGCAGCCGGGGCTGGAGTCATCTGAAGGCTCGACTGCACTGGACCTTCAAGGTGGCTTCTGCACTCACGCGTCTGGTGCCCCAGTACTCTCGCACATGACGTCTCTCTCTAGCAGAGTAGCCTGGACTTCTTTCCCGGTGGCTCAGGGCTCTAAGAGGCAGGAAGTGGAAACCTCCAGTTCTGTTAAAGGTAACGTGTACAACCGACAAAGCTCACATCTACGGAATTCTACTGGTCAAAGCAGCCACAGGTCACCTAGATTCAGGAGGTGAAGGAATAGACTCAACCCCTCAGTGGGGAATGGAATGGACATGGCTGGCTCCACTCCACAATTTGTGGAGCTGAGCGCAAAATAAAAATGTAGGGCCCCTTGTTCGAAAAACCAGGAAAAAGTGCTGTTACAGATACTTAAATATAAAGCTTTTCTCCTTTCTCTCAGGGTCTTTCTCTTGACCTGTCATGGTGTTTTAAAATTTTCTATTTAATGTAGTTCTAAGTAAAGAAAAATTAAAAATTTAAATTATTGACATGAATTTACCATTTATCTATATCTTGTGCAATGTCAGTTTTACGTGCAAATGTAAGAGCATTGAACTCACGCAGAATCGGTGAAATTACACAATTTGTGTTTCGAAGCTTGTACACCCATATGTATTTCGCTCTTAGCAGAACCGAGGAAACGCTGCACAAAACGAACTCGACTGTTTGACTTGACTTGATATGCGCGCATTCTGCCAGCACTCTACCTTCTGTTTCACTGATAAGCAAGGAAGGGGAAGGAGTGAAGGAAAAGGAACTCCGAGGTGCCTTGTCTTTCCCTTTTCTTCTACGTACATCACCATTTTCAGTGTGAGTGGTTGGCTAACGCGGAAGTAACGCAAGAAGGAATATGATAGGGCTCCTTGGTCGTTTGTGTTTCTTCAAACGCCAGTACTTTCTTTCTGCATCTGGAGCAAATACTGTTTCAAATGGAAAGCATGGCCTCTTGGGGCTGTCAGCTCCCCCACTTACTCAGCTGTAGACATCACATACTCACTTTGCATTTGCCTTGAGTCTCACTGAACTCCCATGCCTTGTGGGTTCACCAGAATTCTGTGCTCATGGGGCATCGTGAACCCCAAGGCTAACGGGGCAATAAGAAATGGTGGACACACATCTTGTATGTATTTCCTCTCGTCACGTGATGTTCCATCGGCCCGTCAGACTTCACTGACAAAACCCAATTTCAAACATAAAATTATTAAGATTGCTCATCCATGAAGTTGGCCGTGGGTGTATATATACACAGTGGTATGCTGGTAAATGTTGAGTAACCAGATATCTGGGGAAAGAAAAGCCCTGATGGATAGTATTTACCACCACGGCTGATTTCAAGCTATCAACATGATGTCACTTAACACAGAGTTGGGAGGAAATGCCCACTTATCAGCTCTGGAGAGTTGGTATGAGCTGCTTCCAGAACAGAGGGGAAGGCATTGATGATGGCAGCCATCTTTTGAGACAAGCTAACACATATACAGTGACCCTATAAAAATAGAGATAGAGAGCTACATATACATACCTGTGTGTATAGAATGAAAAAAGACTGAAAGGATATATACTAAAATATTATTTCTTGGTTATTTCTTGGTCATAGGATTAGAGGTGATAATAATATAATAATTATTTTTGCTTATCTGTAGTATCCACATTTTCTAAGATAGATAGGCATTATTACCTTTGTAATAAAAACATCCACAAAATGTCTCCAAAAAGTAAGTACAATCTTTAAAGCATAGGTTTAAAGGAGTGAAACTCTGTAATAGTTGCTACACGCCATGAATAATTTACAAATTAAGTTGATTTTAAAGCACAGATAAAATAAATTTGATAAGATGGGCCACAGTTATGTTCTTTCTTATCATTCACATTTGTACGTTTTATAGTCAATGAGGAGTGACAGCCATTATTTAGAATTCCAGCAAAGAGCAACCATAACTCTTTGTCACCTACTCAGCATCTAAACAATGGCCTGACTGCTCACCTGCCTGGCCTGGGCCGCAGCGAAGGGAACCGGAGTCCACAGTAAATAACCAAGTTTATGACCGCTGAGCCAGAAAGGAGGAGAGGATGGTCTCTTCGCAAAACTGATGAGAACAGTAAGGAGGGTTGAAATATGTCAGTGAGACCTAAGAGGGGAGAATGAAGGGGGATATCAGCATGTATCAAAATCTCGCACCGAGGCCGTGAAATTGAGTTTCATAAAGATGAGGAGATAGGGAAACATTTCAGGCCAGGAGCTGGGGAAGGAGAAACAAAGCGACCAGGGGTGGAGGAGAAGGACTCAAATGACAAATCCCAGAGAGCCCCTGGGGAGTAACCAGCCTGTAATGAGCCTGCGTCCTACGTCCATGTGAACGTTGGATGAGCACAGGACCGGCCAAAGATATTCCTAATTATCTTGGGGGTGAATGGGGAGCTGCAGCACTGTAGTAAAATGAACTGTGGTCACAAGGAACCTAGCTGGATCCTGCTAAGAGGTTCCTTTCTCCAAAGGAGAGTCCTGGGAGGAAGCCCGCCAGAGGGGGAGGGGCACGCCTCTGGTTTGTTGGAAGGGAGGAGAACTGAGCATCTGTTTGGCGCGTTCGGTGCAACATCAGGGACTCTACCCGCTTCTCAAACTCTAGTGTGCCCATGAATCACCGGGGGAGCTGGTTAAAATGCAGATTCCGATTCAGCAGGGCTGGGGTGGGGCCGGAGAATTTGTATTTCTAAAAGGTTCGCAGGTGATGCTGACGCAGCTGCCGGTGCGTGGACCACAGTTAGCTGCTGGGTCACAATGGCTAGATAGGACAGTCCCCTCCTCTGTGCTCAGGTTCTAATGAACTGGGGGAGCATCCTGCCCAGTGCTGTTGGCTTTTGCTGCCTGCCTGGCCGGGCATCGGTCGGGAGGAAGGAGCCAGGACAATTTCCCCACATCCCTTCTTCCTGTTTGGGTATTCAGTATCTCTCCCGCCTCCCTCGGTCTTTCCTTCTCTGCACAGCCTTCCTCTTTGCAACAGCCTCGTCATTACTGCAGGAGATTTATTTTTAGAGTCAAGGCCACAGAGTTGCAGATTCGGCAAGGCCTAAAACAAATCGACAAACGGAAAGTGTTTGTCTTTGAAGCGGTGTGAATGAGGGGCCCGCTAGCCCAGCCTGTCGAGAAGCTCTTATCTCTGCTTGTTTCCCCGGTCACCCACGTGGGCTGCCTCTTCCCCCCTCCCAGATCAGAAAGGAGGTGGAAACACAAGAAGCAACTGAAATCTCCTAATCGTTCCCCTTGAGATCTTGCCCAATCCCCCTTTTAGCCAACCACCCCGACAGAGGTGGCGGCTTCCAGAAAAGGGGCAGCACGAAACAAGACAGAGTTCGGCCATGTCTGAGCCCCAAATCCCGAGTGAAGGGATCAGGGTCAAAAAATAACATTCATAAAAATAAGTAAATACGAGGTGGAAATGATGGAGGTCGTGAGAATTTTCTTTTATTTTCCTCAAGCTCCTAAGTGGGGACTCAGTGAAGGACATGGAAAAAACAGCCTCGCTGCGTGACAACTGTCTCAGAGCCCTTCCAAGCCCCGCCCTTAGGGACAGAACAGCAACTCGGCTGACTCTTGTTCACCCTCCCAGAGTCCTCACCAGTAAATTTCGTCTTGATTCCCTCCTCTGGGTTCCGGGGTCATGTCCCCCCAGCTCCATTGCTGTGCTCACCTTAGGTGGTAATTACTTGGCAGTCAGTTCTTAGAAACCCGCTCAAGACCACCTTTCCCAGGTCCTCCAGTGTGCCAGGCACTGCGCCACATGCATCCTGATAATAGAAGAAAAGAGTCCTAAGCTAGCATTTATTGAAGGCTATCATGCATAGTGTACAGTGCTGAGTGTTTTTATGTGAACTTAATTAGCTCCCTTAGTTCTCACAGCAGTGCTCTCAGGTAAGTATTACACCCAGTTTACAGAGGAGGAAACAGAGGCCCAGGGGGGGTTAGAATGGATTCCTTCTAATTTTTGGCACTCCTGATTCTGTGAGCTTTGGACTCGGGGTACAGAGGTATTCCCCTCACCCACACACACAGTTTCCCAGCTCACGATTCTGAGTTCCTGGTTTTCAGATTGCCTCTTTTGGGGGGCCTGGCCTGAGAATCCCAGAGGTCAGTGATTGCTTAGGTCAGAGGTTTATGGGGAGTTTGCAAGGTACGTGGGAGCGGGTGGGAAGCAGTTTTAAAGGCTTTACTTTTTAGAGTAAAATGTAAATACACTAGCTATCTATTTTACATTTGGTAGTGTAGATATGTCCATGCCACTCTCTCACTTCGTCCCAGCTTACCCTTCCCCTTCCCCGTGTCCTCAAGTCCATTCTCTACGTCTGCTTCTTTATTCCTGGATGTGGATCATTTTTAAAGTCTTTATTGAATCTGTTACAATATTGCTTCTGTTTTATGTTTGGGGCTTTTGGCCTCAAGGCGTGTGGGATCTTAGCTCCCCGAGGAAGGATTGAGCCTGCACCCTCTGCATTGGAAGGTAATGTCTTAACCACTGGAACTCAAGTCCATTGTCTACGTCTGCGTCTTTATTCCTGTCCTGCCCCTAGGTTTTTCAGAACGTTGGACCAACCCCCCACCCCGCCCCCCACCCCATGTCCAATTTCCTCTGCTTTGTATGAAGAGGTAACTACTCCTAAGATCAGATCATGAAGGAGGTGGAGGTGCCCAGGTCTGTTCATTTAACCAGTATTTCCTGAGTGCCTGCTATGTGCTCAGGAAAGCACATCCCTGTCCTCAGGATTCGTCCACTGAATGGGAAGCTGGGCAACAAACAAGTAAATGAATGAATGTCTCATGTAACTTACACGGAAAGGAGTCACATTGGGTAAGGAGAGGGTTGGGGGGGTGGCTATTGTAGACAAGCTGATCAGGGAAGGGATTTGGAGTAGACACCAAGACAAGGTGAGGTAGATGGGGAGCAGTGGGGAGCAGTTGGCTGGTGGGAAAAGCAAGTGTCTATAGGCAGGACCAGGCTTGTAGGGTTCAGGAAACAGGCCAGCACAGCCTAAACAGGGGCTGCCAAGTGTTGGGGCAGGGAGAGCTGGGGCTTGATTGGTAGGCAGGACCAGATCAGGTGGGTCTTGCGGGCCATGGTGAGGAGTTGGGATGCTTTTCTTGAGTAGTAAGTCAAGATGGCCTTTGGTGGCCATCACTTAGCTAGAGAGTGGGTAAAAAGTGTCCATTCCAGCCCCTCCTCAGGTACTCAAGCTGAAGGTCTGTACGGCTGGGGGAAAGCATAAAGAGTCACACTGGTGATTCCCAAGTGGAGGGTCCTGGACCACACTTTGAGAAGCTTGGCTCTGGCCTCTGATCTCTGGTAGAGCAGTAGCTGCTAGTGCCCTGCTCATTGCTTCCCAAGTCTTTCCTCTTGAGGGTTGTGATTGGCTGCCTGCAGTGGGAGTTAATCCCCTCAACCAATGACCATCAAGGAGTTGATAGATGGGTACTTTGCTTCCTTGCCCCTTGGTGGGCCAATTCAGAGGTGTGTTCCACATGGTCCCCAGTGATTTTGAGTCCCAGTTGCCCACAGTGGGAACCAGCTCATAAACTCTCCCTGTACTGCCTTTCCTCCTCTCTCCATCTCACTTCCTCATTTCCCTGCTGATGCTCCCTGGGCTCCTCTCCCAAATAAACCACTGACACCCAAATCTTTGTCTCCAGGTCTGCTTTTGGGGGAACCCAAATTAAGACATCTGGTCGGGACTTCCCTGGTGGCACAGTGGTTAAGGATCCGCCTGCCAGTGCAGGGGACACGGGTTCGAGCCCTGGTCCGGGAAGATCCCACATGCCGCAGAGCAACTAAGCCTGTGCACCATGACTACTGAGCCTGTGCTCTAGAGGCCGCGAGCCACAGCTACTGAGCCCGCGTGCCACAACTACTGAAGCCCACGCGCCTAGAGCCCATGCTCCGCAACAAGAGAAGCTACCGCAATGAGAAGCCCGTGCACTGCCACAAAGAGTAGACCCTGCTCACCGCAACTAGAGAAAGCCCATGCACAGCAATGAAGACCCAACGCAGCTGAAAATAAATAAACAAAACAAGACAAAAACTTATTAAAAAAAAAAGAACATAGGCAGAACACTCTATGACATAAATCACAGCAAGATCCTTTTTGACCCACCTCCTAGAGAAATGGAAATAAAAAC
>NC_041234.1:22805186-22805443 GCF_002837175.3 Physeter macrocephalus | reverse complement strand
TAAACAAATGGGACCTAATGAAACTTGAAAGCTTTTGCACAGCAAAGGAAACCATAAACAAGACGAAAAGACAACCCTCAGAATGGGAGAAACTATTGGCAAATGAAGCAACTGACAAAGGATTCATCTCCAAAATTTACAAGCAGCACATGCAGCTGAATATCAAAAAAACAAACAACCCAATCCCAAAATGGGCAGGAGACCTAAAGAGACATTTCTCCAAAGAAGATATACAGATTGCCAACGAACACATGAAA
>NC_041234.1:22759301-22805086 GCF_002837175.3 Physeter macrocephalus | reverse complement strand
CTGGAGAGGGTGTGGAGAAAAGAGAACCCTCTTACACTGTTGGTGGGAATGTAAATTGATACAGCCACTATGGAGAACAGTATGGAGGTTCCTTAAAAAACTAAAAATAGAGCTACCATATGACCCAGCAATCCCACTACTGGGCATCTACTGTGAGAAAACCATAATTCAAAAAGAGTCATGTACCACAATGTTCATTGCAGCTCTTTTTACAATAGCCAGGACAAGGAAGCAACCTAAGTGTCTATCAACAGATGAATGGATAAAGAAGATGTGGCACATATGTACAATGGAATAGTACTCAGCCATAGAAAGAAACGAAATTGAGTTACTTGTAGTGAGGTGGATGGACCTAGAGAGTCCATCAGAGTGAAGTAAGTCAGAAAGGGAAAAACAAATACCATATGCTAGCACATATATATGTAATCTTAAAAAAAGAAAAATGGTTCTGAAGAACCTGTGAGCAGGGCAGGAATAAAGACGCAGACGTCGAGAAGGGACTTGACACCGGGAGGGGGAAGGGTAAGCTGGGACAAAGTGAGAGAGTGGCATGGACATATATACACTACCAAATGTAAAATAGATAGCTAGTGGGAAGCAGCCACATAGCACAGGGAGATCAGCTCGGTGCTTTGTGACCACCTAGAGGGGTGGGATAGGGAGGGTGGGAGGGAGGGAGACGCAAGAGGGAGGAGATATGGGGATATAGGTCTATGTATAGCTGATTCACTTTGTTATAAAGCAGAAACTAACACACTATTGTAAAGCAATTATACTCCAAGAAAGATGTTAAAAAAAAAGACATCTGGTCTATGTGATAAGCAGGAAGTCCCCATTTAATAGTCTCTCTCTCACAAGTGATGGCACAAAACAGTTGTCCAGATATCTTGTAGGTAGAAGGTGGGGGCCATTAGATGGGGAAAAGGACAGAAATAGCAGTTGGGAGGGCCACAGGCCAGCATTATCACATCCCATACAAGGACCACAGTGGACCTCAGGAACATGGGCACAAAGAAGAGAGAAAACAGTTTGCATAGAAAATCGAACATAACGTCAGCTCCATGAGAGCCGGGATGTGGTCTGTTTGCTTCACTGCAATAAAGCCTGGTCTGGCATCTAGTAGGTGCTCAATAATATTTGTTGAATGAATAGATGAAGCAAAGAAAAAGTAAAAAACCACGGGGTCCCATAGAATGGGAAGCTATTGATGATCATTACTCTCTTGTCCAGCCCCTCCTGAATCTCCTCAATCTACTTTCCTCTGGACTCTGTGAGGTATCCAGCATCCTTTTGGTCATCACCATCCAATATTTTCCTGCCCCACTTAAGCTAGTGTCACGTGCAACCCAAAGAACTTTACTAGGACAGTAGTATAACATTAATGACCGTGGCCATTCCAACACTGTTCCCACCGTATCCATTTCTTCATCTTCCTGAGTCCACAGCTAGACTACATTTCCCAGGCTTCCTTGCAGTTAGGTTGGGGCCATGTGACTGAGTTCTAGCCTATGGAAAGTAGGCAGAAGTAGTATATCTGAACCATAAAAATCTGTCACTCAGGAGCCTCCATTTTCTCACCTTGTTCTACCTTGACCTTGGAAGCCACATATTGAAGTTCGTAGTGCTGTTTTCCACAAGATGAAGGGATCCTGGATCCCTGAATCACCATGTGCAAGGCCGTCCCTGGAACGCCTGATTGGAATGTGATGTGAACGAGAAATAAGCCTTTCACACATTCTGTTAAGCCATAGAGATTTGGGGGATGTTCGTTACAGCTCCTTCCCTGTCTCCACTAACTGAAAGACCTTGTAGCTCAGGCGTGACTGTTGACCTGAAAGGCAGTGGGGAAGATTCCTTGGGCAAAGGAGCAGCTCCACACCAGAAGCATCCTGAAAGCATCGTCTGTGATGCTGATGGAAAATAGGAGGGATCCACCCTTTACCCCACACTTCTAGAACTCCTCAAGGGGTCTTTGAAAATAAAAACAAACAAAAACTCTGCACAGAACCTTCGGTCGTGCCGGGTACAGAGAATCTACTGGGAACAGAGCCCCCTGGAACAGCAGTAGCCCCAATTCCCCTGACTTCATCAAATGGTGATTTTGTATAGAGATGAATTTGCAATTTGTTTCCCTGACCTGAGACAGATGGTTACGATGCCAAAATCTTACATTATTTATAAGGCTGTGCAACGTTGGGGAAAGGACTGGCCGGGTGGTTCCAGGTCTGTGTCACAAGGGCAGGTCATGCTGCCTCTCCCAGCCTGTGTCCCGGTTTGTAAAGCGAAGGGTGGGGCGGGGAGGGGTGGGATGTGTGGAACAATTTTTGGAGGTGTCTTCCAGGACAAATAGCTGAGAATTCAACATCTGCATGCCCAAAGGAAGGAGAATAGATGCATTTTGAAAATGAAAGGGAAACAGCAAGGTGAGCCTGAGGACCGGGGATGTAGCCTGTGCTCCGTGATTGAAATCTCCAGGCTGTCTTTCTCCCCCATGCTGAGGATGAGAAACAGGCAAGCAGACGCAGCAGTAAGATATCCACGAAGCTGGCCTTTCAGGCTCCTGGGGGACAGCACGGCAGAAGGGCAGGGTTGCTATAGGAGAAAGAAGGCTGGAGCCAAACACGGAGCTGCCGTGTCTGTGACCCAGACTGGCCATCGCTGTGGAAGGCCAAACCGGGGAGGCCTGGCACAGGGCCAGAGCTGTCACCGTCTGGGCATCTGAGCCCAGGGAGCCCCCGAGGTCAGCTGTCTCCCCAGAGTGGAGAGCGGCCAATTTGCACTATCTCAGCTGCCAGTTGCTGCCAAGTCACAGCAAAGCATTCAAGGTACCAAAGACAGCCCGTGTTGCCCACATCCGCTCCTGTGACTGAAGCCGAGGCTGGGAGGGGCCCTGGCACACAGGACTTGCAGGCAGCCAACTTTGGCAGGGGGGTTTTAACCTTTTGTGGACCATGCACCCCTTTGGCATCTGGTGAGGTCTATGAGCTTCTTCTCAGAATAATGGATTTAAATGTGTCATATAGGATCACCGAGGAAACCAATTCTATTGAAACGCAGTTATCCAAATATTTAAAAACAAGTTTGTGAGGGAGTCATATATGTGCTTCTTTATTAATGCAGTCAACAACAAGATTTGGTGGCAGATCTAATAACTACTCTCATTTCACCCTAGTGAGGAGTGTAAGCGATCTTTAAAGATATCTGCAGCAGCTCTGATGTGCTGTAAAGATAGCTGTGGTTTCTACTGGTGACAGTCACAGGGACTGCTGATGCTACTATGGTTTCTTGCCTACGTTCATGATGAAAGGAAGTGCTCAATTTCAGTTAGAGGTTAGTAAAACTGAAGATGTACTTTTTTTTCCCATCCGAGTTCACAGACCCTTGAATGTTACGCACAGACCCCTTTGCCTGGTATGGAATGGCTGCTAGGGGACGGGAGTGCTCTGGGGACACAGACAGGGCTCTGGAGCAGTTCTTTTCTCATCTGTAGGCAGGGCAGGTAGGACTAGATCGGGGTTGGCTAATCGGTGCAAAGTGCTGCCTCCCCGCTCCCCTGCCCGTGGTAAGCCTCGCTAATTGATCGAGGCTCGGCTCCCCACGGAGCCCCGAGATGGGCAGCCCCGCTTCTCAGCCCAGCGCTTCAGGCAGCCATCGCTAAACGATCGGAGCTGGCATCAAAATGAAACCGATCTGCCATTCCAGGGCTGGAAGCTCTCTAAGGGCCATTTCTGCCCTGACATGATATGATTACCCATGATTAAAATATGGTCCCTGCCCTCAAGGAACTTCTGAACCAGTGAGCATCTTAAAGGTCGGTGGGGAGCGAGGAAGGGGGACATCCCTACACAGTTCCTCACCAGGCATTCAGTCATTTCACAGTCAGGGCATCGATTTTACTTTTCGACTTGTAATTTCCACCTCCTGGATTCCATTATCACTCGCTCAATATCCGACGACTCGCCATTTCTCTGGCCACCGCTCTGAGACTCATGCATTGCCTAAAACACATTACTACCTGGAAGTAATGATTGGCTTTTACACAGCCAAGACCTTGATGCTTCCGTACCTGAGCAGTCATTCCACCTTCCTCTTTCCCAGTCACGTGGACTCCCCGGAGGGAACCCAGAATGAACCCGCTGTGCTCAAGCCCCAGACCCGGACACCCCAGCCTCTCTCATCCACGCCCCTTCCCTTCATGTATGAAATACCCCGCAGCTGGAAGCTGCTGCTCCTGCCTTATGTTTTAGATATGCTGCCATTAACAGAGTTTTTGGAAAACACCCAAATCTGTCCAACCATAGCTGCCGGAAGCATTTCTTTATTAACCCGATGGGGAGGTATAACGCAGTGGCACAAGTTTTAAGCCAGTGGTTCTCCAAGCGTGGACCCCAGCGCTGAAGCGTCAGCATCGGCTGGAAGCTTCTTAGAAAAGTGAATTCTCTTCGGGATACTGATTTCATTTCCTTTGGATGACTGTGGCGATTATTTCACAAGGTACACATAACCTGTGCTCTAGAGCCCACAAGCCACAACTACTGAGCCCGCGTGCCACAACTACTGAAGCCCACGCACCCAGAGCCCGTGCTCCGCAACAAGAGAAGCCACCACACTGAGAAGCCCACGCCCCGCAACCAAGAGTAGCCCCTGCTCCACGCAACTAGAAAAAGCCCGAGTGCAGCAGCGAAGACCCAACGCAGCCAAAAATAAATAAAAAACAAAACAAAACATCAAGTGTGACTCCTGAAATATGTACGCTTTTAAATTTGACAATTATACCTCAAATAAAGATGCGCGGGGGGAAGGAAAAACAAGCAAACCTAATTCTCGTCCACAGGAGAGACCCACTACTCAGAAACTCTGGGGGTGGGGCCAGCCCCTGAAGCCCCCAGGGAATTTTAATGCGCTAAAGATGGAGAACCCTTGGATTGAGGTCCATTGCCATCACCTTTTTTTGGCCTCAGTTGATTCCTCTGTAAAATGGGAGCAACAACACTCACCTCCCTCACCTCATGAGAGGATGACTCAAACTGAGTGTGAGAACCGTTTGCAAAGCCAAGGCAAGGCCAGCTATTATTATTATTAGGCACTTTGTTGCAGGATTTGGGGGGGTGATGGGGGAGAGTTAGGGGAGATTTCACTTTAAGCTGAGAGACTTGAACTCCACCCTGGTTGGAGGAATGCGGGGGGATCGTTTTTTTTCCACAGCTGGGATACTCTGGGGCTCAGCCCCAAGGGCTTGCCTGGCTGAGGCCATGTCACTACTCCCCATTGACTGGCTCTCTGGGGACTTGACTTCCCCACCTGAAAGTCACAGGCATTTGAATCCCCCTCAGATCTTTCTCCAGTGACTCTGGTTCACAAAGTTTCTAATTCAGGTCAATTAAAATTCCTGGGTCTGAGCCGCCTGGTGGGGAGGGAGATGACAGGGCAGCAGCTTTGGCAGTGGAGACCAAGTGACAAAACAAGCCGGGCTGTTTGCATCCATGGCCACCCCCTTAGGGTGAAAAAACACAGACAAATGACAGGCTCTGGGCAGGTATGCCGGCAGATGGGATGAGCTTACTGCCCCAGTTTAGCAGGCCAGGTGGTCTGTCAACCTCAGATCAAACCAAACAGAAGGCAAGAGAAAGAAAAGCTGGCAGAGAAGCCCTGTGGGCCCAGCGGGCTGTCCTCCCTGGCTCCCTGCTGAACCTGGCTGGGACCTGTCGGTGGCCTGCTCTTTGGGCAGGACCAGAAGAAATACCAGTCTCATCCTTCTACTTTACTTGCCATGGGAGATCTGAGGCCCTGGAGATCCAAAACTTTACTTAGATAAACTTAGGGTACCATTCAATTTTCTCAACAACCCTATGAAGGGGGGGGGTACCATTATTATCCCCATTTTACAGATGAAGAAGTTGAGGCACAGAGAATTAAGTAACTGGCCCACTTGACAGAGCTAGGATTCAAACCCAGCAGCCTGGCTCCACAGCCCAAGCTCTGAACTATGAGGCTAAACAATCCCCCCTCCCCAGAAGGACCTTGCAGACAGGAAGCAACCAATGTCATCTAACCTGTCCGAGGGATTTTGCAATTTCTTAGGCGCTGGAACATTTTCTTCTGAAGGATCTCATCTTGAAACCATGTTCTGCCCCCAGGGAAGGACTTTTAAAGTTTGGATGTGACAGAAGGAATCAGAAAATAGAAAGTAAAAGTTAACTGCACAGATAATCAAAGATGCTTAACAGAAAGACAAAAACTCAAACCACATTCCAATCAGCTTATGAAGAGAAAGCAGACTGAGGACAAAAAATATGGTTGATATAGTTATTTTAGGAAAGAGCTCATCCGAATTGATGTGGAAATATCAAGAAATGAGCAAAATACCAGATAACTCTTTAGTTATCTGTGTATAAGTATTGGTATAGCAATACTTAAGAGGTCAGAAGGGTAAAACTGCATACATATGTAGCTTGTGATGGTTTAAAAAGGGGCAGCGACAAGAACTTCTGTTCTCTTTGTCCAAGTGATCTGATTCCTGGGAATTTATTCCAAAGAAGGAAAAAAATTACAGTAAGTCCCCTACATATGAACCAGTTCCGTTCCGAGAGTGGGTTCGTAAGTCCAATTTGTTCCTACGTCCAACAAAGGTAGCCTAGGTACCCAACTAACACAATCCACTCTATAGTACTGTACTGTAATTGGTTTATAATACTTTTCGCACAGATAATATGTACATAAAAAACAAACACAAAAGATGAAGAAAACATTTTAAATCTTACAGTATAGTATCTTGAAAAGTACAGTAGTACCAGTACAACAGCTGGCATACAGGGGCTGGCACGCACATTCGCATCTTTGAAAGTTCGCAACTTGAAGGTTCATATGTAGGGGACTTACTGTAGATAAATTAGCTGATATATGCCCCTCCTCTTCTGTCTGTGGGCTGCCAACGGAAGCCACTCCTCCTAGCCTCTGCACTGTCCCCACATTCTAGGCCCTGGAAGTCATCTAATGACTCTGATGTCTGACCAAGGGATGGAGGCCCAGGGCATTCTGGAGTCTCCAGTCCTATTGGCCTCAGCCCACTTTTGTGTTTTGGTTTAATTCCAAGGTAATTATTACTGGGAATGTTTGATATCTTAAAAAAATATATGGGCCAATGAGCACCTGAAAAGATGCTCAACATCATTAGTCATTAGAGAAATGCAAATCAAAACCATGATGAGACACCACTTCACATCCATAGGACGGCTATAATATATTTTTTTTTAATGGAAAATAACAAGTGTTGACGAGGATGTGGAGAAATTGGAGCACTCCTACATTGCTGGTGGGAATGTAAGAGGTATAGCCACCGCAGAAAAGAGTTTGGCAGTTCCTTAAAAAGTTAAACACAGAGTTACCATACGACCAGCAATTTCACTCTTAGGCATACACCCAAAGGAGTTCAAAACGTAGGTCCACACAAAAAACTGTACACGAATGTTCTTAGCAACACTATTCATAATAGCCAAAAAGTGGAAACAGCCCAAATGTCCATGAACTGATGAATGGATAAACAAAATGTGGTCTCTCCACATAGTGAAATAGCTTTCCACCATAAAAAGGAATAAAGGACTGACACGTGCTACCACATGGATGAACCTCGAGGACATTGTGCTAAGTGAAATAAGCCAGTCACAAAAGGCCACATAGTGTATGATTTCGTTTATATGAAATGCCTAGAATAGGCAAATCTACAGAGACAGAAAGGAGATTGGTGGTTGCCAGGGGTGGAGGAGGAGAGAATAGGGAAAGGCTGCCGAATGGGTACAGAATTTCTTTTGGGGTGATAAAATATTCTAGAATTAGATAGTGGTGATGGTTGCACACCATTGTAAATATACTTAAAGCCACTGAAACGCACACTTTACAATGGTGAATTTTTATGGTACGTGAATTTTACCTCAATAAGAAAAAATATGACCTACCACCTCTTTTGTGGACCAGGTACTGTGGTAGGAAGATCACCCTGTTACTTCTAACTCTTAGACCAAGCCTTTGGGCATTGAGGCAGGTATTAATATCCTCATTTTATAGGCATCGAGGCGTCCAGCAACCTGTCCTGGGCCCAAGGTCGCACGGTGGTAAATTTGCGAATTGGATCCACTTTGGGAATCTGCTACCAAAGTGTGGGACCCTTCCGAGGGGGTCCCCACCTACTTAGTCTGTGCGGCATCAGGGATTCTCAGGGGTGCCCCCATTCTGAAGCTGGCACAGAAGCCCAACCCCATTCTAGTGGCACACACTGATACATGTGTGCGTACCTGTGCGTACGTGTGCGTGGGCTGGCTATTTCTACCCGATCTCCCACCATCCCCTCCGCTCCAACTCCCGACAGGCTGACTTCCTCACAGAGCAGCTGGAGGGCCTTGAATATTGTGGTCTCAGGTGCCAGGAGGGGCAGCTAGTGCAGGGAACCCAGTAAGACCCTGTATTCACAGAGAACTGGGGTCAACTTCTGCAGCTCCTGGTGCCAGGCCCAAAGTCCCTTGGCATTCATCAGTCCAGAACCTTCTCAAAGGGCATGAGATCCCCACCTGAGGGCTTTGAGGCAATGCCCCTGGGAGCATCTCCCAGGCACTGATACATGGGAACGAGAGGACGAAGACTCCAGCTTTGCCATTGCCCAAGTGGGGTGACGCTGAGGCATCTTATACAGGGTATCTCAGAGAAGCCCAGTGGGTTGACTCCCAATGTCTCACTCTGGGAACTGGCTTGACAACACCTTCCTTACTGCCCACTTCCCTTCTCTGCCTCACTTCCCCGCTCCCAAATCAATCACTTGGCCCCAAATCCTTGTCTCAGGTCCGGAAGAGCCCAGTCTAAGACATTTTCCTTTGGTTACTCTTGCTGTATGTCCTTGGGTAAGTCTCTCAGTCTCCTAGAGCTTTTCGGGGGTGAAGAGGCCGACCCAGGGGACGAGCTCAATTACGTCTGGATTCTTCACCTGACCAGGGAAGACCTAGAGGGAGGATTAACTATGATCAATTCTACTCCTATGCCTCTGAGGGGTTCAAGATAAGCCAGATCACAACAGCAGGGGGACAATTTCCAACCTAAATCTGACCACTCAGGGGCTGTAATCTAGAAAATGTAGCTGGAGGCTATGTGTCCCTTCCACCCCTCGCCCAGCCCCCAGGACAACTTCTTGGTCAGCCCAGGAGGATGGGGAGGGGTCTGAGTGGGAGTGGGTATCAAGAGTGCCTGGAGGGACAGAGCCCCTGACCACCCAAAAAGACAGTGACTTTGGGCTGGCCTTGCTTGGACTACCCCTGGCCTGCCCAGAAAGTTCCAGAGCAAGGCTGACAGGTCTGGGGGCTTCAGCTGGACCGCCAGTGTGACAGATGGCCTCCCTTGGCTGGGCTGGGACTAAGCTGGCCTTGGGGCGGGGGCGCTTCTCGTCCCCCTCCCCCCACCCCCCTTCTTTGTCTCCAGGCCCACTGCAGGCCTGGCTGTAAGCATGTCCGCTTTCGGTCCTATGTGCTTGTCCCTCGTCTATACAGCCGACTGACCTTCTCAGAGGGTGTGTGTATGTGTGTGTGTGTGTGTGTGTGTGTGTGTGTGTGTGTGTGTGTGTGTGTGTGGTGGGTAGTGGGGGGGGGTGTGGGCTTGTCTGTAAATGAGAAAGAAGCAAATGAAATACCTCGGGAGGGTGGGTCCCTGTTCCGTGCATTTAGGCCGCCAGCCTGGCACCTGGTAGAGCAGGGCTGCCTGGGGAGGGGAGGGGGAAGGTGTCTCTGAGTCTGTGGCCTTGGCCTCTAGGCCTTTGGGTGACTCTCCTGGGTGTCTGGCTGGTCTTGGCCGGCTCTGTAGCTGTTGAGGCTGCCTGGGCTGCCCGAGGCCGCCTTCTGCCTCTGCCACATTCTTTTTCGCAGACAAACAGATTCCTTTGCTCCCTGGAACAGCCGAACGGGAGGAGCAGCTGTGAAAATAAACACACGGCAGCTGATTGGAGGGCTGCGGGCTGTTTTCTGGGGTCTGCCTGGGTCCAGAACTCTCCAGCCCCAGTGGGTGCCCTGGCTTGAACCCAGGAAGGGGAGGGTGGGCCTGTCCCTTTGCTGCCTGGGAGTAGGCCAGCCCTTCTCCCTGGGTTTTCCTCACAGAGACAGTCATCAGGAGGCTCTTGGCAGGCCTGGTCCTCTCTCCAAGCCCCCTGACTGGCTGTGACGGTCTCCAGCCAAACCCAGAGAGAAAATATTTAGAGAAGGGCCTTTCCTAAGCAGAGTCGGCCCTTGGGTCACTGGGAGTAGTCCCGGGCCTCTGTCCTGAGACACCCTGGGGTGCCTTGAGTGGGCAAAGCAGGCCACGTGGATACTCCCTGAGTTTGTGGGCTGGGAGGACAGCTAGTTATATCTCCGATTCCATTCCACAGTGAGTGATGAGCCATATGCATATTGGAACTGGGAAACCTTTCCTCAGAGGTAAGGAAACAGATGCAGACGGTCGTGGCCCAGAGCTGGTCAGAACATTCTCTCTTCTCCCCTTCATGGTGTGGAGCATACACGGTATGGGGTTGCCAGCCACAGCGCCAGGGCCACAGCTAACAGCTCTCGGCTTTGCAATCAGTGCGCACCTTCGCTTCCCGTGCCGCCCCGCCCAGAGCCCGGCTGTGTGGTAAGCGGGGGGTTTGCCCAGCCCGGAGCCCGAGCACACCAGCTGCAGATGATCAGCCAGGAGTCCCTCAGCAGTGCCTGGGCCTCCCCATATGGAACAAAACCCTCCAGGGCTAGGTTTGGAATTGTCTATACATTTAATCAACCAGTGTTATTAGTCTGCTCTGCTCAGGCTGCCATAACAAGGACCACAGACTGGGTGGCTTAAACCACAGAAATGTACTGCCTCCCAGTTCTGGAGGCTGGAAGTCCAAGATCAAAGTCCCAGCAGGGTTGGTTTCTTCTGAGGCCTCTCTCCATGGCTTGCAGACGGCCGTCTCCTCCCTGTGTCTTCAAGTGGTCTTCCCTGTGTGTGTGTCTGTGTCAATAGACTCCAGTCAGATTGGATTGGGGCCCACCCATGTCACCTCATTTTACCTGAATCACCTCAGTAAAGGCCTTATCTCAAATACAGTCACATTCTGAAGTCCTGGGAGGTGGGGGGCAGGACATCAATGTATGATTTTTTCTTTTGCAGGGGGAACAATTCAGCCCTTAACAACCAGACTACCACTGACCTCTCTGAAAAAGAGAGGGGCCACCTCCCCTGGTAAATTCCGCCCTGTTTGCTTAGCTCTCTGGGCCACATGCACGAGGCCCAGGGCCACAAACGCAGCCTAACACGAGGCCGGCCGGAATGTCAGAGCCAGAAGGCCTCAAAGGCCACCTGAGCCACAGGTGCACATTCCTTATCTGGCATGTGAGGGGTCGGGCCTGGAGAGAGGATCTGTTCAGTGGCCCCCAGCCCAGCCCGGATGGGAGGGAACTTGTGTCTCCCAATGGCCAGGCCAGGGTCCACTCCCTGCACTGCACCACTTCTCCCCACTGATCTCTTCTTCCCACTCTGGCCTGTGGGTCTGTTTCCCACCCTGATTCCTGCCCCTCCTGCAGTTTCTCCAGTCAGGCTCCCACAGCCTCCCACCTAGCAGGTGCTATTCCCACTGCTTTTTCTCTGAGGAAAAGTGGGGGGAGCAGAGGCCTGTCTTCCTGGAGGGGTGGCTTCCCCTTCCACGGCAGTGGAAGTGGTACCGAAAACTTGGCCTCTGTGCACCAGTGCTGAATCGAATCTCGGAGACAGAGTTTTGGGTGAAGTAGAAAAGAATAGCTTTATTGCTTTGCCAGGCAAAGGGGACCACAGCGGTCTTGTGCCTCTCAAAATTGTGTCCCAACCCGGGGGGGATTCGATGAGGAGTTTTATAGCAATGGTTCAAGGGCAGGGTTGCTGATAAGGATCAGGGTGTGGGCAGGGCCTGCAGCCTTTTATCTGGCCTCAGGTGGTCTCCTGATGAGCTTCTTGAGGTTATCTGGAATGAAGAATGCTAACATCTTCCATTTGTTGGGGGTTTTAGTTCTGTAAAGAGCTCAAAGATATTGTTATGTATATCCCTAGATGGGGAACCAGGACCCTGCCCCAAGGCTGCACTATTGTTTCTTTCTTTCTTTTAAAAAAAAAATTATTTATTTTTGTCTTCGTTGGGTCTTCTTGCTGCACAAGAGGGCTTTGCTCTAGTTGCGGAGAGTGGGGGCCACTCCTCACCATGGTACACAGGCTTCTCACTGCGGTGGCCTCTCCCACTGCGGGGCACAGGCTCCAGGCGCGCGGGCTCAGTAGCTGTGGCTCGTGGGCTCTAGAGCGCAGGCTCAGTAGCCGTGGTGCACGGGCCCAGTTGCTCCACAGCATGTGGGATCCTTCGGGACCAGGGCTCGAAGCCGTGTCCCCTGCATCGGCAGACGGACCCTCAACCACTGCGCCACCAGGGAAGCCCCTGCACTATTATTTCTTGACTGCTTCTCCCTTGTCTCTGCATCCCGTCCCTTCCCTGATTAACAACTGTTAGGATCTGACCTTTGGAACTCAGGGAAGGTCCTGGAGGCTGGAGTCTATTCCCTACAAACAAGAAATGGAGGGGGGACACAGAAAGGCTTCGGTGTTCAGGAGCCCCACAGGGTCCTGCTCGGTTTCAGAAGGGGCAGGATGGAGCCCAGGCCCGGCCTTGTGACCCTACTCTTTCTCAGCATGAGCCCAGGGACAGCTACATCTTGCTCTCCCATCTCTCAGGCCTTGAGATCCACACCTGAGGAAGGGAGAGGAAGGAAGCAGGAGTGGGTGAGGGCAGAGGAAAGAGCTGAGCTGAGATCTGGACCAACAACAGCTTGGCCGAGCCCATAGAGAGTTCTGGAGCTTGATGGCCCATCAGAGTGGTCCCCAGATGATACCCTGCAGCCATCCGTCAGTGGGTGTGGGCTGCCCCGGGAGGGTGCTACCTCAACGTGGCGGCTCTCAGCAGCTGAGGCAGACCCTGCCCAGAAGGGGCCAGAGCTGAGGGCTGGGAGGTGTGTCAGAACGCCCACCACAGGGGATGATGGTGATGTTGTCACCCTAAGCTTGTGAGTGCTTTGAAAGCAGGACCTCGATGACCTGTCTCCCCAGTCCCCCACCCCCCGCCACCGCCCAAGTTCCCTGTCACCCAGGAGGTGCTCACTAATTCCCTGTGGGGTTGTGGAGGCATCTGACTCCCCAGCCGCAGGCCTCCCTAGGAAGTGTGCTCCATTTCCAAGTTGCCAAGACACTGGTCCTTTTGTAGATTCTTGGGTCTAGTGAGAGGGATGCCTCCATTTCCCATGAAGCAGCAGTATTTTCATGTGGATTTTCAGCGAGTCTCAAGTTTCCAGAGCATCAGGGGATGGTTGTGACTGCTTTGCCCAGGAAGCTATTGTTCAGCTTTGGTCAAATTAGACTGTGTCTGAATCCACAGGGAAGAAATTGGGTGGAAGTCAGGCATTGTCCGGAGAGACTGTTCCTGTAGTTCCTGTTTTGTGTCAGGAAGGAAGTCATGACCAGACAGCAAGAGGAATGCACAGAGGCTGATCCCTCTGCTTTGGGAGGATGGTAGGAAGACGGGGGCTGGAGCTGGGGTAGCAATCTGGGGGAGTTCTAGTCACCCACTCTGGGATCTGGCCGGAGAGAGGTACATTTGAGAAGTGAGGGGGCATGTTTGCCCCTGGTTGGATTGGGGGATCTGGGAGGACAGTTTGGAGGTTGCACCCCACACTCATCTGGTGGACTCCATGTTAAGGAAAACTCAGAGAGTGGCACGGTGGGGTGAGCCGAGCTGCCCTTGGTTCCTGGGGGCCGGCAATGGTACCCAGCAGTTCTCTCAGTGGAAGGTAGCTGTGTTGAGGGCCAGTGGCCCTAGCCAGGGTCCAGGTGGGGGACATCACAGAGTTTTCAAGGCTTCAGGGTACCAGTGGGAGTTGAGGGAAGGCAGAGCTGGCTGGAGTGATGGGGCTGTGACTTCGCCCAGGGAATCGGACTTGGGGTTCTCCAGGCTTAGACTTCAGTCAGAGAGGCAGGGCCATCCGCGCCTCAGCAATCACCATTCCAGGAGCAGCCAAGATCAGCCACTCCACTGCAGAGTACTGGAAGCTTTGTTGCGGGGCAGGGGGGCGGAGAAAGTGGGAGGGGGTGTCCTAGGGCCTGATTCCTCCCCCTGCATGAGCCTCCTAAGCCCTTCAGAAGCTATTCAAAGTGTGGTCTCAGGACCAGTAGCCTTAGCATCACCTGGGAGCTTGGTAGGAATGCTGAGTCTCAGGTCCCAGCCCAGACCTGCTGAATCAGCATCTGCCTTTTAACAATCTCCCCAGGGCATTCGTGTGAGAAGTGCAGGGTAGAAACCTGAGAGAGCCCCGGCATTTGCTTGAAAGGACCATTTACACAATTGCACTGCACTCGGTCTCCTGGCTCCAGCTGAAATCTCGTCGCCCCATCCTGTCCAGTGATGCTGAGAAGGATTGGAAGGGATATGGACAAAGAAAAAAAACTGGCATCTTTCTTCACTCATCTGACCATAGTGTGAGTTGATTTGTGGGTCTGCTATGTGTAAGCGAAGGCGGCGGCTCAGAAGGGGAAGCCATGCAGCCAGTTAATGACGGAGATGGCATGAGAACCCACACGCTTTGACCTTAACTTTTCACCGCCGACCCTCAAAGTGGGCCACTACCACAGGCCGGTGCCCGTCCACAAACTGGCGCCTGTCCACCGTGAGCTGAGTACAGAAATTGGGGGTGGGTGTTTAGAAAGTTTGATAGCAGCTTGACGGAGTATGTTTATGTCTGTTAAAGCGAACGATAAAAGCTGGGGCTTGTATGTTATAACTTGTATTTCCTTTTCATTTCATTTTTTTCTAGCAAATCATTTTCATTGTACTTTACAAATGTATCCATCCATGGCAGGTTGAAATTAATTAACAAGCAAACAAACCCAAACAAGATGGGTCCTACATTCGTAGATAGTTTGAGAAACCCTGCTTGATGCCATGCCATCTCAAGTCAAAGGGAGAAATTCTGGAAAACAGAAAACCATCATAAGCTTGCCCCAGCCTGGGCAAAACTTGTGAGCGCTGCAGCCTGAGGGGCAGGCTAACTTGGAAGGCGACGGTCATTGTAGCTCCATGTCCCCAAGTTTCCCAGAGGCCTGGCTACCATAGGGAAGTGGAGGTGTCGGGGGCAGGTATTAGTGGGAGCCTTAGGTTAAGTCATTCCATCTCCCTGCGTCCCAGTTTCCTCACCTGCTACTGGGTCACCTGCAAGGGGACCAGTGAAGCCGTCCTCCCCCGATGCTGTCGCCACCTGCCCTGAAGAAGCAGCAGATGTTCGCCAGCCTCCCTATCTGACGGATGACACTGCCTTGGGCAGAAATGTCCCGGCTTCAGCAGCACTCTCCTCTTCCTGCCGAACCTGGCGCGTTCTTGTCTGGCAGAGGGACAAGTGCTTTCTTTTTATGAGCCTGCAAACCTCCAGCCTCCCAGCCTCCCAGCTGGCACGGCGCCAAGGGCTGGGCCTGACACACAGGCCAACATCACCATCCAGACCCACGGCCCTGCTGCTCCCAGTTCTGGAGCGTCTGAGTCACCCCGCCTCGGCAGTGTCCATGAAAGACTGCAAGGATAAAGGAACAGGCTCTCCTAGGGGCCTGCTGATTACAATCTATCACCGCGTCTACACTTGGGCCTCCTTTCCCTGCGGGCCATGGATGCCGCTAAACCAGCAAAGAGGGTTATGGGTGTCAAAATGTGAACTGCTAAACCGGGGAAGGGGGCCCAGCAAATGTGGGATGTGCAAGCCTCTCTCGTCCTTCCTGACAGTGGGGTTTGTTTCCGTGCACGATAAAGGAGGGCGGCAGGCACCGGCACATTTGTCCGGAATCATCAGACCACCCGGCATCCGGAGCCCTCAGGGCCGAGGCGCACCCGTCCACCTGCGGGAAGCCGGCGTCTGGAGGCGGCCCTGTCAGATGCGCCCCGCGGCTGGCCTCTGTTTAATGAGTGTGGCGCCTGATGTGCCGAGAACCCCCTGCTTGTTTAGACAGCCTCACTGGCCACGACACGTGTCCCCTGCACCAGACCAGGAGGGGCAGGCCCCTGAGGAAGCCTGATCCTTTATTCTTCCAGAACCTGCCCTGGCTTGGGTCAAAAGGATCTTGACCAGGGTCTGCTGGGGCCCAGAGAGCCTTATTTCCTGAGGGGCTGAGGCCGGCCAAGGGGGTGACAGGCAGTGCAGGATGCTCGGGTTCTCAGGGGATGCTTGGGGTTACAGGGGATGCTCGGGGTTACAGGGGATGCTAGGGTTGTAGGCGATGCTTGGGGTTACAGGTGATGCGGCAGCAGCGGCTGCGGCCAGTCCCTCCTTCCCCTGACGGGCCTCCTGGAGCCGAGTGCCGGCCACATTGCTCCGGCCTCTCTGGGCTTTCACATTTGATGCCTTTCAGTGTTGGCGGCAAAGGAAAATTGCAGGAGCTGTTTGGTGGGCACAGGCTGGGCCCCTTGTTAGCAGTCCGAAGGGGGACCGGGTGGCTTTCCCTAGGTCCTGATTTCTGAATCAGGTCTGAAAGCCTTGGTCCTTGCTCCCTCCTAGGTCGGGGGAAGGGACTTTCAACCTTGGCCCTGCTTCCCCTCCCGCTGCCCCCGCTCCCAAAGTTTATACTCCACCGAGCAGCCAGAGTGAACTTTTAAATTTTTATTTTATAAACTTTCGATTTAGAAATAATTTCAGATTTGAAAAGTTACAAAAATAGAGCCAAAAATTTCTGCCTCCCCTTCACCTAGATTCCCTGAATCTACCAATTTTCGAGCTCTTGCTCTCTACACACACACACACACACACACACACACACACACACACACACACTTTTTTCCCCTGAAACTTTTAAGATTAATTTACAGACGTGATGCTCCTTTGCCCCTGTATATTTCAGGGTGTATTCCATAAAAAAAGCAAAAACAGAGCAAGGACATTCTCTTAAAAGACCACAGCATCATTTATCAAAATCAGGAGATGAGCACTGATATAATACTATTTCTTGATTGACAGATCTTATTCAAATCTCATTAGTTGTCCCACTCCTGTTCTTTATAACAAAAGAAATAAAATATTTTTCTTGCCCAGGAGCTGATCTAGAATCATTCATTGTATTCAGTTGTCATGTCTCTTTAATCTCCTTTAATCTGGTGCGGTCCCTTAGTCTGTCTTTGTCTTTCAGACATGAACGCTTCTGAAGAGCACAGACTGGTGACTTTGTAGACGGTCCCTTAGTTTGGTTCTGATGTTTCCTGACTAGATTCAGGTTCTGCATGTTTGGCAGGAACCCCGCTGAGGTGACGCGTGTCCTTCACGTGATGTCCATTTGATCCCTGACTGGCGATGTTCACTTTGATCATTTGGTAAGGTGCTGTCTGCCAGGTTTCTCCACTTTGTTACTAGTTTTCCCTTTATAATTAATAAGTATCTTACGGGCAGAGCAACCTTTTAAAAACTAGAAATCTGATTACATCACCTCCCTCCTCTAACCTCAGTTGAAATCCCAATTCCTTACCTTGGTGTCCCCAGCCCTAGGTCTTGGCCCCTGTTGAGATCTGTGCTATCATCTCCTATCACTTTTCTGGGAGTTGCAGGCACACTGGCCTTCCTGCCCTTTCTAGAACACATCAAGCTCGTTTCCACCTCAGGGTCTTCGTACTAGCTGTTCCCTCTTCCTGGAATGCTCTTCCATCCAGTCATTACATGCCTGGCTTCTTCTTCTTCTTTTTTTTAAGGATTAAAAAATATATATATTCTTCATGCCTGGCTTCTTTGTGTCTTTCAGATCTCGGCTTACAGATCCCCTGAGGGAGGCCTTACCTGCCCACCCACCTAAAGGAGCTCCCAGTCGCTCCATCACAGCACCTGGTTTGGGTTCTTAGCATAGGATTTACTACCATCTGCCACTTGCTCATCTGTTTGCCATCTGTCTCCCCCATAAGAAGAAAGCAGGGACCCCGTGTACCTTGCCCCGTGCACCTAGCACAGGGCCTGGCCCACGGCTGTGGGAGGAATATTGATTGAGAATTTGCTGAATGAACTCCTGATGAAGGATTGCTTAGTAACGATTGCAAGCTGGGGTCTTAACCCGGAAGTCTTGGAGTTCTGCCAGATCGTCTATGTTGGCCGCAGTGCAGCTCTGCTGGGCTCATGCGCAAATAGGGCAGATGGCAGCCCTGTGGCTTAGGGGTCCCTGCACGGTGCCCTTAAGGGGGAACTAGAGGAAACAATGAGAAGGCATAATGAGATGGGGTAGGGGGATGGAGGGATCTTTCAGCCCTGCAGTACAGATCCACCCTTCCTCCCTTCCCTCCTTCCTTCCTTCCTTCCTTCCTTCTTTCACTGTAAAGTGTTGAGAGTGGGGGGTAAAGGCTGGAGAATCAGTCACAAATACACTTACATTTAAAGCACACAGGCAGCCTAGAGGGAAGGCTTACAGAGCAGCAGGAATTGCCAGGCCAGCCGGACCACTAGAACAGAGGTGGGTTGGCTCGTTCTGAATGGAAGAGAGGCTGCCAGGTTACCAGCTTCAGGGAAAGAAGCAGGGGAAGTCAGGCATTTGTCTTCAGATGTCATCTCCCCTATGTTCTGGCCAGAGGGTTCACCCAGCCACCCCTAGCTCCTGCCGCCTGGCAGATAAACATGCACACAGGGAGGGCGTGGCGCCCCTCTGGGAGAGTTTGCGTTTGACCACAAGACTGTGAAGAGAGAGTAATACTTAACACAAGGGGCAATTTCAGGGGAGAGATGTAAGGATGGGGCTTTCCCAGCAAACGTCCCCCCAGTCATGCTGCCTGCTGGGGATCCCTGCATGGGACTGTGCTGCCGAAGATGTGCCAGGACAAAGCCCTTCCCTGTGCCACCAGCAGCCAAGCTACAGGGACTTTGGATAGCGTCTCTCTCACACTCCTTCCCTCTTTGTTTCTCTCCGAGAGTGTCTTAGTCAGCTTGGGCTGCCATAACAAAATGCCACAGACTGGGTGGCTTCACCAACAGACATTTATTTTCTCATAGTTCTGGAGGCTGGAAATCCCAAATCAAGTAGGGTTGGTTTCTCCTGAGGCCTTACTCCTTGACTTGTAGATGGCCACCAAGAATGCTGTGTCTTCACATGGCCTTTCCTTTGTGCACACGCAGAAAGAGCAAGCTCTCTGGCATCTCTTCTTATAAGGACACTAATCCTATTGGATTAGGGCCCCAGCCTCATGACCTCATTTAACCTTAATTACCTCTCTGAAGGCCCTAGTTCCAAATATAGTCACACGGGGGTTAGAGCTTCAATATATGAATTTGGGGGGGGGGCGGGGAGACAAAATTCAGTCCATAGTGGGGAGGGACCTTTGACTCTCAGCAGAGAGTTGTGGAGATTTTCCCACCAGATAGGTGTCTCAGGAGTCATCTCATCCCTCTCTTAATGCTGTTAGGGCTCAGGGAATAATTTTGAGAAATCCTCCCAGAAATGTCAGGGTCCACCTAGGTAATGCCTCTGACCTTAATGAAATGAAACCCAGGCCCTCTCAGGTGGCCCTAGAAGGAGAAGCTTCGAGTGGCAAGATGAGGAGTGAGGAGTGCTGCATGTGGGCCCTGGGGCTGGGATTCCTGCCTGAGGTTCATCTTCTCCCATGTCTCTGTATGTGTAAGTGCACTTCTGTGCACACAGAAGCATGCGTTCTTAGATTAGAGCTGTCAGGAAGGGTGGGGCTGCTGGCTCCCTTTACCCTGATCTCCCTCACTTTGGACACTTGACACCACCAAGCTGTGCTCCCTTTAGCCCTCTAGCCTAGGTGTGGCCCAGGACCCCAGCTTTTTTTCTCAGGAGCCTACTAAAATAAAATTGGAACTTTCCAGAAACCTCTGTGGTTGCAGGGGACTCACATATGCTGGCATGCAGGCTTGTGGGGTAGAGGAGGTGTCTGCTGCAATGATCTCTTGCTATATAACAAAGCCTCCCAAAACTTAGTGGCTTGAAATAATGACATTAATTTTGCTCATGAATACACAATTTGGGCAGGGCTCAGCAGGGACAGCTCATCTCTGCTCCACTTGGTGTCAGCTGGGGTGGCCTGAAGCTGGGGGTTGGATTATCTGGAGGCTCGCTCACTCATATGTTTGGTGTCAATGCTGGTTGCAGGCTGAGACATCAATTGGATTGTCGATCAGAATGCCGATATGTGGCCTCTCCAAGTGGCTCTTGGCTTCCTCACAACATGGCGGCTGGGTTCCAAGGGCCAGTGCCCCGAGAGAGAGCCATGTGGAAGCCATTACACCTTTTAGAACTCAGCCTTGGAAGTCACGTAGTGTCACTTCCACCAGATTATATCTGTTAGAAGCCATCACTAAGGTTGGCCCACATTCAAGGAGAAGGGACTGGACTCTACCTCTTGATGGGAGGAAGGTTAAAGAATTTGCAGCCATGCTGGAAAACCACCACAGTGGTTGACGGCTTTCTTCCCATTCACACAGGACTTGGGATCTTGCCCTTCCCAATGCCCGGTCTCTTTCTTCACAGGGTCACCATCATACCACCTACCACCCAGCAGTGCCTTCATGGAAGCCAGTGCAAGAGAGAGAGCATGCTCCCTCTGATCAAGGCCACACCAAGACTCAACAGCACTCTGCATGCGGGAAGAATTTTGTGCCCCTTCGCACTGGGAAAAAATGGATTTCCTATCAGAACAGCATGGGCTACAAGGCACAGAGAGATGTAAAATGAGGTAGAAGTGTATTCCTCTCTCACTAGTGGTCCACGCCTGGTATGGAAGGTCTGCCTTATGATGTCCTTAGGAACCCACACTTCTCTATCTTGCTGCTCTGCCATGCATGGCCTCCAGTGCTCAGGTCACTTCGTGGTCCAAGATGATTGTTGCAGCTGCATTCGGATCTGAAAGGATCAAGAAGAAACAGCAGAGTGTTCCCAGAGCTGTCACATGATATTTCTGATCGTATCTCATTGGCCAGAACTTATCCACATGGTCACTCCTCGCTGTTGAGCTGGGAAATAGAGTCTATTCGGGGTGGCTGTGTGCCCAGCTGATATTCTTAGCACGGAGAAAGGATACTGTGGGCTGAGAAGCAGACTCTGCCAAACTTATTAATTAAAACATTTTATGCAGACAGATTTACTCACTAATTTACCTCCCCTGGCTGTAGAAAAAAATTAATGGTCTAAAAATATGGCAAAAATCTCTTACACTTTTTGTATTTCTTTGACTCACATCAGTTTTCTTTGGCAGTTTCTCAAGGCAGACAATTTGGTGGCGGAAGCATCTTGAAGGGTTTACAAATTACATGATAAAATGAATTATTGTTTGTGGTAAGTAAGAAAGTTATGCCATGCTTTATTTGGTTTCAGAATTTCAGTGATCGCAGCTATATGTGTGTATTACAAAAATACCCAAAGAGAGGGGTCAGCGCCGGCTAGGGGTGTTTTTAAATTTTCCATATAAGGCTGCTGTTTACTTTGGTAGGAACTTGTGGAAACTTACGTCAACAGGCCTAGGTATTTCTATTTATTCCAGGGATATTTTGGACCCTCTAACAGACTGGTGTTCTGGACGGCTGCCCAGCTGGCCTGCCCAGCTAGCCTGGTGTCTGAGGACACTAGGAGGCACTTAGCAATTTAGAGAAGACCTGGGCTCTGTCTGAAAGGTATGGCCTTGGCCTCACGGTCCTCAATAGGTGAACTCTGCCTCTGGATACCACCCCAAGCCTGATATTCATCTAAGAGACTGGTCTAATTTCCTCAGGCTGCTGTAACAAATCACGACAAACTGGGTGGCTTAAACAACAGAAATGTATCGTCTCACGGTTCTGGAGGCTAGAAGTCCGAGATCAAGGTGTTGGCAAGGCCACATCCCCTCTGAAGGCGCTAGGGAAGGATCTGTTTCGGGTCTCTCTCAGGTTCTGGTAGTTCCTTGTCTGTGGCAGCATAATTCCAATCTTCACATGGCATTTTCCCCGTTTACTTGTCTGTGTCCAAATTTCCCCTTTTTACTGGGACACCAGTCATATTGGATTAGGGTCCACCCTGCTCCAGTATGACCTCATCTTAACTAATTACATTTACAATGACTCTATTTCCAAATGCAGTCTCATTATGAGGTACTGGGGATTAGGACTTCAATATATGAATTTTGGGAGGGACACAAGCCAATCCACATCAAAGACATCCACATATGAGATGAGTGTGTGTGTGTGTGTGTGTGTGTGTGTGTGTGTGTGTGTATTGTCTTTGCAAACCCTGGCCTAAAGTGTCCTGATTTTTTGGTGGGGAGGGTGCTTTCCACCAGCAAGATGGCAGTTGGGAAAGTGGTTCACAGGGAAGCCTTTGGTTCTTTCCCAACAAAGCAAAGGCTACTGGAGTCTAGGGAGAGTCTGAAGTTGGACAACCACATACAATATCTAGAGCAGGGCCATTACCATCTATTGGAATGGGCATGTTTCTGGAGGGAGTTTGAGTTTGAGTTGGTTATAATACAATGAAGCAGGATGTTTGCAGCTATATTCAGTTCAGTTCAAATTACAAAAAGCTCACTCAGAATGGCAGAGACAAGAGGGAGATTACCATCTCCTGTGACCCAGAAGGCCAGAGGCAGGACATTGTGGGGGTTGGTTAATTCACTGCTCATTGATGGCATCGAAGACCCAGGCCTCTCCCACCTTTCTGCTCTGCCATCCTCAGCACGCTGCTGTTGGTCCTCTGTGTTGCCTCCTGGTGTTCACAAGAGGACTTCACTGGTTCCAAGTGTCACATTCTAACACAAGTCCAAAGGCTTGACGAGAGAATGTCCCTTCTTCCAAAAGAGTCCTAGCAGACTTCCTCTCACACCCACTGGTGGGAGTTGTGTCACTGGGACAGGAAATGGAGTTGCCACAACCGGCTTTAACCTATCAAGCTTCACCCTCTAGAGTTGGGAGGGGGCCAGTCGCCCTTGACGCCTATTGACGGCCCTTTCCCTGAACAAAATCTGGGCTAGGTTGGTGGGGAAAAGGGGGTAGGTCCCTGGGGAAGGCAACTTGCAGGGTCTGCCGCCCTGGCCCTGAATCAAGCAGAGGGGCAGGAGGCTTTCTCACTCTGACCAAGGTGTGTGGGGGGGTGGCACGGCGGGGATGGGGAGAGCCAGGGAACGCCACGTAGAGCGGCCAGTCGATACCTTCTTAGAATAACAGCTCTCATCAGGCGCTGGGTCTGACTTTCAGCTGACAAATGATTTTCCTTCACAATAAAAGTACAAACAGAATCCTAATTAATGAATTTGCCAATAGCTGTTGCCTATTTTATGGGCCTCAGCCCAGATTCAGCCTGTGGACAGGATGAGTGAGTGTGTGGATACGGATGTGGACATAAATCACCCGGGGCCCAGGACAAGGGCAGTCTGGTTGGGATCTTCCTAAGCAGCCCTTCCTCAGGGAGCTGAGATCGCCCCGACAGCCATGAAAGCCACAGCTGCCATGTCAGCCACCGGAGCTAGGACAGCCACAGCTCCCACCAGAGGCCCGTGTCAGCAAAGGCTCGTCCCAGTTCGCTGCTGCTGTTGCTTCTTGTGACTGAGAAGACTACCATTTTCCTTAAGAGGTCATTTGCCCCATGTCCTGCCGCCCCTGGGCGGGTATTTCCCCTTTGACTCTTTCCACGTAAGGAGAGGCCATGGTGCCTTCAGTAATCTACCTGCTTTTGAGGAAACTCCTGGAAGTGGTCAATCTGGTTGGGTTGAGGATGCACCTGTGTCATTCACTCAACCATCTAGTGTCTGACTATGCTCTGGGCACTGTGCGGGAGGGACAGTGGTGCATGAGGCCAGCTTGGTCTTGTTCTGGGGCCTCCAGGATCGTGCTGGTTAGAGGGACCGTGGGGAGGGAAGAACTTCCTGGCAGCCCTTTGTTTTTCATGGGAGCCAGCAGAAAGGGGAGGTGTGGTGAGGCCCACTCTCAGGACATGGAAAGGGCCGTTTTGACAAGACTATAGGACAACTGAGGTCAGATAGCAAAGTGAGCAGGACCTAGACATCCTGAGAGATTTGCTCAAGTTAGAGGTAGCACAGGTCGCCTGTATTTTGATTCTGATGGAATCGCCTTTCCCTCTTTTACCCAGCCCTACCTCCCACACTGCCTCAGTGATCATCACCAGATTACAAGAAAAGAACTAATCACCTCTCACACACTCAAAGACGGTTGAGCATCTCCTCTTTCCAGAGCCTTCTCAACCCCATTCCCTTTCATCTGCCCGCACGAGCCTGTTTTCCAACCATTGTTAGTGATTAATCATTTGTTTAGCATTAACTGAGCTTTCTAGGGTTTCTGGTTCATATTTTCCCAGCCATTTGCTCCAATTCTTCAAAAACCAATTCTTTGCCTTCGCACGGCTTCAATAAATTATTTTCCTTTAGTTTTTGTCCTTGATGTGGCTGAGAAAGCCCAGTGTTCTGTTGGCAATACCTGGCCCTTCGACATTTCCCTTGTCTTCCCAGGAACGATATAAACTCTGCAGGTTGGCAGCTAGTGGGACAGCCCCTAGATGAACCCTCCAAAGTGAACTTACTAGGGTGCACTGTTGAATAAGTTTCTCATCTCTGTTTACATCAGTGCCATTTAAATACTTCATTTCCTTCAGAATCTTAGAATGACAATCACTCAGTCCTACTGACTTATAAGAGTAGGGTTTCCACTGTCTTTACTAACTTTGTCTTTCGTGACACATTATTACCCAGGTCGTTAAACATGGCCGCCGTTACCGTGGTTCTCGCAAGAGTTCTTTCTGTCTGCCTTCATTTCCTCTGGCTACTGGGGGCTCTTGGGGCTGGAAGGTTCTGAGTCCCGCCAACGCCCTGCAAACACCGTGGTCCCATGTCTTCTTGGCTGATCCCTCTGTCAAAGTGAGTCTCAGTGACCCACCACTTACAGCTGTTAGTTACTACTCTGGGACTCTGTTTCCTCATGTTTCAAAAGGTTCTTGGGAGGATGGAACTGATAATACTTGCAAGTATCTAGAGGTGCATCTGGCACTAAAAACATACCATTTCCATTCCATTTCCATGCATGGCTACCCACTTCCAATCATCAGAACCCATATCTCCTTGCTTGAGGGCTTTCTTCGGCTACCTGAGCGCTCTCTGCCTGTGTGCACAGGACCCGGAAGTGCCAAGGAATACGTGGTCCCCAGAACAGCCCACAAGCAAGGACTGATAGGAATCAGTCCCACTCTCTACCCTCAGGTGGGAGCACTCTGAGGCGTGTGCTCGATACTGACCCCCAGGGGTCCCCTGCAGCACTGAGCTTCAATTGCCTGCAGTGCTAACTTGCTCGAAAACTCGCCCTTGGTTGGTTCCTTCCTTCCCCATTTCACATCTCTATTCCCCTCTCAGTGTTTCCAGAAATCATCTCCCTATAAACCACCAGCGCACAAATCCTGTCTTAGAGTCTGCTTCTGGGGAAACCCGAACTAGGGCATTTTTTTTCTAGCTGTTCCCCTCCATTTCTGGTACTGATCCCCAAATTACGTCTGGACAACCTGTGATCGCATCAAACTCAATATATATATAAAATGATACTTACTCTCTTCTCCATCAAACTAGCCCATTCTCCTGTCTTCCCCACATCATAGACAACACCATTTCCCCCAGTCATTCAAGACAGAAACATGGACTTATCCCACCATATCCAGTGGTTATTGTCAGCAAATATTTATTGAGCTCCTTTGGTGGGAGAGCTGCTCTGTGCTGACCCCCAGGCCATGGCTGTCTTTGCTTAGTGATATCCCTTCTCTTACCCTTCATGCCCTCCTCAGCTCATACCAGTCTACTGGCCTCCCTGTTGTCATTGTCCAGAAGGGACTTCTATTGACTCTTTATCACTCCTTGTCTTTGCTCAAAGCCCATCCACCGCTCCCCATTGGCCACTGCATAAAGTTGGAGCTCCACAACTGGGTAGGGAAGGGCCCTGAACCTCCCTGTCTCGGTATGAACCCCCTTGACCTAGCCCAACTGCTGCACCCTTCACTGCACCCTAGAGTCATTGGAGCGTCCAATGGCCATGTTTTTGCTCATATTAAATCCAACCTGTACCTTAGGGTTCAGATTAGATCCCACTTCCTTCATTGCAGCCCATCCCCACTGGGAAAGGAGGCCCTCTGATTCCTGCAGCAGGATTGGAAACAGCCACGTTTATTCAATAAAGCACTGTGTCCCAGGCACCTTGCTCATTACCCGTGGGGATATATTGATGAAAATAAGCATGACCCCCGCCCTCATGAAGCTCACAGGACAGTGGGGGAGGAAACAGAAATAAAATAATCACAGAGACGTAAAATTATCAATTGAGTTAAGGACTATGAGCAATTGACAAGGTGTTATCAGAGGGCCAAACAAGGCAGAAGCTGATTTAAGTGGGAAGCACTGGGTGTTCAGATGAGATCCTCTCAACATGAAGTATGACTAGGAATTAGCTAGAAGAAGGGTAGAAAATTGTCCAGGTAGAATGAGTATCTCATGAGAAGACGATAAACCTTTGAGGCACTAAAAAAGGTCAGTGGGGCTAGAATTTGGTAAACAAAAGGTCAGTATAAAGGGAAATGGGGCTGGAAGGATTGTCAACAGCCAGATTACTTAGGGTCTTATAGACTGTAGTAGTCAGGTTTCTGCTGCATGAAAGCTGTATAACAAACCGCCCCCCAAATCTCCGTGGCTTACAACATCGAGCATCTATTTCCCGCTCATAGGTCTTTTGACTGCCTGTAGTTCAGCGGGGCTTAGCTGTGGCTCGGCAGGTCCTGGCTTTGGGTTGGGTTCAGGACAGCTCCACGTTTCTCTCATTCTGGGACCAAGAATAGAGGAGAAACAGCTATGTGGAGCGGGCTCTTCTCATGGCTGAGGGTAAACTCAAGGGGGTAACTGGAAACAATGCTTTTTAAGGCCAAGGTTTGGAACTGATATACTGTGACTTCTGTCCACACTCCACTGGTCAAAGCCAGTCATAAGCCCTAAGTCAGTGGACAAGGAGACACCCTGGATCTCGTCCACCAGAGTTATTGGAGCTTCCCATGGCCATGGTTTTGCTCATATTAAATCCAACCTGTACCTGAGGGTTGAGAACTTCCTTCACTGCAGGCCAGGTAGAATTACACACCCACGCCCTTTACACGCAGTCAGGTGGCAAAGGGCATGGGTGTGTAATTCTACCTCAGGTAGAGGGAAAAACTGCACACAATAATCCTATCTACCACATGGGCCAGGTTAAGAATTGTGCTTTTTATTCTAACACCAACTGGAAACCTTTGTATCTTTCTTTCTTCCTTCTCTCCCACTTTCCCTCTTTCTCATTTTTTTCTTTCTATTTTTAGTTACCCAACTAACACAAGAGTCCATTTCCATTGTAAATTATTCAAGCTGTATGGATAGAGCCAGAGTCCCCTTTGTTATTCCTGGTGGCCCCCAATCCAAGGCCCTTCCCCAGAGATCACCACTGTTATCTTGGATGATTTTCTCTAAGATTTAAAAAAAATTTTTTTTTAATTAAAAAAAAATGCATTTCCATACACATACATGTACATAGCAACCTGGGATTTTTTTGAACTGGTTTTAATCTGAACAATATCATATTGAATGTATTGTTTTGTATCTGCCTTGATACATCTGGGAAGGTCACACCGTAACATCTTCAATGCTCAGCCTCTCCAAAGGTCTTACTTTGACCTTGGTTAGAAGGTGTGAGGTCTCCCAAACAACAAGCCCTGGAGAACCACATTAATATTTCCAGTATGGCATGCTCTTCCAGAACCTTGACATACACGTCCCTCTCAAGAGACAAGTCTGTGTCCTCTCCCCTCGCACCTGGGTGGGTCTTTGTGGCTGTCTTGGCTAAAAGAGAAGTAGCAGTATATGACTCCTGAGGTTGGGCCATAAAAGGGTGATTCAGCTTCCACCTGGCTCTCTCTCAGAATGCTTACCCTTGGGACCTGGCTGCCATGCTGTGAGGAAGCCCAGGCTATGTGCAGAGGCTCAAGTGCACAGGGACCATGACCCCCGGTCCTCAGCTTTGGCTGAGCTCCAAGCTCACTACCAGTCCTAGCTTGTCAGTTGTGTGAGCCAGTCGTGTGGAAGGTGACTCCCCTCCAGTCCTCAGGTGAACCGTCCCAGAAGACGCCATGTGCTCCAGAGATGAGTCTTCCCCACTGAGCCCTGCCCAAAGTGCAGATTCAGGAACAAAAAGAATGATTGCCATGTTTTAAGCCTCTAAGTATAAGGTGGCTTATCACGTAGCAAGAAACCCATGCTTACTGGAACTGGGTTCCAGGTGGGTGGGGAAGCTCTGGCAAGGCTGAATCCCCAGGCTATGAATTCAGGAGCCTTTGGTTTCCCCTGAGAAGGAGGTTCATGTTCCCCATAGCCTAGGGCTGGGCTGAGCCTCAGGGTGGGGCTGCAGTGACCCCAGCTGTGAACTTGGGGGGGGGGCGGCCTCTGGCTTAGCAGAGCACAAGGAATGTAAGAGGCAGTCCCTGGGGAGAGTGATGGGTTTGGCTGTAAACATGAGGAGTGTGAGAATGTTCGGGGCTGGGGTTGGGCACAGCCAGTGGAAAGAGCACCAAATGAGGAGTCCAGGGCCTTGGGCCCAGATCCTTGACTTTGACAAAACACCACTGTGACTTCATATGTTCCCATACTTCCTCAGGCCCCACTGGTAGGGGTGCTGGATAAAATAGAGGCCATCCAGTAAAAGTTGAATTTCAGATAAACAAATGAATAATTTTACTATAAGTATGTCCCAAATGTTACATGGGACATCCTTCTTCTACAAAAGTATGCATTATTTCTCTGAAATTCACCTTTAACTGGGCAGCCTGTATTTTCATTCGCTAAATCCGGCATCCCTCCCCAATGGCCACATTTGTAAAATGGGGCTTAGACAGTATGGCCTCCGAGGCAGTGAAGTCTCGAGGCAAAGCAGCCTCTGGATCCACACCCTACCTGGGTGTGATCCCAGCGCTGCCAGGGGCCACACCGTGACCCCTGACAAGCTCCAAGCCTCATCTGTAAAATGGGAATAATAATGGCCCTTCCCTCACAGGGTGGTCATGAGGATTCAATGAGATCATGTGTACAAAGAGCTTAAATGTGCCAGGCACACAGCAGGTGCAAAATCAAAGTGAGGTATTATTATTACTCTCCAGTCCCTTAGTGCTATGGTCCGCATGCAACCATTATTGAGCAAATGATGTCTTTGCACCCTTGTGGGTAAGGCTACGTGTGCGTGCGCGCATGCAAGCAACAAAGGCACCTGATGCCCGGCCAGCAGTTGTGGCTGCCCATAGCCGTAGAAGTCCCATACCCACTGTGCTCAACTCCCACAGTTAATAAGATTACAAAATGAGGGCTGTAGATGCATTCTCCCTTTCCCGGCATCTTTGCGGGCAGGGTTTTAATTTTAAGCAGGAGAAAACCCATCAGGCATTTGAAGCTCCCGGGGGGGCAGCTAATTCTTCCTGTCAAATGCTCACCCTGGGGTGCTTTGTTACCCTGACACCTCCCGAACTCAGAGTCAGCGGCAAATGGCAGGACAAAATTCTTAGGCTGCAAGTTTATCGCATATTCATAGAATTTAGGCCATTAGGCAACATTAGCTTTTTTTTTTTTTTTTTTACTTTTCATTGAAGTATAACCTACATTCAGAGAAGTGCACATATCCTAAGTGTACTCTTGGTAGATTCTTACAAGCTGAAACTTCTCCTATAGGAGCATCCAGGTCAGGAAAGAGAACGTCACCAGCCCCCATGGAAGCCCCTCTCAAGCCCTCTCCCAGTCATTGCCTCTTCTAAGGGAGGCCTCCTGACTTTATACCGAGAGCAGTTTGCCTATCTTTGACCCTTACATAAATGGAATCATACAGTGTGTCATCTTTGGGGTCTGATGTCTTTTACTCAACATCGTGATGCTGAGATGTATCCACTTTGTTGAGTGTAGTTTGCTCGTTTCTGTTGCCGTGTAGCATTCTGTTGTGTGACCATTATGCTACTTATTTATCCATCCGGCTTTGGATGGGCTTTGGGGTGGGTTAACCTTGCTGTGGACATTCTAGTACATACCTCTTGGTGGGTACCTCTAATTCCCACTGTGGGTGGTTACCTAGGAGTAGAACTAAGGGGGTATGTATGTCCAGCTTTAGTCGAGAAGGCCAAACCATTCTCTAGAACATCAGCTTTTCATTCCTGACCATAGTAAAGAAAGGAAAAGATACAGTTAAAAAAATTTCTGGATACGTTTTACATTCAATCTGAACAATATCATATTGAATGTATTGTTTTGTATCTGCCTTGATACATCTGGGAAGGTCACACCGTAACATCTTCAATGCTCAGCCTCTCCAAAGGTCTTACTTTGACCTTGGTTAGAAGGTGTGAGGTCTCCCAAACAACAAGCCCTGGAGAACCACATTAATATTTCCAGTATGGCATGCTCTTCCAGAACCTTGACATACACGTCCCTCTCAAGAGACAAGTCTGTGTCCTCTCCCCTCGCACCTGGGTGGGTCTTTGTGGCTGTCTTGGCTAAAAGAGAAGTAGCAGTATATGACTCCTGAGGTTGGGCCATAAAAGGGTGATTCAGCTTCCACCTGGCTCTCTCTCAGAATGCTTACCCTTGGGACCTGGCTGCCATGCTGTGAGGAAGCCCAGGCTATGTGCAGAGGCTCAAGTGCACAGGGACCATGACCCCCGGTCCTCAGCTTTGGCTGAGCTCCAAGCTCACTACCAGTCCTAGCTTGTCAGTTGTGTGAGCCAGTCGTGTGGAAGGTGACTCCCCTCCAGTCCTCAGGTGAACCGTCCCAGAAGACGCCATGTGCTCCAGAGATGAGTCTTCCCCACTGAGCCCTGCCCAAAGTGCAGATTCAGGAACAAAAAGAATGATTGCCATGTTTTAAGCCTCTAAGTATAAGGTGGCTTATCACGTAGCAAGAAACCCATGCTTACTGGAACTGGGTTCCAGGTGGGTGGGGAAGCTCTGGCAAGGCTGAATCCCCAGGCTATGAATTCAGGAGCCTTTGGTTTCCCCTGAGAAGGAGGTTCATGTTCCCCATAGCCTAGGGCTGGGCTGAGCCTCAGGGTGGGGCTGCAGTGACCCCAGCTGTGAACTTGGGGGGGGGGCGGCCTCTGGCTTAGCAGAGCACAAGGAATGTAAGAGGCAGTCCCTGGGGAGAGTGATGGGTTTGGCTGTAAACATGAGGAGTGTGAGAATGTTCGGGGCTGGGGTTGGGCACAGCCAGTGGAAAGAGCACCAAATGAGGAGTCCAGGGCCTTGGGCCCAGATCCTTGACTTTGACAAAACACCACTGTGACTTCATATGTTCCCATACTTCCTCAGGCCCCACTGGTAGGGGTGCTGGATAAAATAGAGGCCATCCAGTAAAAGTTGAATTTCAGATAAACAAATGAATAATTTTACTATAAGTATGTCCCAAATGTTACATGGGACATCCTTCTTCTACAAAAGTATGCATTATTTCTCTGAAATTCACCTTTAACTGGGCAGCCTGTATTTTCATTCGCTAAATCCGGCATCCCTCCCCAATGGCCACATTTGTAAAATGGGGCTTAGACAGTATGGCCTCCGAGGCAGTGAAGTCTCGAGGCAAAGCAGCCTCTGGATCCACACCCTACCTGGGTGTGATCCCAGCGCTGCCAGGGGCCACACCGTGACCCCTGACAAGCTCCAAGCCTCATCTGTAAAATGGGAATAATAATGGCCCTTCCCTCACAGGGTGGTCATGAGGATTCAATGAGATCATGTGTACAAAGAGCTTAAATGTGCCAGGCACACAGCAGGTGCAAAATCAAAGTGAGGTATTATTATTACTCTCCAGTCCCTTAGTGCTATGGTCCGCATGCAACCATTATTGAGCAAATGATGTCTTTGCACCCTTGTGGGTAAGGCTACGTGTGCGTGCGCGCACGCAAGCAACAAAGGCACCTGATGCCCGGCCAGCAGTTGTGGCTGCCCATAGCCGTAGAAGTCCCATACCCACTGTGCTCAACTCCCACAGTTAATAAGATTACAAAATGAGGGCTGTAGATGCATTCTCCCTTTCCCGGCATCTTTGCGGGCAGGGTTTTAATTTTAAGCAGGAGAAAACCCATCAGGCATTTGAAGCTCCCGGGGGGGCAGCTAATTCTTCCTGTCAAATGCTCACCCTGGGGTGCTTTGTTACCCTGACACCTCCCGAACTCAGAGCCAGCGGCAAATGGCAGGACAAAATTCTTAGGCTGCAAGTTTATCGCATATTCATAGAATTTAGGCCATTAGGCAACATTAGCTTTTTTTTTTTTTTTTTTTTACTTTTCATTGAAGTATAACCTACATTCAGAGAAGTGCACATATCCTAAGTGTACTCTTGGTAGATTCTTACAAGCTGAAACTTCTCCTATAGGAGCATCCAGGTCAGGAAAGAGAACGTCACCAGCCCCCATGGAAGCCCCTCTCAAGCCCTCTCCCAGTCATTGCCTCTTCTAAGGGAGGCCTCCTGACTTTATACCGAGAGCAGTTTGCCTATCTTTGACCCTTACATAAATGGAATCATACAGTGTGTCATCTTTGGGGTCTGATGTCTTTTACTCAACATCGTGATGCTGAGATGTATCCACTTTGTTGAGTGTAGTTTGCTCGTTTCTGTTGCCGTGTAGCATTCTGTTGTGTGACCATTATGCTACTTATTTATCCATCCGGCTTTGGATGGGCTTTGGGGTGGGTTAACCTTGCTGTGGACATTCTAGTACATACCTCTTGGTGGGTACCTCTAATTCCCACTGTGGGTGGTTACCTAGGAGTAGAACTAAGGGGGTATGTATGTCCAGCTTTAGTCGAGAAGGCCAAACCATTCTCTAGAACATCAGCTTTTCATTCCTGACCATAGTAAAGAAAGGAAAAGATACAGTTAAAAAAATTTCTGGATACGTTTTACATTCTAATAAATTGTGGAAGAAATTAGCAAAGTCAACATGGCAATGAGAAAGGGAAATTCTGATTTTAACCCTGTGCAGTGACAAGCTTTGGAATTCCTTTTTTTTCCTTTTCGGTACGCGGGCCTCTCACTGCCGTGGCCTCTGCCGTTGCGGAGCACAGGCCCCGGACGCGCAGGCTCAGCGGCCATGGCTCACGGGCCCAGCCGCTCCGCGGCACGTGGGATCCTCCCGGACCGGGGCACGAACACGTGTCCCCTGCATCGGCAGGCGGACTCTCAACCGCTGCGCCACCAGCGAAGCCCTGGAAGTGCTTTTTAAAAGTGATCTCTTCCATCTGCTCCGCGGGTTTCCTCTGCCAGAAGCTTCCCTTGGCTCTTCCCGGCAGAAACAGGTGCCTAGAGCGCAGACTCGCCTGTGCCCACGAATCCCCTGGGATCTTGTTCAAATGCAGATTCTGCTTCAGGAGAACAAGGTGTGACACACAAGGCCTGGTGGCCGCTCGGGAAGGAGGATGAGCAAGGCCTCGGAACCCTGAGCCAGCTTCCCCGGTTTGTCCTTGATGCCTCCCAGGCCAGGGGACACTTGGTTAGGGGGAGGGGAGCTGGAGATCCTCTACTCCGGGGCTTTCTTCATTCTTGAGTTTGAAGTAACCCTTCTGCTAAACAAAACCATACCTGTCTGTAACCCCAGGCCTCAATCGGCTCATGGTGGGCCCGCTCTGGGAGAAGCAAGGTGGGGTCCCGTACCCACCCTTGGGCTCCCTGACACAGCTTTCAAAACCAGACCTCGGCTCAACCCCTCACTCTTCAGCTGAGGAAAAGGATGCCCAGAAAGGGCGGGGGAGGTCAGAGAGAGGCAGAGATGGCACGAACCTGGGTCCACTGTCTCTTGGGGCCAGCCTCAGGGATTGCCAAGCTCCTGGGTCCAGCGCTCTGTGGAGAAGGTTCCTTGAGCCCGAGGAGGCCCCCCGTCCTGAAGGTGGGGGCATCAGAGCCAGAGACTGGCTAGACACTGCTGGGAGTCAGGGCCACGGCCAAGGGTATGCTGGGCAGTTGGCCCTTGGCTGGGGGTGGGATTTCTCCTCCCCAAACTCACGCTGCCTCCATGCCTCTCCTTGCTGAGCGTGGAGACCCCTGCACCTCCGGGGGGCTCCTGACTGACAGGCCCCCTTCCTTCCAGAGTCCCCTCCTTCGGCAGCCCTCCCCTCCCCTCCCCCTTCCTTAGCCATTAGACTTGGAAGCTGCTATATTAACGTCCCTTCTTCATTCTGAGCAGGCCAGTGGTATCACTGCTAGGTTTTCTTCCCCTCCTAATGATTTGTCCTGGCAGCAGAAATATTACAGCTATGATTTCATGTAGAATTTCATTTGCTGGGGTTTTTTTTTTTTTTTAATCCCTTGAAGAAGAGGCTGAGCGATTAATGGGTCTTTGAGAGATCAAAGCTCTATGTGGCACAGAGCGAATAATAATCATAGCTAACGTTGACTGGGGACTTTGCACGTGCCAGGCGCTGTCTCACGGTCGCAACAACTCTTTGAGGTAGGCACCGTTATCATTCCCATTACTGAGATACAGAGGGGCCATGCCGGGGTCCGTGGCACCAGGATCGGAATTCACGGTGGCGTGTCTCCCGTGTTCTCCGTCACCTGTTACGCCGCCTTGTGAAGATGTGGGGAGAGCACTGGATTGGGAGTCCAGAATACTGGACAAAATTAGCTCTCAGGCCCCACCCACCCTGCAAGCTGCAGCCAATCAGAGGTCAGGCTGAATCCTAATCACGGGAGCCTGAAGGGCGGCTGAGTGGGGACCAGGCATGGTGAACGATGTCTCTAGTGGTGTTTTGGCATGGCTCATGGGCCACACAGAAGCCTGGACCCCATCACTCTTTCACTGGCCGAGTAGGTCATTTCGTGCCTCAGTTTCCCCATCTCCTTTCACAAGAGATAATAACGGCTACCATTTGTTAAGCACCTACTGTGAGCTGGGAGCTTTACAGAAAATATGTCTACTGTTCATGGCAACCCTGAAAGGTACATATTATAACGCCTTTTTGTAGATGAGACAGGCTTGGAATCTACTACCTTGGCTCAAGGCTGCACTGTCAGTGGTCGAGCAGGTTCTAGCCCAGACCTGTTTAGATACCAACACCCAGGCTATTTTCCACCACCTCTAGCTCACGTCCTTGAAAAGAAAATATCTACCACATGCCACGTACTTCTTGGGAATGATCTCTTTTCTCACAACATCCCTGAGAGGTCATGATCACGACCCCATTTTACAGATGATGAAATAGGTTCAGAGAGGTTTTGTAGGTTGCGCAAGGTCACACAGCTCAGGGGTGTTGGGTCTGGTTTTCAAGCTTGGGTCTGTCTGCCTCCAAGCCCTCCCTCTTTCCCTGATGTCATATGTGTGGAATGGCAGTTAACTACGTGTGACCATTTCCTTTTTTTTTTTTTTTTCTCAAATTTTTATTGGAGTATAGTTGCTTTACAATGTTGTGTTGGTTTCTACTGTGCGGCAAAGTGAATCAGTTATATGTATACATATATCCCCTCTTTTTTGGATTTCCTTCTCATAATAGGTCACCACAGAGCATTGAGTAGAGTTCCCTATGCTATACAGTAGGTTCTCATTAGTTATCTATTTTATACATAGTGTCAATAGTGTATATATGTCAATTCCAATCTCCCAATTCATCCCATCCCCCCCTTCCCCCCCTGGTATCCATACGTTTCTTCTCTACATCCGTGTCTCTATTTCTGCTTTGTAAATAAGGTCGTCTATATCAATTTTTTCAGATTCCACATATATGTGTTAATATACGATATTTGTTTTTCTCTTTCTGACTTACTTCACTCTGTATGACAGTCTCTAGATTCATCCACGTCTCTACAAATGACCCAATTTCGTTTCTTTTTATGGCTGAGTAATATTCCAGTGTCTCTATATACCACAGCTTCTTTATCCATTCATCTGTTGATGGACACTTAGGTTGCTTCCATGCCCTGGCTATTGTAAATAGTGCCGCAATGAACATTGGGGTGCGTGTGTCTTTTTGCATTATGGTTTTCTCTGGGTATATGGCCAGTAGGACCATTTCTTACTGGAGGTCACCTGGCTCTTTGTTGTCTCCCAAGGAACAGAGAAAAGGGAGTGGCTTAAAGCCATAGTTGGGAGAAAGTAGGCAAGACACTTGCAAAAACCTCCTGATTGTAACAGGTGTAAGGCTCCAGAGCAAGAAGCCAGACTGTGCTGGGGAAATCTGCTCATCCATCTGTCTAAACGTCCATCAACCATCCATCCATCTATCCATCCATCCCTTGACCCATCCATTCATCTATCCATCCATGCTCTTTGAGGAGCAATCAAGAGCACTGGGGTGTTCTGCTGGCCTGCCTGCTTGGTAAGCCTGTGTCACCTGTCCTGGGTGTGACCTCAGCGAAGGGAGGTGTCTCTGAGCAAAAAGAGTAAGTATGCAGGGGAGCCTCTGGCCTCATCAATGAAGGAGGTTCTCCTCGTGGTGCTCCCCCCTTTGTGGGGCAAAACGTAGGTCTTACAGAACACTCGAGGGATTGGGATGTCCGTCACTTTCAGCTCAGGGAGAGACCTGAGGCTGGAGAACATGGAGTGGGGAGAGGGGTTGGCAATCTTCTGGGGTGACTCTGAGATCCCCTCACCCTTCTGGGTCTAGGATTTACACTGGAGGGAGCCCCCACTTCATCTTGCCCTGCCACACCGATGTCTATGTGGCAGAGGGGAATTTAGGGTGTGGTCAGGACAAGGGAGAGGAGCAGGAAGATGGTTCATTCAGGAACCCCACTTGGCATTTGTGGCCGCTGATTCCACTTCATTGATTGGATTTTCCCCAAATCGCCGGCCTTAGACGATCGATCTGAAAGACTGCTCAGGGCCTTTTGGGGACTGGTCCTGCAGAATCCACCCAAGAACTTCTGCACCCTTGTGATTCTGGTCCCAACCTACACGGCACTCTGGACCCTGCAGTGTGAGCTTTCTACACTGGGTTCTGCCCCTTTCCTACCCTCTCTTCACAGCACAAGCCCCCAGTTCACTTTGAAAATCTTCTGCAGCCCTCACAGCTTTATCTGCTATCTTCTCCAACACAAATATTTACTGGGCCCAACTTGTGCCAGACATTACATGAGGCTCGGGAGGCAAAAGTGACTTGGGTCTGAAGCCAGACTCTCCTGTTACTCGTAGAGCAACTCTGGCCCAGGGAACTTCTGCTCCGCTGGGGAGGCCGCCCTGTGTGTCCCTTTGAGGTGTGCTTGCTCCATGAGCCCTTACAAGACCTCATTTAGGTCCAGTTAACGTCCATTTCACGGATGACAAAACTGAGGCCTTGAGAGTTTCCCATTTACCCTAGTTCACCCAGCTAGTGTGGCAGAGTTGAGATTTGCACTCATATGGATTTGAGTTCAAAATCGCTATTTCTATAACATTTCATTGACTCACTCAGGCCAGCTTCCCAGAGCCTTAGTTTTCCCAGATGTGAAATGGGGACAATTTTATTAGCAAGCTTAAACCAATGCTGTGAGAATCAGATGGGGGCTTTGGAAAATGCTGCCCAGTGTTGCTTTCTTATTATGATTATGAACCGGGGCCTCTAGGGGTCCTGGGAAGCTGCTCTGCTCTATGGAATGATAACTGATCATATGACATCATCGTAACCTCAGGAAAGCCTTTGCTGAGTAGGTGTTTGTATCTTTGCAGTGAGCAGTGCCAGCTGGTCCCCACTCCCCCCACCAGCATCCTATCGTGAGCCTGGGACCCTATAACTGGACATTACTTCCACACTTTGATTCCTTAGAGTTCCATGCAGGTGTCCTGGGGAAGAGGAGAGTCAACTATATCATAGAATACTCCAGGAGGTCCTTCAAGATGATCTGATGAAAATCCAACCCCATCAGGATACACAAGTGGAAGCTGAGGCCCAGAGAGGGGCAGGGACTTGCCCAAGGTCACACAGCTGGTTAATGGTAGAGCTGGGGTGACCAGGCAGCTGCTGGGGCGGGGGGGTTGCTACCAGGATTTGTTGATCAAGTTCACGCCTCAGCTGCTCCAGCATGAAAGATCTTGAGGTTCTGGGGAAGGATCTGGGAAAGCCGCCCACCCCCACCCCAAGGTGCCCGCAGGAGGGGAAGGGGAGGAGCAAAGTTGGCAGGACTTGGTGGGGGACTCAGGCACTGCCTTCTGAAAACCATTGAATACTGGCGCTGATATAACCCGAGCGATCCCCAAACTGGCCAGGTGCCCCAGGACGCCCACCTGTAGCGAGCCAGGAGTCTGGCACTGGAGTCTGTTTATAAATGAACTCCCTGGGTTCCGGAAGCGCTTATGGTGGCCCAAACCCTCCTTTTGATGGAGGAGGAGGACCCCCTGTTCCAAGCAATGGGATCAGTCCCAGTCCCTCCCGCCCCCGCCTCCACGTCTCCGGTTGACCAGAGTCCTCTTTGCCCACAGCCGCCTTGGACCCCATAACAAACACACGGAGCCGAGGCCTGGAAGATCTATTAGTGCCACTCCTGTCACCGCCCGCAGAGCGGGAGGAGAGGCAGCCAAATGCTGTGCTAATTATTCTAGCTTCCAGCAGGGTCTCGGAGGTCCCAGCCATGGTAAATCTTAACTTTCATGCTATGGTGCACCGGGATGCAATTTACTTCAAAGACAGCATAAATCCCCACTGCGGCGTGTATCAGAGGAGTGTTACATAAAAGTGGCCCATGTGCTTCCCACCCTGGCTGCCTTCGCTCTCTCCCCTCCCCTCCCTCCCTCCCTCCCTCCCTCTCTCCTTGTAAGTTAGAAAAAGCCAGCCCGCGGTTGGCTACACATCTCGCACGCAAAAACATTTACACACACGTCTGCTCCCAGCCTTATAAATCACCAGGCTTGGCGACTTGGCAGTGGGAACACAGGCGAGCTCTATTTTTACCAGCACAGTCCGCAGACAGCCCCCGGGGCCCCTCCTTCCTTATAGTGACACCTACTGGTGCCAGCTTGGGCCAAAGGCAGCCTTTCCGCTTCAGACCCATTTCTCAGGCTTTGAGAGATGGTAACTGACCCAGGCCTGCTCCTTGCCTCCACTCCCCGCTTCTCAGCCCCCTCCGCCCCTGGGGAATTCCTCCAGCAACAAATCCCCACCCCCCCTCCCCAAGCCCCGCCCCACCGACAGCGGGCCTCACAGCCAGGCTGGCCAGAGGGGCAGGCGGCCATCGCTGACATAACGATTATCTTCCACAGAGGCCAGCACAGCTCATTAGGATGTCAAAGGATCATGGGAACTGGGGAGGGGGCTGCCTACCAGGTCACCACCCCTCCCCCAAAGCAAGGCTCCCTCCCTCTAATGCAGCCTCCTGGGGGCTTGTCCAGTTGTGTTTCAGGCAATTATTTCCCCGTGAAAGACGTCTGTTATCTTCGCTGACACACACGAGACTGGCGGCCGATGTGGTTTCTGCGAGGGGCTCGTGAATCCTGGCATTGTCATCTCGGCCCGGCTGCGAACGCAGGGGGTGGGGTGAGACAGAGGCGCGTCTGTCTCCCGGCCCCTGGCCCCCCGCCCCGGCCTCCTCCCAGCGACCTCTCCGGAGGCAGCCGTGCCAGGTCTAATGCTCCTAATGTCATCTTTGCAGATCCATTTGTGATTCCTTGATGCTGTAATCACCGAGGCTTTGCTTCCCTCGCAGCCGCTGCCATTAGCCGGGCAGGCCGCAGGCTGCGGTGACGGTGACGTGGCCCTGGCAGCCTGAGGGGCCTCTGCGGGTGGCTGGCAGTGGGCAGGAACCGCCCGGCAGGCCCAGAGCTGCCCAGAGGCCCAGGGGGGCTGCTGGGCCTGGCTAAACGCTGGATATTAGGGGCTTTCTCCTGAGCGTAAGCCCTGGCGGTCAGTCCGCTGTGGAAATTCCCCTCTGGGCGGAGGGCAGGCTGACCACACTCAGCCACTGACACACTGGTGACCCTGGGCAAGTCACAGCCCCTCTGAGCCTCGGTTCCCTAGGCTGTTAAAACGATGGGGGTGGGGTCCCTGGGCCAGAAGCTCCCTTCCAAGCCCCGATTTGGGATGCCTCTTCTGTTACCTATCTCAACACCTGGAAGGGTCTGTACAAACGTTGAGTGCTTTTTTAGAGGCCCAGGCAAGCCACCAGGTGCATCCCTGGGGCTGGAGTGGAAAACGAACCCCAGAACTCTGCCCTGCCAAGAACTCTGGCCATAATCTCACTCTATCGCTTTCTATAGTCACACTTTCCTTCTGGGGACAGAAGCCCTGGGAATCACAGGCTAACCCAGGCTGGAGTCTGGCTTTGAGGGTCAGAAGATAGGAAGGAAGTGAAATGGCTTTGTACCTCCAACTTGACCAGGGCCCCTCCCATCTAGATCTCTCCAAACCCCAAGAAAACTGCTTTCTCCAGGCAGGCCTCCTGCCTTTCTCTCCCCATGAGGATGAGTCACGTGGCTCATCCTTTTCGATCTACTTTGGAAGCAAATGGCAAGGGGGAGGGTTGGGCGGGGGACTCTATACACCCTCAGAAATGAGGGAAAATGGTTAGACATTCAGAAAGGACAAACCAAAGTTTTGCACTCCATCCTCCACTTCCCCATTCTCCTCCTCATCTTAAGTGTTGCCCTAATGCCACTGATCCTGATGGAAAAATGTTGCCCTAGTGTTCAAGTGACGTTGAACACTTGGCTGAAGGTGAAAGTGGGCACTGTACAGAAGTCAGCCTCATGGTGGTTTTGAAACATGGCCACAAAGTCTTTGACACTCTTCCAATCCACGGGTGGGTTCTATGACCCTGCCCCTTGAATCTGGGTGGGCTTGTGATTGCTTCAACCGAAAAAACACTACGAGAGTGATGCAATGTGACTCGCCTATGTGACCAGGTCATAAAAGGCCATGCAACTTCTGCCTTCTTTGCTGGAACACTCAGACTTGGAGCTCCAAGCTGCGAGAAGTCTGGCTATGCTGGCTGCCATGCTATGAGGAAGCCCAATCCCATGAAGAGACTACATGTGGGTGGGCCAATCAACGGTCCCAGCTGAGCCCAGCTTTTGAGTCATTTTAGCCCAATTGCCAGACATGTGAGTGAATGAGCCTCCAGATGATTCCAGCCCCCAGCCACTGAGTCACCCCTCAGCCATTCAGGTCTTCTCAGCTGAGGCCCCAGACATCATGGAGCAGAGTCAAGCCACCACCGTTGTGCCCTGTCTGAATTTCTGACCCGTCGAATCCAGGAGCATACTAAAATGGTTATTGTTTAGACCACTAAGGTTGGGTGATTTATTAAATAGCAAGAGATAACAGAAACAACCCCTCAGCCCAGGCTCCTGCCTGATATCCAGCCTAATGCATGAAGACACGGACACCTGTTTTCCATAAAGGAAGCAGGAAGTTTTCTAGAAGGCTGAGAATGGCACTGGGCCAACGATCTGCTGTGTGGGCTGCAGACTTAGCCCCCTGGCTGCAGAATTCTGCCCAGTTCCAGAGGGAGGCTGAATTCTGGGCAGGACTGTGGTCGCTACATCAGTGTTGGAGTGAGACTCGGCAGTCGGTGGCCTTCTTGGGGCTGTTCAAGTCTCCTTTCATTTCCTGTGTGCCCAGAAGACTTCTAGATGAGGTTGGGAGGAGAGACGTTCTGACCCTGTTATTCTCCCCCAGTTTGTAACTTGGGCGCAAGGGAGATGGCTTTCAGGGGTAGGGGGGATTGAGCGAGGGCAAGAACAAGTCCACATCTTTTTGTGGTTTATCTGTCAAAGGATGGAAGACAAATTCCCACCCGGGGACCAAGAATGTCATCTGGCATTGTGACGTTCAAGGCCCTGGCTGCCACTTTATAGTTTTATGAACGAGCAGGGGTAGAGGCACGTTTGGCTGCTTGTAACCAGAATCAGCTTGCTGGTCTGTGACTCCTACAATTTACAAGGAAATCAGACCTGCTCTCTCCATCCTTTGGAACCATCAAAAGACCGACCGTGTGTTCAATATTTAAGCGCATCATGGACTATCCCACAATGCATTGAAATATTTCCCGGAATTGATAATCATGGAATGAGCCAATTATGGCTCTATTTTACATATAAAATTCAACCAGTGACAAATTCCTATTTGCTACCTGGAAGTTGATGATGCCGTATTAGAGTGCTCTGTTTTTTGATTCCAAAAGTGTTTGGGAGCCTAGATTGATTCATTGTTTCCTACAGAGTCAAAGAAAGCAATCCTGACATGAAAATACAAATCTTCTCAAGCTTGCTTTGACTTGCCGTCCAATGGAACTTAGGAATTCTCATCTTTGAAGGGACACATTTTGGCTAAGTGGTACACTTGACTGTGAGTAAGACCTGATAAGCCACTAAAGTTTGATTCGTTGGGATAAAGATTTAGAAATGAGGCTTCGGAGACGAGGAGAGGAACAATTCGACTTCTCAAAAGAAGGTGCTGCAAGGACTAGGGGAAGAAGATGGGCACCAGAAGTAGGGGATGGGGGCGGGGTTTGGGCCTGTAATTAACTGATGTCCTTCCGGTGCCCGTCCTCCTCTTTCACATCCTAGGAAGCAGCCACCTGTCTTCCAGCTGTCCGGGACTGTCTGTTGGAGCAAGTGACATCACAGTGACCAGAAACCACCTCCCCTTTGTCTGGAGCAGTTATGATGTCATTCCCTCTGGCAGAGAAGCAGGATGTCGGCAGCTGGGATTCCTTCGGGTCCTCCTGAAGTGATAATTGCCTTAGATTTTGTTATAAAGTGCAGCTGCTAATTATCTTGTTAAATCACAGCCATATACTTTTTGGATTTTTTTTTTCTTTGCAATCCATTTAAACAGTCTGGGAGATTAAATAAAACCACATACCCTAAACAAAAACAAAAACGCAACCCAGACGCACACACAAAAATTGCTGCTTCTTTCAAACACCGTAAGAAAAATTAAAAAAAAAAATGAAAAGGGCGCAGATATGGCATAATTAGATTGCTTCCATTAAAAAGTCATCATTTCAACATCCTCATATAAATATCTGCATCCCGTTGCATATTTTAAGCAATTGCATAATAAGCTCCCGAGTGAAAAACAGAGCAAAACTCATTTCCTGACCACAAAAGGAGAAAGGAATCCCTATGTGCTCTGAGTTCCTAGCAGAACTGGATTACATTCCTCCCACACAGATGCAGGGAGATGGAGTTCATTGCCCCAGGGGAGAGAATTATGACAACACTTAACCGCCATGACCCACGCCCCTCCACGCTGCTGAGGTCAGAGGGAGGAAGTGGAGGACCTGGCCCCGTCCTTTTGAGAAACCTGCCCTGGGTTTCAGCATCAACAGGTGAACGAACATCAGGCTCGGTCCAAGCATCCCTTTCTCTTGATTGGCCATCTTCAGGCTTCTGATTTTTGCAGTCCTGCTGGAAGTTTGCCAAGCAGGGGCTGACGGGGGAGTCGGGTGTGGGCCGGCGGTGGTGACCAGGGAGGCCGAGTGGTACAGCCCAGACCTAGGTCTGCATCCTCGCCCGGTACTCCCAGCTGAGGCTCATGTCCTCACCTGCAAAAAGGGAAGCAGGCCACTTCCTGCCTCATAGAACGCTTGTAAGATTTAAATGGGCTCATGTTGGAAAAGCACCTATGGAAGGTTGGCGCTCAACCAGCATCAAAGCCAAACCCCTATCGTAAATATGTTGCAAGGGGGCGCACCAATTACGAAGGCCGCTCTCGGGGCGGGTCTTGTTTCCCAGGAAGGCCAAGGTTGGGACTGTGTTGGGTTTCTGCCCTCCCACTGCTGCCCTGGGCTGTGATCACCTTTGGCCAGCAGAGCCCCCCCTTTGCCCCTCCCCTGCACTGCTCCTCCTAGCAAAACCCACCCTGCTCAGCCAATCCCTCTTGCCCACTTCCTTGGGGGGGCAGGCCTACCACCCAGACCTGCACCCGGTCTGCTGGCCTGGAAGGAAGGGTCAGGTCAGAGGCAGGCCAAGATCCCCTGTGTGGAGATGTACTGCTCTGTCAGCTGGGATTCCCTCGAAACTTCTCCCTCAGGGGCTGGAGGTGCCTCACAGAACAAATGGCTCCAAGACAGCTGGCAGGAAGCTCTGTGGAGCCCAGCGAGTTTCCCTTCCCAGGCCTCCCTGCAGCTCAGCCCGGCCTGCCCTGGCCTTTTGGTGGAGGTGGGGCTGAAGTGGGCGGGGGAGGAGGGGGGTGGCGGAGGCAGGTCTCCTCCAGGGTCAAACTGCTCCCCCTCCACCAGAAAATGCACACCTAGGAGCCCAAACCCTAGTACAGAATGCGTCCGTTTGTGTACAAAGAGCATGTGAGGGGAAGGGCAGAGACTGGTTTGCAGATTGGCTTGTATATCCATGCAGCGTCTCTGTGGAGAAAGATAAGACCCTAGTACTACTGGCTGCCCCAGAAAGGTGACCGGGTGTCTGCGAGAAGGATGGGAAGGAGACTTCATTGTCTACTCATTTGCACTTTGTGAATTGTGAGCCATGTGAACTGGTTAGCTGTGTAAAAATAACTAAACAGAAATAGGTACATACAAAGTCATACACAAATATATATAAACACACATATAAAGACATATAGATATATACGTACACGTATACATATACATGTGCGTGTATACATATACATAGTAGTAGATATCTGTTGTTTGTGTCTACACAGCACCCTGCTTTCCTTTGGGGGTAACGTCTACCCCCATTCTCAGTTCCTGTAGCTTGGATGGTATTGCCTTTAACACCCTCCCCTTACACATACTCTGAGAGTGGGCGTATGATGCAGGCCTACCCATCAGAGCTCAGGGTACCCCTGGCTGCCATGATCGGTTCGAGCTCGGGCATATGACACAGTAAAGACCATGAAAGCCCTTCCTGCAACTTTTGTTATCATGATGAGAAAAGAGACATGTGCTGATGTCTGGTACTGCTGAGTGAGCAGAATATCAGTCCGGTCCAGCCAGCAACTATCTTTGGTGGGAGAGAGGAGAGATCCTACCTTGGAATGAAGCCAGCACTGAGGAAAACAGAGGGAGATGGAGGGAGAGAGAGAAGAAGAGAGGAACAGCCACACAGGCAGAGAAACAGGCTGTCTGTCCTTTGACATTGCTTGAAACTCTGGATCCAGCCATGCCTGAAGTAGGCTATATTCCGTGAACTGGCCAGTTATATGAGCAGGTAAACCCCACCCTGGTGTTTTTTTCCTTCAGTCCATTTGAGTTGGATTTCTGTCCTTTACGACTGAAGAAGTCCCAGTTGTGCACATATTTACATGAGGCTGAGTTAGGATGAAAGGAAATATCTAGAGCAACGTAGAGCGGCAAAAAGAGTGTCAAAGAAAACCCCCTAAGAGGTTCTCTGTAAGTCCCACCTTTCCCCCTCGAGGATATGGGGATTGTATACACTCAAGCCTTGGATACTCTTGCTCCTTTGCTTAGCAGTGGCTACCAGTCCCTCTGAACCACTGCCCAGCTGTCTGATCTGGTCAGAGCAGGGTCCCCATCCATTTGACCAAGTCCAGTTGCTGGCCTTCTTTCTCCCTTCATCCTTTCAGCCGCCATCTTGGTTATCTGGCACAACGCTTCACTTTGGGCCATTGAGAACACACTGCTTCCTTGCATTATAAGAACGAGGCAGAGAGAAGAGCCTGGACCAGAAAAGAGAAGACCTGGGCCCATGCCTCTTTGTCCTGTGACCTTGGGTGAGTCCTTCAGTGCCTTCATTTGACCTTCATTTTTCTCCTCTTAAAAAGAGTTCCTGGGCTTCCCTGGTGGCGCAGTGGTTGAGAGTCCGCCTGCCGATGCAGGGGACGAGGGTTCGTG
>NC_041234.1:22709901-22759110 GCF_002837175.3 Physeter macrocephalus | reverse complement strand
ATGCCGCGGAGCGGCTGGGCCCGTGAGCCATGGCCGCTGGGCCTGCGCGTCCGGAGCCTGTGCTCCGCAGGGGGAGGGGCCACAACAGTGAGAGGCCCGCGTAAAGCCAAAAAAAAAAAAAAAAAAAAAAAAAAGAGGTTCTACCACACATGCTCTGCAGCTCTTGAGGACAACGACCTTGTTGGTCTGCTTTCCCCTCTCCTTCCTTCCTTCCCTTCCTCTCTTTCTTCTCGTCTTTCTGTCCTTTGGCCTTTAGATGCAGACAGTTGAATTAATCTAACACCACAGATCATGTCACACTGCCATCCTCATTGATCCAGGCATAGATCCCTCTTGTTTTACTTATTTTCTGATTTCTCCCCTACATCCCTCACCCCTACTCCATTCTTCTCTCCCCATCCTACCTCCAGGTCTGGCACCTACTCTAATGTATATTCTTTGAAAGGTATATGGTGTGTTTTGTGCTTTATATGATGTATGGCATACACGTGCTTTTAAATTATAACAATAGTAATTTAATATAAAGCCATAGATCTTGTTCCTTTTTCACTCAACACTATGTCTTAAAGATCTGTCCATGTGTTGTATGTAAATCTGGTCCATTGCTTCTGAGTGCTACAAGGAATTCCATCATATGTACCTACCACCATCGTATGTGTCTATGTGGTATATGTCTACCCCATCTTGCTGCTTCTTCCCCCTTGTGAAGGATGCCTCGGTTGTCCCCCACTCTCTGGCACTGCAAATGCAGCCATTATGGACAGTCTCAATCATGCCCCCTCATGACCCTGTACAACAGTTTCTCTGAGGTGAAGAGGTAGGGGATTTCTAGGGCATAGGGTTGGCACTGACTTCATTTCCCCAAGCACCACCAGATAATCCTCCAGAATGACAGTGTCACTTTGCAGTCCCACCAGCAGCGCATGGGAGTTGCCATTTCCCCACGTCTTCTACAGCATTTGGTTTTACTCCACTCTGTGAGTTTTGCCAGTGTCTTAGGTGTGAAGGGATGCTGTTTTAATTTGCATTTCTCTAATCACTTATGGGGGTTGATTATCTCTTCATCTTCTTGTTAGTCATTAAGGGCTTCCTCTCTAGGAATTGCTTACCTGTATCACTTGACCTTTTCCCCACTGTTTCCCCCTGTTTTCCTTCTCTACTTGGATAAGAGTGAACACAGACAAATACCTAATGAAGACCACATACAAAGGCAACTTATGACAGTCTGTAACTTGAATATTGCTTATTGTTTCCCTTTAAAGTCTGGGTCACTTCTTACTTCTTAAGATAAAAACTCAAGCAGAATGGTTTTGAAGCAAATGAGCAGCACCCCGCTGCCCGCCCACAAAAGAGTGTGTACTTTCAGTGTTTTCAGTTCCTTGTCTAGTTTTGTCAGATACAGAAGGAGAGGAAAAGAGAGATTGAAGGATGAAAAGACAGGTTGAAAGAACGGACAGGAAGAAACCAAAAGAATCTAAAAGAGGAATGCAGAAAGGGGAAGAGATCAGGGAAGGAGCCAGACAGAGAGAAGGAGGAGGAGAAAAAGAGAAGAATCAGGGGAGGGGGAGGAGGAAGGGGGAGGAGGGGGAGGGGGAGGAGGGAGGAGGGGGAGGGGGAGGAGGGAGGAGGGCGAGGAGGAGGGGAGGGAAATATAGAAAAAGCCAAAATGAAATAGAGGCACACAAACAGACAGCTGGAGGGAGAAAAATTTGAATAGGTTTTGAGCCTGTTCTGAACCCCTTTGCCCCACCTACTCAACTCACCGTGTCCTCAGCCTTCGGCTCCTAGATTTCTCTCTAATGCCTTCTGGTCTGATGAGCCTAGAGGAACCCATTCCTCGCCCGGTAGCTGGCGCGGCTGGATCTGTGTTCTTGGACACAACGTGCAGGGCTCTGACGCCACTGTTTCCAATTCCTTCTGTCTCCTGCCCGGTGCTTTACCACTCTGGCCTGTGCATTATTCTCTAGTGGGCGTTGGGAAGGAACTTGCTCCCTAACCAGACCGTGAACTTCCTGCAGCAGAGTCCACCCCTTGGCTCGGCGTCCTACCTCTCCCCGGGGCTTGCGCCTCGGCCCACAGTCCATCAACACTTGCCCAGAGGATGAACCCAGGGGTCCCGTTGCTTCCACTTCTCAGCACACACCACACCTCGGTGACCCGCCAGCAGCCAACCTCTCAGCCTTTCAGGGCTAGCTCTCGTGAAATGGCTTGTCCAAGCGCCAGCCTTTCGGCTAAGTCCGAAGGGCTGACTCGTCTCCCCATATCGAGTCTGTGGAATGCTGATGGGAAGGCAAATGCTGTAGTCCCTGTTGAATACGGATGTGTTTCAAACCTCGCAAATGATCCGAGCAGAGGAGAGTGCAGAGCATTTGTTCTGGAGTTATGTCACAGCCACCTCTGCCAAGGGAAATACAGCAGTTTTTATTCTTCTGATAAGATGTGCACGGGATGTCTGTTGGGAGGATCCCGAGGCTTTGTGGAAACTCAGCCAAAGATGGAAGCCCCGGAAAAGGGCAAGATGCTTCCCTGGTGTTGTTTGAATGACAAGGGAGGAGAACTCGTGTTTCTCCCAAACCGTGGGATTACACTTCACCACTGTGCATTCTAGAAACCGAGTGGAGGTGGTCGGGGGAGGGGGAACTCCACAGCTCACAGCAGCAGCCCCCGCTGCTCCCTAAATCAAGTTCCTTCCTTATGTGAGTCCCACAATATATTGCAAATATCAGATTGGCCTCCTTAATGAGCATTAGATTGTGGCTGAGATACTTAACATTAGGTAACTCCACTTTTGGCGAGCCCTTATATGATGCTCTTTCCTGCTGCTTCAGAACCGAATGAAATGCAAGAAGGCGTTTGGGGCTTGGTTCTCGTTGCCCCGTGGAGCAAAGCCAGGGTGGTAAGGCAACAACAGCTCAGAAAGCCTGTGGTTTGTAGTGATCAGGACAGTATTCTTTACTTAATTGAACCGCACTAGGCTCTACGCCCTCATTTGGAATCTAGGAGCTTTTAATAGTTCAATTCTTCTCCCCCTTTGCCCTGTGACAGTAATTGGTTCAGGGATGTGTGGTTGGGGTAAACTGGGCCAATTGGCAGCTTCCCTGAGATTTGTTCTATCAGTGCTGTCGGAGACTCTCACTTCCTCTGGGATCTCAAACTGTAAAGATCAAAAAATCCTCAGGCCGACAAGTCCAACTTCCCATGACACAGAAAATTAGGACAGAAAAATGGAGAGAGAGCGACAGAACACTGACATCATCTGAGCCTTTGGAAACAGTTGAACTGGAATTCAATAAAACCCCAGACTTCCTAGTTATGTAGCAAAAGGGAATTTGAATTGAGTTTCTGTCTCTCATCTAATAAATTTAGTAGCCACACCCTGTTTTGTGGAGTGGCTATTAGTGTCTGTATAGCCTGCATTATTCTTCTTTAGGGGCCTGGCCTGCGGCACTCATGGTAGATTGCATTCTTGCTCCCAACTCTTTACTCCATCCCGATAATAGGATTTCACAACCACACCAATGTGACATTGCAGGTCCTCCTGTTCGAGTAAGGCAGGGTGGACTGCCCTGTGCTATTAACGTTGCTTGGCTCTGTGACTTGTTTGAGCCAACGGGAAGTCAGAAGAAGTGACGTGAATAGAGGCTTTAAATATGCTTTTGTGTTTCACGTTGGCCTCTTGCTCTCCTACTAGTTGCTGTGAGAAGAACATGAGCTGGTAGCTGCTGGTCTCAGAAGGCAGAGTTAGGTAGAGCAGCTTTGAAACCCACCTGCTGCCTGGAGCCAAGCTCAGCTGAAGGAAAATGAAAGATTGTTACTGTAAGCCATCAGGACTTGGGGATTGTTTGTTATGTGGCAGGATTGGCAGAAACCTGACTGATACAAGGCATGAGCCTGGGGAGCCAACAATATTAACTAGACTCCCTGCTTCTTCCTTTTCCTCACACCTCTATTTTCCCATAACACTTGGCACAGGGGTCTTTTCTGGCACTCATGGTGGATGGGGCTAGTTGTATCTCTGTCCCGCTCTCTAGATAGCTCATGAGACCCTCAAGGGCCTGGCACAGTGCCTGGCACATAGTGGGTGCTTACTCAATGACTAGTTGACTAACTGTGTGTCTCAGTTGCTCCTTTTCCTTGTTGATGGGGCTGGGGCTGGGGTCCCCCTCCTCTGCAACATCTTTATTTACCTTCACATAAAACCAGCTTTGAAGAGAGAAGTAAAACAGCCATGAGCACAGACATTCAACTCTGGACATAAAATTTGGTGCCATGTCTCTATTGCTTGGGCAAGTTACTTGATCCTTCTCAAATATCAGTTCCCTTATCTATAAATTAACTTTACCTCAGAGGACTGTAAAAAGGAGTAAATAATAATAATAGTAATAATAGCAACAACAATAACAATAACAGAAAACATCTATAACTCTTATTATGTGCCAAACACTATACGTATTATCTCCTTTTCACCCTGGAGACCGTCCCATGAAGTATCTTAGTAGTATTATATCTTATTATTAGTATTATTCCTAGTTTGTCGAGGAGAAAACCAAGGCACAGAGAGGCTGTAACTTGACCAAAGTTACACAGCGGTAAGTAGCAGAGTTGGGATTTGGACCCAGGCAGTCTGGCTTTAGTCTTGGCTCTCAAACAGATGTAAAAGTACCTCACATAGCAGTAATAGATTGATCAGAAACAAGACCCACATGCTGGCCACTAAAGGCTAGTTTCAAATATCCCAATGTAATATCACAAAGGTTTAATCAAGTCATATCTGTGTGATGAAAAACATGGGTTTGAAAAATGGTGCCTGTGATGTATCCGGCTGTCGTAATGATGGAGCTGAATCTCCTGCACAGCCGATCTGATTGTCTCGAGAAATCATCACTCATTAAGGCATTGGGAGAAAAATGAATCGACCCCAGAGGCCACATGGAGAGGCAGCTCCTGGGTGAGCTGCTCTAGGACAGAGCAGAGCTAGGCCCCAGGCAGCCAGGGAAGCCAAAGAGAATTATATTTAACATGAAACATAAACACCATCTAAAAAGGTGGATGGTACAGAAAAATAGAAAGGTGATCATTGTCTGGTGAGTCAGAAATCCAGTGGCCTTAGAACCCACATCCACACCTACTAACTCCACAGCATCTCAGATGATGAAATAGAGTTCTTCATTAAAGACTGCTGCAAGAACAGTGAAATGTTCCTGGTGATATTTCTGAGATCGGGACAAGCAGAGGACAGAGGATGATAACAGCATAGCGGGGAGCCTTGGGTGTTCGTTTCTGTGAACATGGCCACGTGGCCAGCTCTGGGTCCTCAGAACATGGCCACAAACACACCACCAGTCACTCTGCTGTGGGTGGCTGCATGTCCATCTAAGCCACAAATGATACAGCCCCGGCTGTATCATTTGTGTAACCCCGGCAGGTACTTGTAATTTCCCTTCTTCCAAGGGCTCCTGAGTTTTCCAGAAACAGGATATTTCTCTGTGGATTAGGCAGGAAGAGAGCACAGCCCTCCTCATTTTAATAGTTGCAGAAATGTCCGTACCGAGAGAAGTCAAACTCTCCCCAAGGTCACGTGGCCACAGCAGGAGCTGGCCAATGGGGCGTTCGGTTCGGCCCTTGGTCCAAATTTCCAGGGGCAGCAGATCCCCGCTGCCTAGTCAGACCTAGAGGGATGCTTTTTGAAAGTGCAGGCTCTGCTCCAGCTTGCCAGTACCTCTGGGACGGTACTTTGCCAGTGTTTTACAAAGGAGACGCCTTCGTCTCAGTCTTCTGAGGGCGGTCACACATACAAGTCATCGAGTGCCCTCCTCGCTGTGTTTCCTGGACAATCCAGGGCCGGGCAGGGAAAACGGTCATCTCACCCCTCTCATCCTCACCTAAAGAGCGCTTCCAGGCCCCCGCGTGAGAGCGCGAGAGTGACTTGCGAGCACGCTATGCACAGTTCAGCGTATGCCATGAATTAGTTACCATCGTGCACGATGTTCCCCAGATCTCCTTCCATACATTTTTTTACCATTTGTTTTTGCATCTCCCCACCCCTGCAGTGTGCTTTTCTCCAGCCAGCACTGGAGGTTCCTTTGTGGAGCATCGCCCCCAGGCGACTAGAGCTACTTTGCCTGCAGGGCATCACCCCTGCTCTCCCAGCCCCCAGGCGTACGTTGGTTAACCGATGACTGGCAGCGAGGGAGTGTGAAAAGCCCAACTCCCTTGCCGTTGGTCAGGAAGGCTCTGAGGTCTGACTCACACTCCTGAGTCCCCGAAGGAGCGGGCTGAGGTACCCTCTTCCAGGACCTTGCCGGAAGTCACATCTTGCTCGGGACCACCCCCTTTCCTGTCTTGCTTCCCTACCTCCTTATCTCAGGATCTGCTTCTGGGGATCTCAGTTGAAAACCATCACTGCTCTGGACAAGAAAGATGTGGCTGGGCATATTTACAGTCTAGACTGTGGACTCCAAAGTGGGTGTGAGGGCAAGGTTGAGATACGAGACGAACCGTAGGTCTATTTCAAGTTGTGTTGATCTCGCCCTTTAATCTTTTCTATTTTTATGCCTGTTTCATCAATGAAGATAATATGAGGAGAATTATATAAATTAAAAGTAAATAATTTTAACCATATTATGGAGTGAATGCTCAATAGGTTTTTAGTAATAGGGAACTGAGAGCAAAAAGTTTGAACACAAGAGGTGGCCGTCCTGGTGGTAGAGGGTAAGCATGTCCCCAGTAGAACAGGGGTCCCCAAGCTGCCATTTTCCAGCACAGGAATATATTGAAGACTGTCATCAAGGCCCCCTCAAGGTCTTTTCCATTCAAAACCAGCCCCACCTCTCTAGCTTTTCCTGCCAGAGTTATCTCTCTGTCCCTACATCATTTCTGTTGCTTTTCTTTGGGCCTTCTCCAAGTTCTACAGGCCTGGCATTAATTGTAAAGCCCAATATTCCTATAATTGCAGGGTAAGTATTTTTGCGCAGATCACAAGCCTGACCCCCTTTGTTATTTAGTTTGAGCTGGATTCTCCGTGGACAGAGGGAGAGGCACGAAATGAGCAAATATTTAATTCAGCAGACGCCTGCGGCTTCAAAATGTTCTCCCATTTGCTGGGCGCTGGCCCACATATTGAAGTTGCTTCGGTGGAGCTCTGGGTTGTGCCTGGCGATCAAGGACGGGCCTGCCCCAGGAACTTGAGTTTTCCCTCTCAGCAGCACCTTGAAGACGGCTCTGAGCGCGTGGGCGAATGGGAGCCCAGGAAATGACTGCACAGCAAATGGAAATTAATGAACAGAAATAAATGCCTCGACATTTGCAGGTATTCTTCACAGCTACGTTAGCGATGCTGCCATCAGCAACTCCTGAAAATTCCATTTGCTGCCAGTGGGAGTTCCTGGGCCAGGGAGGGGACACTCCTGGGGTGGGGCAGGTGCTGAGGTTAAGGACTGAGGTGGAAGAGGAGGGCAGAGGAGGGGAGGTGGCAGACAGGTGGATCATCAGGCAGGTGTGGGAGTTCACAGCTTGGAGGCAGGACCAGGTGGTGAGGGAAGCACGGGCATCAGAAAGGTAAGGAGTGGGGCAGAAAGAGGAGATATTCAGAGGCAACTGGTGTTTGGAAAAACATACTCTGTCCCTGATCTGTGATGCTGTGGGCAGTCACCTTCACCAGGCTGTGCTCAACGCATGAGTTCTCCAGCTGCCATGTCCTCTTCGTGACCAGTGGCTCCAATCTGAGAATGAGCTGACTGAGGCTCCAGCATACTTTGTCATCATGGGGCAGAGAAGCTGTGTACTCATCGACACCTTAGCATTTAGACTACAAAAAATAGAAATTAATGAGGCAGAAATGACATATAACCAAAGGTATGAATACTGTTGCAATTTAAAGACTGCATTAACATTCCATTACACAGTAAGGTCCTAGATGTCAGAGAACTTGCTTTAAATGAGTTCTGTTAGTTACTAGATAGTGGAGAAAGCTCCAAAATATTATCAAATGATAGCAATGATGTTAAAGATATTTGAGCACTTACAATACACAAAGTGATTTAAAGAACTTTAGAAGAAGTCTTTAATAGGATTATCTCCAAGCAAAAATGCTTCTATTCTGTATAGGGTTACACTTCCACAAATTCCAACAAGTGAGTATTTATCCATTCATCCATCCATCCATCCATCCATCCAACCACCCATGCATTCAACCAACCATCCATCCATCCATCCATCCATCCATTCATCCATCCATTCTTTCATCCATCCATCCATCCATCCATTCTTCCATCCATCCATCCATCCATTCATCCATTCATCCATCCATCCAACCATCCATCCATCCATCCATCCATCCATCCATCCATCCATGCATTCAACCAACCATCCATCCATCCATCCATCCATCCATCCATGTATTCAACCATCCATCCATCCATCCATCCATCCATCCATCCATGCATGTAATATGGACCAGGCACTGTGCAAGGCACAAAAGATGCACAGAAGAGTAAGACATTCTTGCACTCAAGTCAAGCTAGAAGTACAATGGACTGCTAAGTTACGTGACAAAGGGTGTGGATGCAGGCAAAGGGGAAGAATTGGGTCCAATAATTCATTTCCGACAAGGGGAAATAGAAAATTTCTAAAGTGAATATGTAGTATAGAGATTTTTCTAATCCTCTCAACAACTCCAAGTACAGGTGATTAAACTGTCCTATTTTACTTTGTTTTATTATTTTATTTTTCATGTCCATTGAACTATAATTGACAAATCAGATTGTAAGATATTTAAAGTGTACAATGTGATGATTTGCTATACATACGTATTGTAAAAGGATTCTCCCCATCAGCGAATTTTACAAAGCAACAATTGAGTGTAAAGTAACTAAATGACTTGGTCAAAGTCCCACAGCCCATCCGCATGGTTGTCTTTCCTAGGCACAGCATCATGGTCCAGGAATAAGTCCCCTGTCCATTGAATCTCCCTTCTGAACAGACCCAGGCCCTGCTTTCCCTTTTCACATGGCCTCACCCCCATGGGCATTTCCTGTTTTCAGCCCGGGAGTGGGCTGGCTCTGATCTCATTTGCATAGCTGAGCTGATTAAGGTCTGCTGACCCCAGTAAGAGCTCAGCCATTCAGGCCTTAGATGCTCTGCTCTGTTCTCTCCTGTAGAATTTTGTGTAGCTCCCCCAAGAGGAATGGTTTGCAAAGCTCCAACATTATTATCCATAATGTATAAAGCCCTCAAACATATATTGATTGACATTAATACAACATGTAGTAAAATAGAGGGTCATTCTCTCACATGGGTGGGAATGTTCTGGGTATAAATTACCTTTATAACTATCAGGCAAACGCCTGTTAACATTACGGTGGCCTTTCATCAGCCTCCAGGCTATGTAGTTTGGAGTCCTCACTTCTATTTGAGGCCTTTTCATTTTATCTACATGTATTTGTATAAAACGTTGCCTTTTAAGTTTATTTTTACCTGTATATTTGTGAGGGAAAGACACAGCTTTTAGCATTGGCTTTGGATGGTCAATGAGCGATTGTATAGCTGCAGGAGAAGTAGTACACTTTTCTTTCAAAATACTGGTTTCTGTTTTTGTCATACTATACATACATACGTTTTAAACAGTGAACGAGTTCTACAGGCTTTTTAGGAGCAAACAGAAGTCTCCGGCAAACCTGTCCCCGTTCCACTTCATCTCCTTTGACTACCTCTTTGGGTATTTACCTCTCCAACTCTAAATAGCACCCTTAAACTGCCACGTCATGATTTTTCAGTTTAAGGTGTTATATCTTTTAATTCCTATTGACTTCCTAGGATGGAAAATGAGTATTTAGCTCTCTTTCACCACCACCACTTATACTTATTCTTCCCTGACACACTTCCTCTCAAAATACTCGTATTCTAATTTAGGTTAGATCAATAGTCAGCATTCACATCGTTATGACTGTGTAAACAATATCCATAGCTGAGCCACGTAGTATACTATGGCATTTCCTCACTTCTTACTGGGGTAGTTTATTTGTAAAGATGGCTGCAATAATTCCTCCCTGAATGCACACCCCGTTGCAATGTGATCTTGCCACCTCGTTATGACTGTGTAAACAATATCCATAGCTGAGCCACGTAGTATACTATGGCATTTCCTCACTTCTTACTGGGGTAGTTTATTTGTAAAGATGGCTGCAATAATTCCTCCCTGAATGCACACCCCGTTGCAATGTGATCTTGCCACCTCTCTGCCTCTTGGTTGGTTTCTCCACTTGCATCTGGGCTCAGCCATGTAATCTGAAGGAAGGAAGGATAGGAGGGAGGCAGGGAGGGAGGGAGGAAGAAAAGAAAGAGGGAAAGAAGGAACACTGTAAGATCCTGAAGTGGGAAAAGCTCTGCCAGATAAATAAGACAAACGGTGGTCATTTGATGAATTAGTTGGGCCTCGAGCAGTGTGCTGATGCCTTATTTTTCACAACTCTGAGGGGCTGGCACATTAGGAGAGTCAGATATCCCACCAAATCCCACTTTTACGTCTTCGATTTCTGATGGTTTGCTGGGAAGCAAATTTCTCCAAAGCCTAGCTTCCTATGGCTATATTAATGTGAAATGTAATAATACATAACTGTAAACTAGTTTATGTGATTCCCAAATGAATGAGTAGGGGGGAAAGTAATTTATTATCAATTTGCATCAAATTTCAGTTAATGTAAAAAATGCAAAGCTTATTTTAATATACTTATTTTTGGCCAAGGCTTTCCATTAAATAGAGTGTCAAGTGGGGGTAACGATTTGCCTGGGGAAGAGTCTTTATGGTTTTGATGTCTGGGTTCCCTGGGAGAAACCACAGGCTTTTGGAAGGTTTTTTGGTCAGGCCCCAGGTTCAATGCACAGCGGAGAGTTGAGTTTTTCTACTTCCCTGCTGGCTGGTTAAAACATCATGATGGATGATGACAACAGGTCCAGTGGTCTCTTCTTGGCTGACACGAGGACCAGGACAAGGACTAATGGAAGGTGTCAGGCTTGGGAGGAAGTAGAATGTATGGCCCTGATCTACAGCAGGGGTCAGCAAACTATGGCCTGATGGTCAGATCCTGCTCACCACCTGTTTTTACAAATTATGTTTTATTGGAACCCGGTCACACCCATTCCTTTGCTTATTGTCCATGGTTGCTTTCATGCTACAGTGGGAGAGCCGAGTAGTTGCAACCAAGACCACATGTCCTGCAAAGGCCCAAAGACTTAAAGTGACAGAGTGTTCCCGTAACCTACTGATGTACGATAAAACCACCCCAAACTTCGTGGCCTAAAATAACAATAATCATTTCTTTATCTCATAAATCCGCAATCTGAGCAGAGGTTGGTGGAGAAGGCTTGTCCTGTTCCATGTGACATCAATGCGGACTGCTCAGCTTGGGACTGGACGATCCACTTTTAAGATGGCTCACTCAAATAGCTAGCAAGTTGGTGTTGGCTGTCAGCTGGGAGCTCAGCCAGGCTGGGGACCAGGGCCCTCATTTTCTCTCCATGTGGGACTTTCCACAGGCTCCTCAGATGTCCTCATGTCTTCAAATCTGGGTTCTGAGGGCAAGTGTCCCAGGAAATAGGAAGGAGGCGATGGCTTGTTTTTTAAGGCCTGGGCCTGGGTATTGGCACAGACTTCCAGCATCTTCTATTGATCAAGTGGCCATAGAGCCCAGATTCAAGAGGAGGAGACACAGACCCCACCTCTTGATGGAAGGGATATCAAAAAATCGGGGGTGAGGCATGTTTTAAAACTGCCACATAGAATAACAAACAGTGGCCTAAACAACACAGACTTTTATTTCATTTCCCATGCCAAGTAGTCTGGAGCTAGGTGTTTACAAGGTTGGTCAAGATGTCCAGTGATTTTTATCAAGGGCTACTCTTCTTTATCCTTGTGCTCTGCAATCTTTAGGATGCTTCTTTCAACACTTAAATCTGTCACCCCATGGTCACAAGATGGCAGTTATAGTGCCATGCTTTATGTCCCCACATAATAGTGTCCCAAGCAGGAAAGAAGAACGTGAGTTTAAAAGAAACCTTCCTGAAACACTTTCTCTCATATCAGGAAGTGCCCAGCAGAGTTCCAATACGGACTCCTTATTCAGAATTGGGTCATAAGATCATTTCTTCCCCAGTCGCTAGCAGAAAGAATTGGGATTTCCGTGGCTGGATTAGAGCAATTGTCTTCTGAGGTTTCCTGCTCAGTTGCTGCCTGCCAGCAAACACCAGGCTTCTGTTAGCAAGGAAAAAGGGAGGAGAGGCTGTTGACCGGTCAACCGATAGTGTCTGCGATGTTGCATATTGTTCTGTTAATGGAGGTCTTGGAGCGGTGGGGCATCAGGGCTGAGGCCAAGGCTCTGGGAAATGTGGTGAAGCGGGAGCTGGGAGGCAGGGGCCTTTCGTGACGTGGTGGACTCTCAGCTCTGGGACCAACCTTCAGCTAGAGACCATCCCGGTGGAAGACACTTGGAGGGCAAGTTATGTTCTCCTGGCAAAACCCTTTCTTTAGCACAGCCCCCCTGAGAGTTTTGGAATCCAGATATCTCAGCTGGTTGAAACGTCCCACAGGGCTCTGAAAGCTAAGTGGTTTAGGACAGTATTTTCTAAATCCTGGTCCACAGATAAGGGCTCGAATGTCTGGAGATGCTTGTTCAGAACACAGATTCCCAGACCCTACCCTCAGAGACTCTGACTCAAGAGGCCTGGGATGAAGCCACTGAGGGCAGAGAAGGGGGCAGCCTTGAGCTCCTTTAGCAAGTGCTCCCAAGTAATTCTGAGGCCCAAACAGGTTTGGAAACCACTGTTTTATGATTCTAGATGCGATTAAAGCCATCTGAAGATGATGAGAAACAGCTGGGGTAGAGTTTTTCGTTAACTCAGTAAATCCCTGCGAGGGAACTGTTTGCTAATTCCCGTGGTGTTTAGCTCCCGGGTGGATGCAGGAGCTGCGAATCCTCTTAGGCCTGACATTTCCTGGGGGCCACTGCTGTCTATCTCCCAAGAAGTGGGGCCCCTCTGCAGTTTTTTCTGGAAATCTCTCAAAGGGGCAATTGTGAGTTTACTCCATTCCCCACAGCACTCATGGGAGACCCGAATAGCCTGCCAACCTGGGAGCTTCCCGGGGACCTTGGTGTGTTATACTTGGTGCATTATATTTGGTGTGTTGTATGGTAACAAGCTACCGTAAAGGTAAGGTCTTAACACAAATTTATTACCTTACAGTTCTGGAGATTGAAGTCTGAAATGGGTCTCACTGGACTAAAATCAAGGGGTCAGTAGGGCTGTGTTCCCCTCTGGAGGCCTAGGGAAAAATCTATTTCCTGGCCTTTTCCACTTTCTAGAGGCTGCCCACATTCCTTGGCTTGTGACCCCTTTTCTCCATCTTTAAAGCCAGCAATGGCAGGCTCCTGACCTCCTCTCCTGCTTCCCTCTTCTATTTATAAGGACCCTTGTGGTTACATTGAACCCACAGGATAATTCAGGATAATCTCCCCATCTCATGGTCCTTAACTTAATCCCACCTGCAAAGCCCCTTTTGCCATATAAGGTAACATATTCATAGGTTCTGCATATTAGGACGTGGACATCTTTGGGGGGGCCATTATTCTGCCTACCACACTTGGCGATACAGCACTGCTAAGAGTCATAAAAGAAAGGATGTGAACTTTTATGGCTCAAGAGCCATCCCCTTAGCTTAACTGGCTTTTCTCCCTTGGGAAAAAGGAATTTTCTTGGAATATTCTGCTGAGAGCACCATTGCTTCGGGAGTCAGACCAGTTCTAGGAAGAGTTCTCATTCAAGGCAATTCCTCTTTCCTGTACTTGGGCAAAGGTGAGTTTGTTGTCCCAGGACATAGTGTGAGAGCAGGGAATTCCCTGATGGAAGGTCATTTATTACACGCCTTTTTCTTTCTCAAACCTGGAGATAGTTCTTTTAAGCACAGGACATTTGTTTTTGTTGTTGTTGCTTTTGCATAATAAAAGATTGGAAAACATTGCCCTAGTGGTCTGTGAAATTGTCTTCTTCTCTTTTAAGTTTTGCCATGTCACAGCAAACACACTGAGAATCTTTCTTTTCATTTTTATTTCTCTTTCTTCTGTTAGTATTGTCTACTGCTTCTGTCTTCCTTGGGACATCCCAAGGGACCTCAGCACCCCCATGACACCCTAATCCTAGGGAAGGGGGTCACCTTGATCTAGTTGAAAGTGAGAAGTCTTTTAAGGGTAGAGACAGTGCTGTCTATCCTTGTTGTCTTGAGATTTCTAGTTACCATGACCTCCAACTGTAGTTACCCAGACCTCTGCCCAGAGGTCTGGGCAGACCTCTGCCTCTACCCAGTATACCTCTACCCGGTATAGCTGCTGTGGAAAACGGTATGGAGGCTTCTCAAAAAACTCAAAATAGAACTACCGTATGATCCATCAATTCCACTCCTGGCTATATATCCGAAAAAAACCCCCCACTAATTTGAAAAAATACATGCACCCCAACGTTCATAGCAGCATTATTTACAACTGCCAAGATCTGGAAGCAACCTAAGTGGTGTCCACCAAAAGATGAATGAAGCAGGGGCTTCCCTGGTGGCACAGTGGTTAAGAATCCGCCTGCCAATGCAGGGGACATGGGTTCGAGCCCTGGCCCGGGAAGATCCCACATGCCGTGGAGCAACTAAGCCCGTGTGCCACAACTACTGAGCCTGCGCTCTAGAACTCGTGAGCCACGACTACTGAAGCCCGCGAGCCACAACTACTGAAGCCCATGCGCCTAGAGCCCGTGCTCCGCAACAAGAGAAGCCACCGCAATGAGAACCCTGCGTACCGCAACCAAGTGTAGCCCCTGCTCACTGCAACTAGAGAAAGCCTGTGCACAGCAATGAAGACCCAATGCACCCAAAACTAAAATAAAAAAAAAAAAGAAAGAAAAAAAGCAGACTCACAAACTCACAAATATAGAGAACAAACTAGTGGTTACCAGTGGGAAGGGGGGAGGGGTAATATAAGAGTGGGAGAGTGGGAGGTACAAACTATTGGGTGGGGCTTCCCTGGTGGCGCAGTGGTTGAGAATCTGCCTGCCAATGCAGGGGACAAGGGTTCAAGCCCTGGTCTGGGAAGATCCCACATGCCACGGAGCAACTAGGCCCGTGAGCCACAACTGCTGAGCCTGCGCGTCTGGAGCCTGTGCTCCGCAACAAGAGAGGCCGTGACGGTGAGAGACCCGCGCACCGCGATGAAGAGTGGCCCCCGCTCGCCACAGCTAGAGAAAGCCCACGCACAGAAACTAAGACCCAACACAGCCAAAAATAAATAAATAAACAAACTATTGGGTGTAAGATAGACTACAAGGATGTATTGTACAACACAGGGAATATAGCCAATATTTTGCAATAACTGTAAATGGGGCTTCCCTGGTGGCGCGGTGGTTGGGAGTCCGCCTGCCGATGCAGGGGGCGAGGGTTCGTGCCCTGGTCTGGGAGGATCCCGCGTGCCGCGGGGCGGCTGGGCCCGTGGGCCATGGCCACTGGGCCTGCGCGTCCGGAGCCTGTGCTCCGCAAGGGGAGAGGCCACAACAGTGAGAGGCCCGTGTACCGCAAAAAAAACCAAAAAACTGTAAATGGAGTGTAACCTTTACAAATTGTATAATAAATAAATAAATAAATAAATAAATAATAATTAATAAATAAATAAATAAAGTTACCCAGATGTCTGCAATATATGATAAAGCTTCCATTTCCTCATCTGTACCATGAGGTTAATAACACGTAGCAGGCACAGCTGGCACCTTGCCCACATTCCTCACACCCTTGCCCTTCAAGGCACGCAGGTCTGTCTTCCAGCTGCTGGCACCTGCACCTCTTGGCTTCCTGGGCCTGCGCGCCCGGAGCCTGTGCTCCGCAAGGGGAGAGGCCACAACAGTGAGAGGCCCGTGTACCGCAAAAAAAACCAAAAAACTGTAAATGGAGTGTAACCTTTACAAATTGTATAATAAATAAATAAATAAATAAATAAATAATAATTAATAAATAAATAAATAAAGTTACCCAGATGTCTGCAATATATGATAAAGCTTCCATTTCCTCATCTGTACCATGAGGTTAATAACACGTAGCAGGCACAGCTGGCACCTTGCCCACATTCCTCACACCCTTGCCCTTCAAGGCACGCAGGTCTGTCTTCCAGCTGCTGGCACCTGCACCTCTTGGCTTCCTCTGGCACCAGAGACCCCTCCCCTCTGAATGCAGCAGGCCAGGGGCCCAGCCCTCCGCTAATGACCCATGACAGCAGGTGATCCCCCAGTCTTCTTGCCCCTTGGACAGGGTAATCGAGGTGCATGTTCTACAACTGGCAGAGAAAAGGCTAGAAGGGGGGAAAGAATGGAAGAAGGGAGACTTTCACGGAGGCATGCAAAGACGTGGCAAGCTCACCCCATCCCATGTCTCAGCTACTATGCATTCCCAACTGGCTTGGACAAAACCCAGGGAGACTCCAGGCTGGTGAGTCTGTGCATGTGAGGCAGGAATGGACATCTCCCCAAGGTCTCCAGGAGGACTCAGTCCTAGTTGCCCATGGTGGTAACTGGCTCAGTAATACACGCCTGAGTGGCTGCCTTCCCTTCCCTATGTCACCTCCCCATTCACTTACTGGTGCCTTCTTGAATCACCTCCTAAATAAACAGCTTGCACTCACATCCTTATCTCACAGTGTCCTTTTGGGAGAACAGAGATGAAGGCAGTGCTACTGAATAGAGCATAGAGTAGGAGATTAGACAAGAAAAACCAGGAAAGTTTCCATTACCACCCCTAGCAATCATGAGAGCCGCGAGTGTTGGGGGTGGTTGAGAGCCGCGGTTAAGAGCTCAGGCTCCTGGCTTGTGCCCCGCCCTGACATTTACAAGCCTGAAAAGACTCTGGACTAGCTCTGTAGTCTCTCTGGGCTTTGCTTTCTTCATCTGTCCAGTGGAGATAATAATAGTGTCCTGTGGGTTGAGTGTGGGTTAAAGGAGATAATACACACAGAGTTCTTAGCACAGTATAAGACTCCATAAAAATTCACTATTTTTGTTCGGTTCCTTTCCCACCTGTGGGCCAAGTGAGTATCCAGCCACTTTTGCCTACAAAAAGGCCTAAAAAAAAGAAAATCTCAATTCTGGACTCTGGTTGGGAAACACAGGGAAGTGAGAATGGGAAAGAAAATTTAGTTTATTACAAATCTGGACATTTAAAAAATTTCAAAGAATTTTTGAAGTAGAAAGAATGTCAGTGGTCAGCTTTGTCTCCAATAAGCTTGAGTACTTCCAGAAAAAGCCCCCCGAACCATAGAAGTAGCAGAAACATCAGGCGGGGCGGGAAATGGTCTTTGGAACCAGGCTAGGGTCTAATGTACAGATGATCACTGGGGAAAAAGGCAATCAGTAAAATCAGACTGTGTGCTATCGACAACACCTTCACTTGTTTCCTTAGTTCCCTGCCCCTTGTGTTAGCTAAAGGGACTTGGGGACAGCAGTGAGGACAGACTCTGAGCTGCTGATGTCTCCCCTGGGGAAAGGAATAGCACACGGAGGCTGACAGCTTCTCACTTAAATAGAACCCCACGACCCAGTTGAAGTCCAGGGTGACAGATGATAGAAGAAGGACAAGGGGGAACCAGGGCAGCCGGTGGACCCAAATCAAAACCGAATTGTCATGGCTTCTGCCATACACTATGCAATCTTCCCCATTCCTTGGCACTTGGCCTTGTCTGCTTGGTCCAAAGTGAAGGGGAACTGTCCAAGGAGACTTTGAATTTGACACAGTGCTGTCACTTAAAATGGATAATATAGACCTTACAGAAAATCCAGCCCTAGAGATCTCCTTTGGACATTTGTGCTATAAAAATTCCATCACTTATTTCTTCATTCCTTCAAAGATCATTTATTGAGCACCTATTATGTGGTTCAGAAGGAGAGACAAGGATTGGAAGGCAAGTAGTTTATTTGGGAGGTGATGCCAGGAAACATCTTAGGGGAGTAGGCAAGTGAGACAGGGATGGGAAGGCAGGCAGGCAAGCAATGAAGAGCGTGTTATCAAGCCCATTACCACTGTGGGCAATTGGAATTTAATACCACTGGTGAACTTTTGAAGCCAACGTTGAACACAGGTCTCAGCTTTCCCAACTGGGAGGGATGAGAGTGTGCCAACTCCCTCCAGGCCATCATTTGAGGGCTGTTGGGAAGGACATGAATTCCCTGGCGCTTCCAGCCTGCCACAGGGGCAGCAAAGTGGGCCCCAGGGGCTTCCCTGGTGGCGCAGTGGTTGAGAATCCGCCTGCCAATGCAGGAGACACGGATTCGAGCCCTGGTCCGGGAAGATCCCACATGCCGTGGAGCAACTAAGCCCGTGCGCCACAACTACTGAGCCTGTGCTCTAGAGCCCGCGAGCCACAACTACTGAGCCTGTGTGCTGCAACTACTGAAGCCCGTGCGCCTAGGGCCCATGCTCCGCAGCAAGAGAAGCCACCGCAATGAGAAGCCCGCGCACCGCAACCAAGAGTAGCCCCCGCTCTCTACAACTAGAGAAAGCCCGCGCACAGCAACGAAGACCCAACGCAGCCAAAAATAAATAAATTAAATAAATAAATTAAAAAAAAAAAAGTGGGCCCCAGAAGCCAGAGAAAAAACTCAGGCAAAGATGCAGACGCTGCCCATTGGAACTGGAGAGGTCTTCACTGAAGTGGTCAGGGCTCAAGGGCACAGGTGGGCACTTGGAGCAGCTGCCAGACTGAGTCTCAGTGTTAAGTGCCAGGAACGCAATGGGAGAAGGTACAAGCCCTGCCCTCAAGGAGCTTAGAGTTTGCAGAGGCCAAGAGCGCAGCTGAGGGTTACAGTGCAGTGTGACAAGTGCCTTGACAGAAGCAAGCCCAGGATTCTATGGGGACAGGGTGTGTGATGCATGGGAGTACAGAAGTGGGGCGAGGGCATGCTTCCTGGAAGAGATGAGGCTGATTTGAATCTTGCTGGATGAGGAGGCAGTATAAGGGAGAGAAGTCAAGACAAAATTTTCCAGGTAGGGGGACTTGTGTGTGCAAATGTATGAAGGTACAAGAGGGCATTTTGACAAATGTCCTTTGTGTCTTGTTTTTCATAGCATGCATTTCTCTTTTCCTAAGAGAAGCCTTTCTTCAGCTCCACCACACTGTCCGCTGTGCCCATTATTGGATGTCTAATGCACTCAACAAATTCTATTATTTTATGCTGGATGTATGGGGCTATCCGTTAATATCTGACAGTTATTACCCAGAAACTAAATGAACCTTGGAGTGAATATTTTCTTTCCTTTAAAAAAAATAAAATAAAATAAGGAGAAAAGGTGAAATGTCAGAAAAAAGAAAAAAATATTTGAAGCCATGAATCTTCACAGATGCATGGCACGCTTTTAAAAACACATGAAAAGATGTGAATTTGAGATGGGGCTAGGATGCATTCCCAAGACCAGCGTGGATGTCTCCCAGACGCCTGCAAATGGCTTATCAAAGGCTCCAGCCGCAGGCCGGACCCATTTGTCAAAGGCCTGACATCTGATGACATCATAGCTCCAGAAGCTCTCCTGGGCCTGGCTTAGAAAAGGTGTTTTGGGAGAGCAGGGTGGGGTCGTGCCCCGGCTGGCCCACAGGATTCATTTTTATCTCCACCTGCTTCTTTTCTGTGTGTTGGTGGCTTGTTGGAATTGCTGTGGTTGATGGCGTCTGGGAGAGGGGAGGAGAGGAGGATGGGTTCTTAATTCCCTTAAACACCAGATTTTAAAATATGCTAAAAAAAAAAAATGCTAGGAGTCTGAACCATCCTCGGGCAAAATTGTGAAGCAGGTAAAGCCCATGTTCCTGAGTCTATGCTCCCCCTGTTCCTGCATTTCTTTGCTGGTTAAGGATATTCTACTGTCCTGGGAATCAGTGTGAAAAGGTCGACCAGATATTTTTTCTATGGGATGAGGGAATTGCGGTTACCACAACACGGATGGATTTGGGTTTTAAAAGAGACTTTTTAAATCACACCAGATAGATACCTATCTTATTTGCCATCGTGCAGGGGCGTTGGCTGCCACAAATGGAGCCAGATATTAATCTAGGGTGTTACAAGTCTGGATAGTCTTGGAGGGTGGGTAGGAACTATAAGGGGGCAGGGACTTCTAGGGTGCTAGTCATGTCTGTGTCTTGATCTGGGTGCCGGTTACCTGGGTGTTTGCTTTGGTAAAACTCATCCAATATAGAATCTAATGACATGGAAAAAGTTTAAAAATTTTGCTTTGGAGTCTGGGGAAAGAAGACTTGACTTTGGGAGTGTCTACTCTTTCCCTTGCATTGTCCCCAATGCTTATATGTTACCACCTTTAATCCTCACACCGGCCTTCTGAGCTGGGTCCAGTAATGACATTCATTCTGTAGACACCAAGTCATAGGGAGGTTTGACCACTTGCCCAAGACCACACAGCCAGTTAGCAGCAGAGCAGGGATTCAAACCTGGGTCTTCCAGCTGGAAAGTCCGCGTCCTTTCAGACAGGTGGCGAACAGGGGTAGAGGCCAACTCTCCAGCTCAAACACCTCAGGCGGCTGTAGGGAAATCCCAGTTTGGTCAGGGGGCCCAGCAGGTTCTGTGTTTGTTTCGGATGAGATGACCGTCAGGAGGGAAAGGCCTGGGACAGGGGGCAGCTGGAGCTGGGGGGCCAAGATGGCAAGGATTAGGTTGGGACATTCCAGTGTGGTGACAGTGCTCAGAGCTTGTAAAGGAGCTGATGTGTATGGGTAGGGACCTGGAGGAGCCATGTGGCCACTGGAATGGTGAGCTGGTGCAGGGCACGATGCAGGGCGGGCCCAGCGGGGGGCATGCCAAGGGCCTGGTGTTGAGATGACTCCGTGCTGTGGTTTTGGCCTGAAATGAAAGGAGTCCTGGGAACCTTGAATCTTTAAGAACCAAAGAAGTGGAGGGGTGCTTTTGGCCTTACTAGACCTGAAGTTGAGAAACAAGGCAAGTGGACAAGAAGGTGTATGCTACAAAGATGGCCACAACTATAGCTGTCATTCCCACGTGGTCTTCTACAATGGGACCTGCCACCCATCCATCAAGTCTGTGTCTCCACCCCTTTGAATCTGGTGAGACCCTGTGATTCCTTTGAGCAACAGAATATGATGGAGGTGAATCTATACCCTTAACTGACCTGGTGGCTTCCCCTTCCTGCCTCTTGAGACTCCTCTTGCTCTTGGGACACTCCCTCTCAGAACCCAGCCGCCATGCAGTGGGAAGCCCAAGCCACATGGAGGTGCTCGAGTGGATGGTCCCAGCTGAGCCCACAGCCAGCATCAGCCACCAGCCATGTGTATGTGCCATCTTGGAGTCCAGCCCAGTCCAGCCTGCAGGTGACTGCTGCTGCATCCACTTGAGAACCCCCAAGTGAGAATGATTCAGCTGAGTCCAGTCCGCTCAGAGAACCCAAGAGACAACAGTAACTGTTGCTTTAAGTTACTAAGTCTTAGGGTTGTTTGTTACACAAGAACAGATAATAGATAACAGAAAGACAAGGGTCTCCAAGGATTGGAGTGCTGGAGTGCTGACAGTGTCAACCTGGGGTGTGAGGAGGAGAAAATTAAAGCCACCTTTACAGGCTTATATTCATAAGAACACCAGCAAGACCAGGAGCCTGGAAACTTGAGCTGCAGGCTTGGTCCTGCCACTCACTAGCCCCAGAGTCTTCAGCAAGTTATCACCACTCTGGGCCTCAGTTTCCTCATCTGTAAAATGGAGATGATTCATTCCACAAACACAGAATATTGTATCTGGATCCCAACTGGGGTGGGCAATGCAAAGATCAATACAACCCAGCCCTTGAGATCTTGTGCCCATTCTAAGATGAAACCAGGCACTGTGAGAATGTCTGCATACAAATGTATGTAAGTACATGTTAATTACATGCAAATCTCTTAGAACAGTACCTAGCACATTCTAAGTGCTCAGTTAACTGCCAGCTGTCATTATTATGCTGTGTCTGCAACTTAATTCTCTGAATAGCCTTTGTACCCTAACTGCAGCTTTAAAAAGCTAACCGGTACAACTACTTTGGAAATCTGTTTGGCAATAAAGTTAAACACACGCCTACCTATGACCTAGCAATTCCACCCCTGGGTGTATCCCCAACAGAAACGGGTCCTCATCTCCACCCAAAGGCATATATGAGAAAGTTCACAACCACTTTATTCATGATAGCCCCAAGTTGGAGACAATCCAAATGTCCATCAACAGTCAAATGGATAAATAAATTGTGGTATGTTCATTCAATGGAATAACACTCAGTAATTATAAAGAATGAACCACTGTTTCATGCAACAGCCTGGATGAATCTGGCAATGAGTGAAAAAAGCCACAGACAAAAGAGCACATGCTGCATGATTTTGTTTATAAAAACAGGCAAAACGAATCCATGGTGATGGAGGTCAGAATAGTTGGGGGATGTTGACTAAGAGGAGGCATGAGGGAACCTTCTGGGCTGCTGGAAATGTTCTCTATCTTGACCTGGGTGGTGATTACGAAGGCAGATACATATGTAAAACTGAACCAAGCTGTGCACTTCAGTTGTGCTCTTCACTGTATGTACGTTGTATGTCAATAAAAACGTAAATAAAAAGGGGGGAAAGCTCGCTGTGGGTGGGCTGCTCCTAGGTGGCCACTGTCAGGGAGTTGGGGGCCGGAAGGGGAAAAGGTGGGGAGGGGTGGGATTCTAAGTGGGGAGTCTTTGGAAGCAAATGCCTTCTTTTTCCCTAGGAGGTAGCAGTCCTGGTTAAGTCTCCCAGTGGAGGACTCTCCCCCTAGGGCTGTCCTGAGCTGCTTGTGTTTCCCTAAGGCTGTGCTAGGACCAGTGTAGGGTTCCCAGGAGGACCCCCAAGTTCCCCAGGCCTAGCTTCTTCCTTCCACAAGCAGAGTCTCAGCCTCCAATCTGAGAAGCAAAGTCTGAAAGGGCAGCCATGAAGACTCCTGTTAACATGAAGCATCAGTGACTTCAAGACAACAGCTGCCGCCAACGGGAGTGAGTGCAGGGGGACTCGGGGGAGATTTGTGGAAGCTGAGCCCCTGGAGCCACAGGGCCAGTTTGCTGTGGAATCCGCTCCCCGACAGTTCGGGACTGGACCCCAGGAAGGAGCCGGCTCCTGGAGCAGGGGCCTTGGGTCAGGTGTTGGCAGCGCTGCGGGCTTCCCGGAGGAGAAGGGCTAGCTGCAGAAAGGCTTCCCTTCGAAGTCCCCTGTTCCCGCGTCCCTCCCCCCACCTCGCCGCCCCTCAGGCTTGGAGAGGGGGTTTCTCGGAGCTCACAGTACGTGATTTCCCCCTCCGCTAGCGAGGGGCCAGGCGCCCCTTGGTTCAGAACATCCAAGCCCGCCGTAGCCCCAGCCGCGGAGAGCGGCGGATTCAATATAATTAATTTAGAAACGAGGGTGGATTTTATCACCATCCACGCGGGGAGCAGGTTTTGCTTCTGCCTGCGGGCTTCCCTAGGTGAGCACTCTGGCATCAGACCCTGGGGGCATCCCCTCCCCCCAGTGCCCCTGCCCGAGGGCCGCCTGGGCCGCTGGGGGTCCCCGGCAGCGCGGCGAAGCCTCCAGGGAGCCCGCTCCTCGGCCCTCCCGCCCGCGCGTTCAGTCCCTGGCACTTCTCCGGGGACGCGGGGGCGGCCCGCGGGCAGCCGGAGGCCTTGGCACGGCCGCAGGGTAATTGGAGCGCGCCGGGGACCGCCTGGGGGAGGGGGGGGGAGGGCACGTCCCTCGGGGCGCCGGTCCCCGTCACAGTCCGGGAGGGGGCAGTGGGGACCCGGACAGCCATCCGGGGGAGCCGCGCGGCCACGGAACCCCCCTCCCCCGCTCCGCGCCCCGCCGCGCTCTCCCGGCGGCTCCTCCCGCTCATTAGCGGAGGCCGGGCCGGCCCATTCGCCTCCTCCGGCCGCCAATTACCCGCCCTGCTGGCTCCGAGCGCGCCGCCGGGCCAGACAAAGGCGCGGGCGGCGGGTGGGCGCGGGAGGGGAAGGGAGGGAAGGAAGGAAGGGAGGGAGGGAGGGAGCCCGGGGCGCCCGCGCCTGCAGAGCCGCGGCGGCGGCGGCGGCGGCGGCGGCGGCGGGGAGATAAGGGCGCCTGGGACGCGCCGCGCTCCACATGGAAATGAACTCGGCGAGCTGGGGGGGCGAGGGAGGCGACGTGCCGGCCCGGGCGCCCCCTTCGGACCTGCGTTTTGAACGCGACGACCCCCACCCCCACCCTCCAGATGGAGGCGATGGGTCCCCGGTCTCCCCCGGAGCGCCAGCCGCTTGCCCCGCACCGCTGTGTGTTTGGAAAGTGCCGGAGCCGGGGTGCCACGTGCCTGGTGCGTCCCTCTCTGCAGCTCCCTAGACCGGCTGTAGGGCTGTGCTTGGCACTGTGCAGCTAACCAAGGCCTTCCCCGCTTTCCCCCTGAACAGCCCCCCAGGCCCAGAGGGTCCATAGCGTCCCAAGCAAAGCTAGGAACCTGGGTCGGGGGTCTGTTAAGAGTCAGCGTCGTGCCTTGGTAGCCGATCTTCCGGCCAGCGCCTTTGGTGATCAGGCGATTTGGTTTTTAAATATTTGGCAACGCGAGAAACGGGGAGAGAAAATGATTTATTCATAGCTCCGCAGATTAGTGGCTGCGTCTAGGGCGTAGTTCGTGGTCTTCCAACATTTTGAACATCCTGACTTTTTCAGGGAAAAAGCTCCCCCACTAAAATCTTGCACTCTGATATTTTCAGATTCTGAAGCTCACTTGCTGAGTCCTTCCCTCCAGAGTCTCTTTCCACGAGAGAGAAGACTGTGAGTCTGGGGGCTTCCCTGACCCGCCACAAAGGTTTGGAGGAGGTTTAGTTTTTATTAGTTTGCATCATGAAAACAATAGGTAAAATGTTTTCATCATCCAAATCTAGGATTATTATGCTAAATATGAGTTTTGAACTTCCAGAATCACCCTCTGGCTGAGGAGGACCCAGAGTTTGGGGGTCTGAGTCTGTGAGGTACCCACCCTGCCCTAGGTCTCCTCTACTGCACCGGGGCTGGGAGCTTTCTGGGGTGCTGCCCTGAGTGAGTCTGCTACTCTTCCCTGACATCTGTCACCTTGGCCCTGAGGGGCTTTAAGAGGCCACTTCCTCTTCAATCCAGTGCATGACCAGTGCAGGGACAGTGGAGGTAGGGGTCAGGGAGACTCGGGCCTCGGAGCACGCCTGTGGGATGAGATGTAGGCTGCCTCAAATGAAGACAAATGTCCCTCAATAAAGCGCTGTTCCCAAGGGCCCCCCTTGCTGTCTGCTGTCAGCAGTGGCTTAGGGCTCCCGAGGGCAAGGTCTTCCTTCCCGTGCCCCACCCCTCCTCTGGGCCACTTAGCTTTTCACAGAGAATAGCCATGGGGGCCTTTCTGCTCACAAACACTGGCCTCAGAGATCGGGCGCTGGGCCACAGACAGAGAGAGCCTGGGAGGCTTGGTGCCAATCACTGCTCCCTCCAGTTGGGGGGCAGGGTGGGGAGACATCTCTGAGCGCCAGCCCTACAGGCCACTGCATATCCGCAGTGTTGATGGCACAGAGCTTCTGATCAGGAATGGACTCTTTCATGGGTGCTCCTTCCTGGGGACCTGGGAGAACCTGCCTTACAGAGCAGTCATCTTTCCCTGAGGCTTCCCACATCTGTCCCAGACGGCACCTGTTCAAATCCCTCTGTGCTCCTTGGTCAACAGCCCCAAACCCCAAATGCCCGGCTCCCAGGACCCTTCCCAATCCAGCAATGAAAAGGTTAAGAGCAGGTGCAGGGCGGGGGTAGGGGTGGGGGTGGGCTTCAGGACCCTGGCCCAGCCTGCTTCCCTTCCGATTGGTCAGTGGGGATGACAGCTGCCCCCAGACCCAGCTTTTACCAAAAATATTAGGTGGCCAGTTGGTGACCTATCGGTGAACTTGAGAGACTGAATTCACCCTCAAATTTCCCTTCTGTGGAGGCTCCGAATCTCTCTCCCATGATTTCATTGTTTTGTATTCAGCTGTGGCCTCCTCTGTGATCCTGTTTTCAAATGTTCTTTACATCTTCGTCTTTGCAAATCTTGTGCCCTGGGCATGGGGCAGCCCGTGGGAGGCAAGATGCAGGGGATGACGTAACCGCCTGCCCAGCTGGAAGACACAGACGCTGCGGTCTGGGGGTGGGGGGGCTTTGGGGACACTGGGGCCAGAGGTTGGAGTCCCACGGCAGGGCAGAGGGGACCGCCTGGTCCTCAGCACCTTGGCCTAAGTGCTTTGGGAAATCCAGAGCAACTGCCAAACCCCTTTCCAGGGTTTGGTCACAGCCCGCTGTGGGTGACTGTGTCGGAAGTGGCAACTGGCTCCTGTCCCCTTCCCACATACACGTATTCCAGAAGGAAAGCAGAAAGCCCCTCAGCTCCTCACTGCTTAAGGTTTCCTGAATCAGACAATACAAAGCTGGTCCCACCCACCTTTCGAGTGTTTCCCTTTGGAGCCAAGCAGATCCTCAAGGTCAGTTCCAGCCTAGGATGTACCCTTTTCAGAAGCCAGCTCAGAATACCCGCCTGCCCCTCTTGGGCTCTTAGTGGAGATGAGTCCTCTGATGGGTTAGGGGGCTTAGCTCCTAAAGGCTGCTCCAGATTCTTCCTAGGTTTGAAATCTAGAACCCCCGCTTCCTAGCTGTGTGCCCTTGGGCCAACTGCTGAACTTCTCAGAGCCTCAGTTTTCTCATCTGTGTAAAGAAGTTAATAAAGGTACCAACCTCATAAGATTGTTGTGAGGATTAAATGAGGTAACGGCATATATGTATTTAACAAGATAATCACTCTGTCAGTTGCCCCTCCCTTCCTCCTTTCCTCCCTTCCTTCCTTCCTTTCTTCCTTTTCAAAATTCTCATTGCTCTTATGAGCTCAATGCAATACATTTGGCTGTGGGAGAAATCATAGATAGTTTGAGTTAAATTAGGTGGAAGAACAGATAAGTGTGGATGGCTAGTGCAAAAACCATACTAGGTCTTTCAACTGCAAGGATCTAATATAGGGCACTGGTTACACAGGTGATGGAATTGCTGAGAAGCCCTGGAGGTGAGGCAATCCAGAGATTCACAGTAGCAGGGAGCTGCTACTACCATTCAGGCTGGAGGGCTAAAGGGAGGATATTGTGTTATTGGAACCCAGAAGCCAGGTCAGTATGGCATGTGGGGTTGTGAAGGGAGGAGCCTTGGAGCCGCAAAAAGGAACCACAGCTGCTGCTAGGGAGGCCACAGGAAGCAGAGCCAGAGAGGAAGAAATACCCTGGCTTCTGCCTCCTGCCCTCTAATGTTCTGCCAGGGCAAGGGAGTCCCAGAACTGTGATTCCCTGCAGTACGGGGCAGGCTAGGAAAACGGTGGGCAGGGAGCAAACCGGCATTTGACCAGTGCAAAGACCAGGCCTTCTGCAGCCCTGCTGCCATGGTGACACTGGGTGACAGAGGCCTTTCCAAACGTCATCAAGCTGAGTTCATCCCAGCAAAGGGTTACAGGTTTCTGTTGATCTCAGACTCCCTAAGAGTGGCTTCCAGCCTGTAGGAGTACTGGATGGCCACCTCCACTCCCCTACAAATGCCACATTTGTCACCAAGGTGGCTGCAGTTGTGGCCCCAGGTCGCAATGTGCAGTGGCTTCATTAATTGTCCCCTCAAGCCTCTGATTCTTGGGAATCTGAGGGGAAAAGTGGAGTCATCGCAAGGGGGAAGACGGGAGGGGAAGGAAGACTTAAGACGACTTTCTGAGGACCCACCTTGAAACATTCCAGGTGAGAGGAGCTGATTCTAAACACATGCCCAAGTGGGGCTCTGCACGGTTCTTCTATACTGGCATCTTACGTATCTCAAGAACATAAATCAAATTATACTTCTGTGAGGCTTGTGGGAAAATTCTAGATGGACAACAGGCCTGCTTCAGATCAGGCCTTACTGGAAACCTTACTTATCGGAAAGGTCCGTGGGAAGTTGGGTTAATTTGGAAATTGGGGTTAATTTGTTTGGAGCCAAAAGCAAAACAATCAAACAGTGGTTCTTTCTGTGCCTTGAGCGCATGCATTTTCTTTATTGGACATCTTGTTTTGGTGCTGTAGGTTTTCCTGGTTTATTGCTTTAGCTTGATGGGAAGGTCCAGGAGTTCCTGGAGGAAGGTCCTGAGTGACTGGTGGCATTTTAATGTGATGGTCATCTTGGGAACCTGTAGGACGCCTGGCTGGAGCAAACTTCTCCTTCTCCTCCAAGGTGGGAACATGGCAGGGCTGAGTTAGTGGGTTGATCGATTCTCTTTTGTCCCTGGTAGTCACCAATGTTTTCACCTTACCCAGACCTCATGCAGGATAGGCATTAATTGACAGAAGGGACAAGAGGCATTTGGAACAAAGAACAGGTGATTAAATTTCAGAACCACTCTGGCAGATCCCAGGCCCTAGCCTGCAGGACGCTTGCTCCTGGGACCTCCAGAGGAAGAGGAAGGGCCACCTCAAGCTTTCCTCGAGTGTTCATTTTCGGGTTGAAGGAACCCACTAGGAGAGAGAAGTTCGCCAAGGAAATGACTACATAAACAACTTTCCAGGGGGCCTATTTAAAATGCTCAGGGGAATAAATTGTTTTAAAGCGTTTAAAAAACACCATTTACATACAATTAATATGTTGATTGCACAGCGTTCTTATTAATTTATTATAGCAAGGATATCCACATAGCAAAACAGCTTTTCAGTACTTAGCTTAGTGATATAGCATGAGCTAGGAAATTACATACGTAATCGCTATATATAACCACTATATATAATCACACACACGCACACATATGTCTAAATATGTAAAATTTAGAGTCTCTACTAATTCGAATCTCATTTCTCAGCATCCATACCTACCTGACACAAACATGCCCTCTGCCACACAGGGTGGGATGCAGGAGATTGTCTTTTACATCCTTACAGGCCTGGAGCCCCGGTTTGTTAACACAGTAAAGGGCCACGAGTGAGTGAAGCACTTGATAATCAAGATTCACTGTGCAAGAAATGTAGATGCTATGGTTTAATAGAAACCCCACTTTTACTGAGCAGGAGAGATGACTATACCAGAGGGAGAAGGGTGGCAGTTAGTGGAGAGCTAGAGTAGATCAGTGGATGCTAGTGACAGATGTCTGGGAACCTTTCATTAGGGATCACCAGGAAATGTGGTCTTGACCTTGAAGCCACTAGAGAATAATGGAATGTTTTGGTTTTTCACTGCAGCATAACTCACGACCCCAGAACTTGTTTGCTGGGAACAAAAATAATTTGATTATTTTCCACGATTCTCTGGGTTGACTAGGGCTCAGCTGGGTGGATCTTCTGCTGGTCTTGCTTGTGGTTAAAGTCGGTTGGTGCGTGAGACTGGAATGTCTGTGATGGCTTCATCCCCATGTCTGGCTCTTTGACGGGGGATGGCCAGGAGGTTGAAGCCTCTCTGTCTCCACGTGACTTGGAGAGAGAAGAACTTGGGCTTCTTTGTGTGGTGGCTGGATTCCCAAGAGTGAGTGTTCCAAGAGAACATGCTTATCCAGCCTCTGCCTGCATCACTCTTGGTAAGGTCCCATTGGCCAAAGCAAGTCCCATGGCCAGGCACAGAGTCAGAGTGTGAGGGGACTAGATGAGGGGGTGAACACTCAGAAGTACAGTTTTCAGGGAGCCACCACGTGCCTGTCTATCACAAGGGGACTGCTGTTTCTGTCCTCTTAGAGGCTGCTATTTTGTATTCCCTATTCTTTCCTCCCTTCTTCCCTCCAGCGCCCTGCTCTTCCCGTCAGAGGCAGATGTGGGGTGGGCGGAAGACAGCAGGATGGTCAGTGGTGATGGCGGTGGTGTGACCATCCCCCTCACCTCCCTGATCCGCATCTCAGTGTCTTGGGCAAGATGTCCTTACTTCTGAACTTATTCCCTGCCCGCCCGCACCCCGCCCATGCCCCCTGAATATGAAGGGTTATGCAATGTACAGACTGAGCAGGCAGGATGTTGTGTTTTTTTTTTTTTTTTTTTTAAGATTCCAAGTCAGATGTTTTAATATTTCACTGAGCCACTGCAGAAAGCCCTTCATTATGGGATGGAAATGCTTGGAAAATGGCCTTCTAATTAATGTGAAATGGGAGAGTGCCCCTCAGAGCAAGGGAGACTTGGCAGCTGTGAGGGTGATGTCAGCAGGCCAGCACTTCCTGGGCGGGGTGATTGGATGGGGCCCCATCCCAGGATATATTTGCCTCATGGAGCCCATTCAGCATAAATCCTGCCACGGGGCCAGGCTGGAGACAGCAAATTGAGAACCTTCCACAGCTCGCTGAGTTACCGCTTCCCAGAAATTGCTGAAGCCATTGATCTCGATCTTTTTAAATCATTAAGTGATTTTGGCATTCAGGCACGCAGCGGGTCTGTGTTTGGTGACCTGCAGGAAGTGGGCACAGGCTCAGTCACATGATGGCATGACAGTGACCTTTACACCAGCAAGACTGCTTCTAAATAAGACACAAAATGGCTCACTCGGCCAGCCCTCCTTCTGTCCTCTGAGAGTCTCGGTAGAGCAGTGCGTTTATGAGAAACCTTAAAAGCAGCTTGCGTCCTGCCCTGGGAGCCCCCCCACAACCCACACCACCGGCAGACAGTTACTGGGCTACGTACATCTCTCTTCTTGGGTGTCTCCCTCACTGGACGAAGCATATTGGCAGAGCCATCATGGAGTAAAGGGAATTAAGATCCTTGCTTCAAGCTTGGACCATTGGGTGGAAGTAATAACAACAAGAATATTATCTCATACTTATTGAGCACTTATTGCGTGCCAGCCCTATGCTGCCCCTCTCTTTTTGCTTTTGAACCTGACAACAACCCTGTGAAATAGGTACTACTACGATTCCCCCTTTATAGACTAAAGATGATAAGGAACATGGCCCAGAGCTCCCTATTGTAAAAAGATTTGCTGCCCCCCCTGGCTGCATGGCTTACTTCTGTTCATCTTATGATACTCGATTTAATCGATATTGATTGAGTGCTGGAATAATGTCAGCGCTGGAGGAAGACGGGCCCTAAAGCACAGAGAAAGACTGTAAAGCTCGAGGGCTTTACAACCCAGGTGCAGCAGGAGAGCCAAGCCGTTTTCAGAGCGGTTCCGAATACTTCGCCACACTGAAGGCAGCTTTATCCGCACGTGACTATTGGAGGCGGTAGAGTCCAATGGAAGATCGCAGGTGCTGCTGTCCCCTCAGACCTGGGTTCAAATCTCAACTCTGCTGAATGGTTTGGGGCAACTTAACCCTCTAAGATTCAGCTTTCCTCTTCTGTGAAATGGGCATGGCAACACCTACTTAGAAGTTCCAGAAAGAGTCAAGAGTCTGGCATAAAGTAGGCTCCAGTTATTTTCTTAGTAAGTGTGGTCATTAGGGGAAGAGCATGAGAGGTGGTGGGTATAGGCTCAGGTGGGTATAGAGAGTGGTGGCAGGCTCAGACCCTTTATTGGAACTGGTTGCCCACAAGAAAGAAAGATTCGTTTCTAGAAGATGAGGGTGCTGGGCAGGCCAAAGCCACAGTTACCCATTGAGCTTTCTTAACTATTGGCGGAAACACTGTTATTAAGGCAGCTCCGGGAGCTTCTTCCGAAAGCAAACTCGCCTTTCAGATTGCCCCGTGGAGGTGCCTGGGGCGGCCGCCAAGAGGGCCTGGCTCCCCCATCCCCATAGCTGCCCCAACTGTGTCCAGCTGCATCCATTTAGCCAGGCTATTTGGACCAGGAACAAGGGCTCTCCTTTCACTGTCTGTGGCATTCAGGACGGCCTCGTGCTCAGCCAAAGGGCTGCTCCTTGTCCAGATGTCCAGAGGGGCTGGTTTCATGTGTCTGACAAGGCCGCCTTTCTGGACAGGAGGATCTGAAGCAGGGAGATGTCTGCAGCCTGGGCACGGGGTGATAAATGCCCCCTCTGGAATGCAGGGATGAATTCTTAAAAAGGAAAAAAAAAAAAAAGGCTTTCTTTCATCGTTGTTGCAAAGACCCCATACAAGGGGGTTTTCTCATCCCAAACTGCAGGATGGGGGGCAGAGGAGGGGTGCTGGGGAAACAGGGAGTCGGGGGGGGGGCTGACACATACACTTGACTGTGAAACCTCCGGGGATGAGCCCACCAGCAATAACTTCTTTTCCTCTGGAGCAGCCCCTGGGGCCACGGGTTCCAGCCTGAGCCCTGCCTCCTGGCTACGTGTAGTTGAAGTCTGTTAAGCAGCCTGGGAGAATGGGGTTGTGTTTGCTTTGCCGGCTGCCCAGCACCGCCCCCCCCCCGCCCCCCGAGCTGCCCCAGCACAAATGGCTTTGTACAACCAGGGACAAAACGGCCGTTCATTCCCCATCCGTGCCTGGGGACAAAAAGCTGAGTGTGGCCCGGTTTGCTCTGGTTTAGGAAAGATGGAGCTGGTGAGGATGGAGGGAGAAGGCTGGCGGCCCAGGAGCAAGGAAGGGGTGCAAATTGGCTGTGACCACGTGAAGGGACTGTGTGACCCAGATCCACTCAGGAAGGAGGGCCATCCCTTTGGTGCCCCTTGACCTGATGGCACAAGAACAGGTCACCCATGGTGGGGACTGATGGCCACATATGGGGCAGTTTCCCTGTTAGGTCCTCTCTCCTGGCTCTCCGGGGCCTCTGGCCTTTACACATCTTCAGAAGTTTTCCTTTACTCAGAGAGTATTTATGGAGTCAGAGCACTATGGTAGTTCGGCATGGGCTTAAAGATCAGACAGACCTGGTTTCAAAATCCGTGTCACAGTCCTAGCTGAGTGACCTTTGGCTTGTCACTTGCCTTCTCTAAGCCTCAGTTTCCCCATCTGTAAAATGGAAATAACTATAGCATCTATAGGATTGTTGGGAGGATCGAATGACGTAACCCATGTAGAGTGCTGAGTGTAGAGCCCAGTACATAGGATGTGCTCAATAAGCATTGATAATTAATAAATAATATCAGTAGCTATGTACACGGTGTTAGACATTGGAGGAGGCCGAGGAATGAGAACTCGGGAAGTCCCACTTTATCGATAAATTGGGTCCCAAAGTTAACTTGTAAGTCTGTAATTTGGACCTCAAAACATGGTTCCCATAGAAACACTGCTAAGAAGAGTCGTGAGGCTCCCGGTTAACCCACAAAAGCCGATTCAACTGTCAATGTACCAGAAATAGCTGAGTGGTGGCTTTAAAACATGGCAGAAAATTCTTTCGTACTCTTCCCATTGAGAGATGGGGTCTCTGTCCCCTCCCCTTGAGTCCCCTGGGCTTGTGACTGCTTTAATCAAGAGTGTGGCAGCAGTAACGTAATGTGGCTCAGAGGCTGGGTCACAAAAGACCAGGCAGCTTCTCCCTTGTTTGCTAGAACACTCGTCCTTACAGCTGCCACGTAAGGTGCCTGGCTACCCTGAGGCCACCATGTTGGGGAGAGAGAGAGAGAGACGAGAGATGCCTGATGAGCCCGCAGTCATTCGAGTCATTCTTAACCATTCGAGTCTTGCCAGCTGAGACCCCAGTCATCATGGAGAAGAGACAAGCCACCCCAGGGTGCCCTGTTTGAATTCCTGATGGATGACATCTGTGAGCTTAATACAATGGCTTTTGGGGGGTTTTTTTGGCCGCTATATTTTGGGGTAATTTGTTACACAGAAATAGCTGTTCAAAGCACTGTGCCTTTGTAATGAAGACCACGGGCCACTACTAACTGGCTCACCGTTGTTTAGGGCTTACTGTATGCCAGGCACTGTGGATTAACTCATTTGTTCCTCTACTAGAAACTAGTAGAAAGTAATCTTAGTCATTAAATACAAATACAACAAACAGTAAATTGAAACGGAGAAAGTTTCTTACAGCTCAATACTGGGGCTTGAAGCAAAACAGGCATGAATTAGCTGGGTCTGAGGAAGCACACGGAGACATCGCAGTGATGATGGATGGCACTTCTAGACAATGTCAAGGGTTGTTAGAGATTGATGACATTGACTCTATTTTGTCTAGTTTCACTTCAAAACGAATAACCCTTCTTTTCCTCCATTCAGTTGTGTCTGTTGCAGAAGTTCGCATGGCCATCACATGGCTTTTCAGCTCAGGTATGGAATGAAGAAAAAGAAAAAGAGATTTTTTTTTTTTCCCCTGTGATTACCAGACAAGATTTGGAAGAGGGGAGTGGAAGAATAGGAGTAAAAGGGAGACAGAAGTAGCCTCCGACTCGTTGACCGAGCAAAGTCGATCAAAGAGAGGTTACAGGAGACATGAACTCTCCTTGGGTTGGTGACCGAAATGGTGGGGGAGATATGACCAGACGGAGGGAGCTGTCCCCTTGTGGTGGATTGAATCACTGGCCCCAATTCTTCCCCCTCCCTGCATCCACGTCCTTGCCATGGCTTCGTCATGGGTGGAGTGTACGCTCCTGCCCTTGACTTTGGGCTTGGGCATGTGACTTGCTTGGCCGAGGGGGTGGCATGGAAGGGACAGTGTTCTGGCCTGAGCCTAGGCTCCAAGAGGCCTCATGAGTCTCTGCTTGTCCTCTTGGGCTTCTGCCATTGCCACTAGAAGAACGCACCCCAGCTTGTACCCATCCTGGGAGGAGGGGGAGAGACTTGTGGAGATGAGCCCCCAGCTGACCCAAGAACTTGTGAGTGAGAAATAAATGCTCATTGTTGGATGCTGCTATGATTTGGAGACTGTTACACAGCAGTAGTTGGGTGATACACCAATAACCCACCCAGCTTATAAACGATCTGGTGCAAAAGCGAGTGAGTGGAGGGCATTGAGCACACCAGGAAGTAATTTTCCAGTTGACGGCTTTGGGTCCACGTAACGAGACTGAATAATGTGTTCCAGAATTCACTTTCCTCTGTGTTTCTGGGTTAAGGTTGGTCACGGGAGAAATGTGCATGTGATTTGGAAGGTGGGAGTGAAGGGGCAGCCATTTCGGTGGCTCTTGTGAGCGTCGGCCTCTGCAGCGCACGCCAGGCCTCCTCCCCCAGCTCCCCTGAGCGCTGGGGCCGGCGGGCGGGCGTGTGGCTTCCGGCTAGAGGCCGCCCGCCTGGCCTGCAGGTCATCCTGTATCTTTGAGGTTGGATGTGGTGAGAGATAGATGCGAGTCCCCACTTGTCCTGGCAGGTTCAGCCTGCCCTTGGCCTCCCCCACTTCACATCCATCTTTCCTCCCTGACTGCTGGCTTCCGAGCCATTACCAGGCACAGAAGCGGTAGCCGGGGTAGAGACTGCTTAACCGGTTCCCTCCACCGCATCCGGGCTGATCTCTATCATAACTCCCCCTTCTCTAGTCCCTCAGAGTGGTTCTGCTTCCCCGATCAACTCCAGCTGAGACAACCAGTTAGACAACTGTACACAGAAAACGTTCGCAAGCCTGGGGTCCCTAACCACAAAGGTGCCACATACCTGCGTTTAAGGAACTTCAAGTCTTCCTGAGGGGGAAAGACTCAGCTTGATCAGTGGGTCAGAGACTGGTGGGAGGGGTCAGGCACTGCAGGGCTAGGTTGAAAGGTCCCCAGGTGGGCCATCCCCGCCCTACACCCTATGGGCCATTCAGAGGAGGACAAGGCAGGTCATGAAGATGACTGCTTGGAGCGGGGAGAAATTGGAGATGGATTTTGCCTGTAGCCGCCTTAGGAGAATTGATCTTTCTAGACTTCCAGGCCAGGCTGTGTGTTCCAAAGACGGGAGGGCTGGGGATGGGAAAGCAGGAAGGAGAGAGGATGGCTGTCACTGCCCTCTCCTTACCTGTAACCTAGATGTAAAAGCAGTTTTTCTTTTCTACCCTCCAGTGGCCCGGGAACCTGTACCCCACAGCCTATGCCAAGGCCGGGCTGTGAAGCAGGCAGTCAACAAGCACCGCTGATCTTGGCCTCCCCTCTTAGAGGGTTTTGCTTCTATTTTTTATGCTGTCAGTGTTCATGCTGCCTGCCTTTCAAATAGATGCACGTTCAGCTACAGCTAATTTGGAACTTGTTTCTCCAAAGCATTTAGAATTGTTTTTGCCTAATGCATCAGATTTAAATCCTGGGGCTAATTAATACCGAGGCATGAGAAAGAAATGAGCAAAGTCGGGTAAAATGCCTGGTGGAAATGAACTGGTGTAACCTTCTCTTCGGCGTGGCACTCAGAGCAGCCTAGATGTGCTGACAAGATGGGAGCTGGTGCCGTGCCTATCCCAGATGTCGCCTCCTGGCCAGGTGGACAAGGGACTGGAAGAAATGAGGTGGTGTGTGTGTGTGCGCGCGCGCGCGCACACCTGTGGTATGTGTTGTCGTTGTTATGTGGGTTGTATGTCTCCTGGTTGTGCGCATTAAGTAGGTCATGTGTGTCGTCTATATCATATGTATTATGTTTACGTGTTGTGTGTTGTATACATTCCACGTTTGCATCGTCTGTTGTGGTGTGTGTGTGTGTCCGTGTGTGTGAATGAGAGATTTTTTCTTTTTTAGCATCAGTTCCCCAAAGCTCGAGGGGCTTGAAATGGGCTTTTGAATGTAAGATTTGTTGTGTTTGACTTGGAGGTTGGCATCTTCAGCTTAAAATCGATGGAGTGTTCTCACCCACTTCAGTCTGAATCAAGAAGAGTGGGAATGAGGACTGGGGTGGGGCGAAGCGTGAACATTTTAAGGTTCTCCAAAGAAACTCTCTTCCAGCTGGTATTGTCTAAACTGGGAGGTGAGAGTTTGGGACCCCAAAGAGAGGAGGTGAGAAGTGGTTTAGAAGTGACAGCAGAGGGCCGGGCAGTAAAGGAAGAGAACAGGGCCCTAGTCCTGGCACCTGAGTCACAGGCTTGGGCTCACCACTCACTAAGGGCGAGGAGATCTTTCCTTGGTTCACTCAGGGAGAGGTTTACACTTCAGGCCCTGGAGCCCTTTGTTCCTGTAAAAGTCCTACGTGCCGGGTGGTAAGATGAGCTGCAGGCAGGCGTAGCCAGGAAACATACACGTAGACCCCGCTTTGACACTGAGCAGCAGTGTGACCTTGGCCATCCATGTTCCTTGTCCCCTCTGGGCCTCAGTCTCTGCCTTAGCTTGGGTTCCCCCAGAATAGACTTAGAAACAAAGATTCAAGTGCAAATAGTTTATTTGGAACTAATCACTGGCGGGGAAGAGGGGAAGTAAGGCCTGGAGGAGAAGGAAATCAGTAAAGTGGGATCTTCAGACTAGTCACTCCTGTGGGCAGCTCAGTCCTCCTGGGACCTCTGGGAGATGGTATAGAACACGCCTCAGTGATGGCCAGACTGAGGGGGGAGGGAGCTGGGGTATTTATCCACCAAGTCCTGTCAGTCGTTGCTTGAGGGCTGCTCGTGGGTGGTGGTAGGCATTCCTTCCTGGCATTCCTGGTCTGCTGAAAGTATGGGCAGAGATGAGGCCCAGGCAGTGGCAACACAGGCTGGACTCCACCAGAACAGGAAAGCCAAAGAGCATGAGCGGGGGTGGCACTGACTACCGCTATGCTTTCCTTGCTGTAAAATATGGAACTTGCGCCATGGCATCTTTAAAGTTCCTTTCCCTTGTGATACCCACTGACCTATGAATGAGTGATTCTTTATTCCTTCCTCCTTTATTTTTATTTCTTTATTTTAAAAATTTTATTTATTTATTTGGCTGCGTTGGGTCTTCGTTGCTGCTCCCGGGCTTTCTCTCTAGTTGCAGCGAGTGGGAGCTACTCTTCGTTGCGGTGCGCGGGCTTCTCACTTCAGTGGCTTCTCTTGTTGCGGGGCACGGGCACTAGGCGCGTGGGCTTCAGTAGCAGTGGCGCGTAGGCTCAGTACTTGTGGCTCGCGGGCTCTAGAGCGCAGGCTCAGTAGTTGTGGCGCACGGGCTTAGTTGCTCCGCGGCATGTGGGCTCTTCCTGGACCAGGGCTCGAACCTGTGGCCCCTACATTGGCAGGTGGATTCTTAGCCACTGTGCCACCAGGGAAGTCCCCTTCCTCCTTTATTGATTGAGTAAATACGTGAGCATCTACTGTGTGCCAGATGCTGGTCTTCATGCTCAGGATATGTAGGAGGGCAGGCAGACAGGTAGGGGAACAAACTTAGTACCAGCGGATGTTAGAAGCCAGGGGAAGGCCATGGCACATGGGACTCTGGCTGGAGGCGTCAAGGGAGAGCCAGGGACCCTTGTAGAAAGAGCACAGGTTTGTCAGGGAGACAAGGGGGCGAAAGGCACTTTAGGCAGTAGGAACAGTGTTGCAGCTCAGGGACATGGCAGCATTGGGGAACTAAAAATAATTCGGGGTGGCTGGAATATCTAAAACAAGCCAGGAAGTATCAGGGACAAGGCTGGACTCCTCCATAGAGTGTGTGGGGCCTTGGGGCCAATGTCAAGGGCTACCTGTTAGATCCTGGAGGCACTGGGAGCTGTCAAAAACGTTTGCACTGGGAGTGACAGGGCCAGGTTTGCCTTCCAGAAAGGTCACCCGAATCACAAAGGGAAGGAAGGAACGAGATGGGAGGTAGAGGGTTGAGTAGGTAAGCATCTTAGTAGGCTGGGGCTGCTATAACAAAATACCACCAACTGGGAGGCTTAAACAGCAGACATTTATTTTCTCACAGTTCTGGAGGCTGGAATTCTGAGATCAAGGTGCTGGCAGAGTTGATTTCTCCTGAGGCCTCTCTTCCTGGTTTATCGATGGCCACCTTCTCACTGTGTCCTCACATGGCCTTTCCTCTGTGCTTGCAGGACAGAGAGAGCAAGGGCGTGCACAAGCTCCAGTGCAGCTCCAGTGATCCGCTCTAGTATTTCTTATTCTTATAAGGACAGCAGTCCTGTGGGATTAGGGCCCCACCCTTATGACCTCATTTAACCTTAATTCCCTCCTTAAAGGCCTCATCTCCAGATACATTCACCTTGGGGGTTGGGCTTCAACATAGGAATTTGGGGGAGGCACAATTCAGTCAGACAGTAAGTTCTTATTTCTAGGAGAGAAATGATGTGGGCCTGAGCTTCAGTAGTGGCAGAGAATGGGAAAAAAAAGAGCAGTTATAGCAGGTGACCAGGAATTAGACATGAGTGATGGGCTGAGAGGATAGAGAGAGGGGCTGGTGGGAGCTCAAGGGTTTTCTATGGATGCTGTAAATGTGGCGCCCCACACCCCTCCACCCATCTCTGAGTTCACCTGCAGTGGCGGTGGGCAGCTTCTGCCTCGGGTACCCACACTTCCCTGGTGCTCTGTCCGAGGCCTTTCTCTGGCACCATGGGAGCTGCTCAGCCCAGGCACTGGGCAGCCCAGAAGTTCCAGGAATTTAATCACCCAGAGCAATTCTCAACCAATGAGGACCACTGGAAAAAAACGTCAGCTTCCCCATGCTTTGGTTGGAAAATTTTGAAACGTGTTCTACACACTTCCTCAGAGGGCCCCCAGCGGGAGGGAGCGCCAGCGTCTACACCCTTTACTGGCCCTTTCTTCCCTGTCTCATGTCCCCACCTCGTCACTTGGGATCACCCACGTCCTTGTCTCAGGGTCTGCTTTGGGAGGAACAAAACTAATACAGCCTGTCACGGGGCAATAAGAGCACTGGGGTGCTGGAGGACCGTAGAAGGATGGGGTTTGGGAGGGAAGGTGGTGAGTTCAGGCGGGGCCACGTTCAGACTGATGGTGGGTCCGTGGAGCCCTCCAGTCGGCAGTTGGCGTGTGTGGCCAGAGCCTGGAGCCAGATCTGGGCTGTCCTCTTCCCTGCTCTGGGAGGACCAAGAACACGAACCTGGTTTCCTAAAAACCACTCTCCTAAGGTGACTGTGAACACAGCTGGCTTTACTGAGGTTCCAGGCTATGCTGGGGGCTGGGAGGGGGCCTGGAGAGTCACATCAACAACTCAACTTATAAGAACCAAGTTCTCCCTTCACGCCATTGTGGATTCGCATCCAGCCACCTTCTTCCTCTCCCTGCCAACCTTCGCCTTTGCTCTCTTCTCCTCCCGACTTCCTGTTTCTTCGTTATGCACAGTGTTTTATCTACCTGATTTAGTGGTCTCTCTCTAAAGAGTACTCTCAGTGCCTCCTCTGCCCCATCAAGGTCTTTACCTAAAGCAAGACTCCTTCCTCGCGGAAAAGAACTCTTTTGCCAGGCACTAAAATAATGACGTCACCCTGACACACTGACACTGAAGGGAGAGGGCTGAGGAAAAACAGCACAGGATAGTCACATGGGGCTGCTTGGCAGTTGCAAAGTGCCGTCACAGACACCATCTCACTTGAGGCTGGGGAGAGAGGAAAAGGGATAACGGATCATTTGAGGCCGGGTAACCCAGGAGGAGAATCTGAAACGAGGAGTGGGGCGCGAGTGATTTATTAAGGACAGGCTCCCAGGGGAGACCAGGGAGGCCTGGGGGGAGGCAGGACGGGGGGCTACCTTATTGGGCAAGGTAGCATCTCAGGCCAAGTCTTAGCCCTGATCCCACAGGGGAGCTCTGGAGTGTGAGTTATCCTCCGAGTTTATTCCAACTCGAGGCAAGGGAGCTGGGGTTTATGCTCCCATATGCCAGTCAGTCTTAGACTAAGTGTATCTCTGGGGCAACAGAAACTCCCGGGCACTTCTAGCTCTGCATAAGCTGCGTAATGCAACTCCAGAAGCTCCGGACCAGCCAGCAAAGGAGAATTACAGGTGTGAGCTGTTGGAACTGAGAGCACGGCAAGATGGAGAGGGCCCACAGACACGGTCAAAGACATCTGAGGGATCTGAGCCAAGCATGTCCGTGTCCCCTACCCTGGGGGACCCACGGTCCCCCCGTGGATTAGTTTTCTATTACTGCGTAACAAATTGCCACAAACGCAGAAGCTCAAAACAACTCCAATGCACTATCTCATTGTTCTATAGGTCTGAAGTCCTGTCATTGATGTGACCAAATTTTTTGCACTGGGCTAACATCAAGGTGTCAGCTGGGGCTGTGATTCTCCTCTGAGGCTTGGGGTCCTCTTCCAGACTCACTGGAGGTTGACAGAATTTAGTTCTTTGGGGTTGTAGGGCTGGGGCCCCATTTTCTTATAAGCTGCTGGCTGGGGACCATTCTCAGCTTCCAGAGGCCTCCAGTAGTTCCTGGCTATGTGGCCCTTATAGGCAGTTCACATGGATGTTTGCTTTCTCCTAGGCCATTTAGAGTGTGTCATTCTGCCTTCCTTTCTCTCGACCAGCCAGAGAAGTCTCTCTGTTTCTTAAGGGCTCACCTGATTAAGTCAGGCCCACCCAGGATGATCTCACTTTTCATCACATTCACAGGTTCTGCCCGCACTCAAAGGGGAAGGGATCATACAAGGGCAAGAGTCACTGGCGGGGGTTTCATCTTAGAATTCTGCCTGTTAAACCCCACATCCTTGTAGCTATTCCTGAAGCGAATCCAGCAAGCTCAGTAGCGCGATTGTATAGCTGTTTCAAGACCAGGTGTTGGTAGATTCATGGGCGCTGGAAGATTCCTGGGCCTTGTCCTGTCCGGCCAGCAACAGTGATTCTATAGTTATAGTCAGCTGACAATGGGCAGATGATCCTTGTATCTCCCTTGTTTCCTGAGAAAACCACCTGTGTGAGATTGGCAGAGAGCTCCCGGGAGACATAGTCATTCCGCATCACCCATGTCTCTTACTATCCCTGATGATTCTTTTTCTTTTTCTTTTTTTTAATTGAAGTAGAGTTGCTGTATAATATTATGGAAGTTACAGGTGTACAATATAGTGATTCACAATTTTTAGAGGTTATACTCCATCTATAGTTATTATAGAATATTGGCTCTACTCCCTGCGTTGTACAATATATCCTTGTAACTTATTTCATATATAATAGTTTGTACCTCTAAATCCCCTCCCCTTATCTTGCCCCTCCCTGCTTCCTGGTGATTCTTGAGGCCTACCAGTTTGGGCAGCGTGACCCCCCGTTACTTGAGGCCTCTAGACCTGGACCCTTTACTCCCACCGCTGCTACCGCTAACTAGCTGTGTTAGCCCCCCTCTGTACTCCCTTTTCAGTGTCAGGAATCCAGTGACATTTAGCACCCTTCTCCCCCTGCAACCCCCCCCGCCACTGTGATCGGGTTTGGTATGGAGTTGGACTTCCCATCTGTAGTAGTGTAACACTAGCTGTTGTAACAAATCAACCGTCCAATCTCAGTGGCTAACACAACCGAAGTTTATTTCTATTTCATAGACTAGTCTGACGCATATGTTTCTGGTTGGTGGGTGGTTCTCCTCCATGTGGGGATTTGGGAACCCAGGGCTCCTCTATCTTGTGGCTCTGCCATCTTTTAGGGACAATGGTTCTCAAACTTTAGTGAGCATCAGAATCTTCAGGAGGGCTCCAGATTGCTGGGCTCCACCTCCAGAGTGTTTGATTTAGTAAGTCTGGGGTGGGCACTGAGACTGTGCATTCTAATGAGTTCCCAAAGGATGCAGATGCTGCTGGTCCAGGGGCCACACTGAGAACCACGGCTCTAGGACTCAGGTATCCTCAGGTTCCAGTCTAAAGGAAGGGGAAAGAGAGAACACAGGGGAGGCAGGCATGCATACTTCTTAAATGCCTTAGTCTGGAAGTGGTCAACATTTCCTCTTTCATTCGGTAGATAAGAGAACCAGTCACATGGCCACGCCAGGATACAAGGGTAGTTGACAAACGTAGTCTCTGACTGCACAACTGTGTATCAATGGCAACTCTATACCCTGCAAGGGGGGATGGGGACACACATTTTGGCTGTCTCTGTAGTACCTCCCAAGTTAGGACTGTTTTGAATTGATTGGCCCAAGAGACTCAAGTGGACGCTGTCAGGGCCTAAGAACGGAACAATCTGTTTTGTGCCAGGGATCTCCAGGCACAGCTATTTCCATGGGATGTATTCTGACTATAAGTTGCCACACCCAGCCCAATCCTATAAGATCCCTGACTTCCACTCAGTGTTGAAGGGCATATTTTTCTTCACATCAGAGGAAGGTCCACTTGATTTCAGGACACAACCACCAAACCAATGGCCAGACCAATGGACCAGTCAGACCTAAAAGCTGCATCAGTGTTGGTGTCCACCCTGCCCACCCAGATCACTGGAGCTGCTGGGCCTCCTGCTTTCCTGCTGCCATGTTTGGTGATGGTGATGGTGATGCTGTTCCCACAGTCTAGGACACATGCTTTCACTCACCCTCTGCCTCCCATTCTTCTCAAGACCCTCCCAGCTCTGTCTAGAGCCACCACATTCCCAACCCACTGTTGGTAAGACACAACATTTGAATTTTCTCATGGAGGTAATGGACCTCCACTGAGTCTCCCCCTCCCCTTCCTGCCCCAGCCTGGCATCCACCACTCAGCTGGGTGGTCACTGCACAGAGCACCGCCTGGAGACGACCACTTCACGGAAAGTTTGCCAGCTTCCTGTGCCTGAGAGAGATTAACTACTCAGGAATGAAAGAAAGGCATATTTTCAGTTTCTGTGTGGAGAAAATATTAAAAACATATAAAAATAGCAACCGCAGGAGAACAATAAGGGCCACTTCTAACATGAATCCGGAATGTGGAAGGGTTCAATTCAGGCTTAAAATTCGTGGCACATAATGTCAGATAATGGCAAGACATTCCTTTATTATTTCATTGAACACACAGTTATTCAACATCTACTATGAACGCTGAGTCATAAGGCTCCCTGGAAAGCTACAATTGATAGGTTTATAGGGCCACAGAAATAGAGTGGAAGGGAAATTATTAAGAATGACAATTTGGCTTGCTTCCAGATTACCAACTGATTATTCCAGAAGGTTAGTTGCAACTTTGTAGTTTGGTCAGTGAGAATGGCTCCGGTTAGAGCCTTGCCCCTGGCATCAGAAAGCCGGGACTTTGATCTCAGCTCTGTCAATCACTGGTTGCATGAGCTTGGGTAGGTCATCTTTCCTTTTTGGCCCTTAGGCCTCATGTTGAGGATTTCTATGGTCTGTTCCAGCTCTGACATCCTCTGGATCAGTTGTATTCCAACTAGAAACTTACAAATGACCTCACCTTTCCTACTTATATCATCCCAGCTAAGAACATGCAGATAAAGCCATGATTAATTTTATGTCTGAAAGAAGGCACATTTATGGGGTATAGAGGTTTAGTAGAGGCAATTAAAGTTAAGGTGACTGCTCCCTAAATGACCAGAAGCATATAAAAAGGGAAATTTTGTTAATGTTAAGAACAGGAAATAGTTGGTGACTAGTGAGATAAAGGAATTCATAATTGAAGGAACACCCTTTTAGCCACGGTGGATAATGCCAAGGGGCATACTTATGTAGTTAAAAGAAAAGACCTCAAAGGTAGATTAAATAAAAATTTAAGGATGAATTTTGTGCTGGATGCTTTATAAACATTATTTTTAATTTTAACTTCATCCCTGCAAAGGAGGTATTCATCATCCCCATTTTATAGATGGCAGAACTTGAGACGCAAATAGAACTATTTTTCCCAAGGAGACCCAGCTGGAAAATAAGAAAGCTTATGTATATTTTTTTCTCATACTCTGCCCTGCCTCTCTTGTTAATGACTTAATAGTATTACTAAAACATAAAAGCAAGGGTATTTTTATGTAAAGATCAATGGAAGAGGTACCAAGACACAATCCCCATTATCAAGGAGCAATTCTAGGCAGCAGGGCAAATATTCCAGGGGTTTTAACTCACTATATAGTGAAACTTAGGGCAGTGGGGGGCCTGTATGATTTCAGTATTAGAATGTGCAAAAGAAGTAAACCAGTATATTTATCTGTCAGAGATACTTAAGGAAAGAATATCAATATCACAGCCAGAAATCTCAGCAAATGGTGGATTTCATATTTGCTTATATAAATAAATTTCAACTTCTAGTTCTGGCAATACTAGGATAAAGACAACCTGAAAACCCATATTCCATAGTTATCTAGAAAGAAACAAATATTTATTTGAATGAATAGATGTGCACATGGGAAATTGACAGGGGCTGTGGATGAAAAGGGTACTGAAAACTAGGGCAGCAAGCTTGTGAATGATGATGTGACTGCCTTAGGGTAGAAGTGAAGGGGGAGAGACATTGTCTCAGTACTCTAGGGCCTTGGAAAATTTAATGCCCACTTCGGGGGGAGGGGGAAGGAACTAATGCCTTGGGTCCTGTGAGGCAAGAGTTGGACCTGAGATACAGGAAATTATTGAACCAGAGAGTAATGACAGATAATTACCCAGGATGAAGCACAGAATAAATAAAAATACGAAAGGGCAGTGAAAAGATATGGAGAATAGGATGAAGAAAAGTCCCATATGCAACTAATAGTTTTCGAAGGAAGAACAGAGAGAATGTGGGAGAAGCAATATTCAATGACATAATAGCTAGGAACTTTCCAGAACTGATAAAAGGTGGATTCAGAATGCACAATAAATCCTCAGCAAAATAAATAGAAGTAAAACCGAGCCACATTATCATAAAATTCTAAAGAGAAAGAGCATCTTAAAAGCAATCAGAGAGACAGATTACCTACTAAGGAAGAATATTAAGACTGGCAGCAGATTTCTCACCAGCAACAATAAAAACCAGAAGACAATGGAATAATATCTTCAAAATACTGAGTGAAAACAGTATCTAGAATTCCATACGTTGTTAAATTATTATTATTATATTTTTGGCCACCCCACATGGCTTGCAGGATCTTAGTTCCCCAACCAGGGGTTGAACCTGTGCCCTTGGCAGTGAAAGTGCAGTCCTAACCACTGGACTGCCAGGGAGTTCCCAACCACCCCTGTTAAATTATTAATCAGGAATGAAGGTGAAACAAAGACATTTTCAAATAAACAAAAACTGTCTACCACTGACATATTGTCACTGAAAAGACTCCTAAAGGATGTACTCCAGAAAAAAGGAAAATGATCCTAGAAGGTAAGTGTGTGATGCAAGAAGCACTGTTAAGTAAATAAGCTGTCTTCAGAAAGCCTTCTTGGGTTTGGCGACTTCCTCAAAGTGTCGACATCAAAATTCATCCTTGTTGTCAAATATTTTTCCATCTAGGGCAAAATTTTAGATCTAAATTATATCCCCCCCTTTTCTTTCTTTTTTTAAAAAAAGTGCTCTATTGAGATATGCTTGACACACAGAAAGCTGCAAATATTTAATGTATACAATGTGATGTGTTTGGAGGTAAGTATACACTCATGAGAATATCACCACCATCAATGCCATAAACATATCCATCACCTCCAAAAGTTTCCTTCCGGCCACTTTTTTTTTCCTTTTGTGGTAAGAGCACTTAACATAAGATCTACGTTCTTAGCATATCTTTAAGTATACAACGCAGTATCGCTAATCATAGGCCCTATGCTTCTCTGCTTTTCTTGCTTTTAAAAAAAAATTTATTGGCATATAGTTGATTTACAATGTTGTGTTAGTTTCAGGTGTACAGCACAGTGATTCAGTTATATATATATATATTCTTTTTCAGATTCTTTTCCCTTACATGTTATTACAAAATACTGAGTAGAGTTCTCTGTGCTATACAGTAGGTCCTTGTTGATTATCTATTTTATATATAGTAGTGTGTGTATGCTAATCACAAGCTCCTGATTTATCCCTCCCCCCCGACGTTTCCCCTTTGGTAACCATAAGTTTGTTTTCGATATCTGTGAGTCTGTTTCTGTTTTGTAAATAAGTTCATTTGTATCATTTTTTAAAAATTAGATTCCACATATGAGTGATATCATATGATATTTGTCTTTATCTGTCTGACTTACTTCATCTCAGCTTTTCTTTAATTACAATGATTCTCTCCATCCGCACTCCCCAGACCTACCTGGGACAGACATTTCCAGAACCAGGTCTGAGCAGTTTTTTTTTCATTCACTCAATTTAATTTAAAAAAATTCACAAATATATGCTTGTTTTAAAAACTTCAAAAGACCCCCCCCCCACCATCAGTAAAAAAAAAAAAATCTAAACTAAAGCCGAGGCGGACAAACAGAACTTGTGAAATCTACAGGATGATCTCTGTACTTATTCCTGGATAGCGGCGTTTCAGACATAATTCTCAACTCTCACCCACATATTTAAAAAATAAATGAGTCTTTTGATTGGCATTTGGAGTATTGGAACCTGAACCCCGGCTTTATTTTTAAAACCTGTTCCCATTTGTATTCACAGGCAAGCTTTGCTCTCTGGCTCCGTCCGTGCCTTTTGACATTTAGGTGTTACCCGAGGTAATAAGTGGCCCAGATTTTAGTCTCTGAAGTGGAGATGGGATACCTCCATCCTGCTCCCATCTTGTCCTGGGTTACCACTCAAGGGTTTTCACACGTACAGCTCTGTATTTAATGGTATGTAGTAGTTAATTTGGTTTCACGTTTGAAAACGCCTGTAAAAATGATCAGTTGCCACAGAAGCTTCTTGCGAGCGTTCTTGTAAGAATGTACTTTAGTCAATGCATCCATTCCCTCGGCTGTTGTCTACTTCTTGTGACCAGGGCATCTGCATTTGTGGCCCCCGTCCTCCATCCCAGACCTTCCTGGTGGACGTGGGCAAAATTTTCAGGTCCATTTCTGCGTAATTCTCTCCCCTTCTAATTCTTATTTTGAAAAATGTCAAATCTTCAGAAAAATAGAAGGAATAGTACAATGAGCACCTGTCTACCCTACTACCCTCCATCTTGATTCACTAATTATTATTTTGCCATATTTGTTTTTCTATTATCTATCTATATATCTTTTCCCCCAATCATTTGAAAGTAATTCATAGGCATAGTGACACTTCACCTCTAAATATTTCAGCCCCTCTTTCCTAAGAACAAGGGCATTCTCCTACATAACCACAAGACAATTTTTAACACCCAAGGAATTTATGCTGATACAAACATTATCCAATATAGAGTCCATATTCAAATTTTGTCAAAAGTCCCTCTACTGTACTCTGTATCACGTTCTTTTCCTGATCCAGAATCCAATCTAGGATCAATATTGCATTTAGTCGTCATGTCTCTTTAGTTTCCTTTCATCTATTTCTCCAAGGAGGCTGGTTGCTTTTGATGGGAAAAATGGTATTTAGAAACCAAGGGCTATGTGGGCTCATTCTGAAAGATTCCTTTTAAGCCTGGATGTGAATTGGCTGTGGAGGAGACAATGGCAACTTACACTTAATCAGAACAGGCTCATGGCTTTCTGACCCATCATCTGCCAACTCAGGAGGGCATCCTGGGAGTCCCTGGTGAAGGGTGTTGTAGCTGAGTTGGGAGTCATACAGACATGGATCTGAACCCCCCACCTCCATCCAAAATGTGATCTCCAGAAATTTATGTGAAGTCATTCAGCCTGTTTTCTCATCATTAGAATGAAAAACCATAGTACTAATTTCACTGTGTTGGGGTAAAGATTAGACAAGGCAATATGGCAAAGTTCTCTTCATGTTCTTATTCAGCATGGATTTCCGAAGTATGCCTTCCACTGTGCTACATGCTGGAGATAAAATGGTGAACACAAGTAGTGCACCATCCCGGTTCTCACCAAGTTTACCATTTAGTGGGGGAGAGCCACACAAGGGCATCCAGTTCAGGTTACAGTCCTCCAGATGGAGAGGCAGACCCTCTATCTTATTCATTTTGGTATCCTCAAGGCCTAGCACAGTACCTGGGTACACAGTAGGAGCTTAATATATGCTGGTTGGACTCTTCCAGAACTGACTTTAGGACCAGCCAACTCTAGGGATTTCTTGGAAACTCTTACTTTATTTGGACCCTTAATAGCATTCTGAAGCTGAGTCCTTGGCAGGTGAAATCTGTAATGGATCTCTTTTGACGAGTGGCAGGGCTTATGGGGATTGAAAAGATATCCACCAGAGATTTTTTCAAAGAAACCACAAGTATAGTCCCAGGTTCTGTTAATCAGTCAACTGGCAAATATTATCCCAGGGCCTACTATGTTCAAGACACTGTCGAATTAGAAATGTACAGAAGTGTAAGAGTCAATTCCAAGCCACAGCAATCAGAGAAGAAAAAGAAACAAAAGGAATCCAAATTGGAAAAGAAGAAGTAAAGCTGTCACAGTTTGCAAATGACATACTATACATAGAGAATCCTAAAGATGCTACCAGAAAACTACTAGAGCTAATCAATGAATTTGGTAAAGTAGCAGGATACAAAATTAATGCACAGAAATCTCTTGCATTCCTATACACTAATGATGAAAAATCTGAAAGAGAAATTAAGGAAA
>NC_041234.1:22705175-22709391 GCF_002837175.3 Physeter macrocephalus | reverse complement strand
AACAAACAACCCAATCCAAAATGGGCAGAAGACCTAAATAGATATTTCTCCAAAGAAGATATACAGATTGCCAACAAACACATGAAAGAATGCTCAACATCATTAATCATTAGAGAAATGCAAATCAAAACTACAATGAGATATCATCTCACACCGGTCAGAATGGCCATCATCAAAAAATCTAGAAACAATAAATGCTGGAGAGGGTGTGGAGAAAAGGGAACCCTCTTGCACTGTTGGTGGGAATGTAAATAGATACAGCCACTCTGGAGAACAGTATGGAGGTTCCTTAAAAAATTAAAAATAGAACTACCATACGATCCAGCAATCCCACTACTGGGCATATACCCTGAGAAAGCCGTAATTCAAAAAGAGTCATGTACCACAGTGTTCATTGCAGCTGTATTTATAATAGCCAGGACATGGAAGCAACCTAAGTGTCCATCGACAGATGAATGGATACAGAAGATGTGGCACATATATACAATGCAATATTACTCAGCCGTAAAAAGAAACGAAATGCAGTTATTTGTAGTGAGGTGGATGGATATACACTACCAAACGTAAAATAGATAGCTAGTGGGAAGCAGCCGCATAGCACAGGGAGATCAGCTCGGTGCTTTGTGACCACCTAGAGGGGTGGGATAGGGAGGGTGGGAGGGAGGGAGACGCAAGAGGGAGGCAATATGGGGATATATGTATATGTATACCTGATTCACTTTGTCATAAAGCAGAAACTAACACACCACTGTAGAGCAATTATACCCCAATAAAGATGTTAAAAAGAAAGAAAAAACAAAACAAAACAAATAGCATTATTTAAAATTGCAATCCTGTAAGTGGCAATAAACGTTTTGCTATGAAAAAAAAAGAAAAAAAAGAGTTCCAATTCTCAAACACTTAGTCTAATGGGGGACAAGAAGAGTAAGCACATACTGGGCCCAGTGGCTGTTCAAAACAGAGAACTTCCATAGGAGAGGTCAGTGTGTGGTCAAGATGACGATCAACTTGCCAATAGATTAAAGGAAGCCTTGCGGTATTAATAGGCCTTAGATAAGTGGGCATGAGAAGAATGGGTAGTGTAGGTCCTGGGGACCACCTGAGCACAGGTGTGGAGCTGGAACTATAATTAGGTCAGTTGGGTTGGAATAAACAATAACTGGGTTGTGCTTCTTGCCATGTTCAGAAAAGGGTACCCAGTCACTAGGATGAAGCCTGGGCAGCAAACTCTAGAACACCAAGTCCTTGACTATCACTAAGTTGTCTAGTTAGAGGAAGGATGGATAGAAATGCTCTCGATGACAGTTTACAAAGGGATGGATCATCAAAGACAAAGAAGGCACGTGCAAGCCGAAGCAGCTCCGAGGAAGCCACACAACACGGTGGTAAAGACTGAAGACTGGTCCTTTTACCTGTGCAACCTTAGGCAAGTTACTTAACCTCTCTGAGGCTCAGCTTCCTCTCTTGTTAAGTGTGGATAATGACGAGATCTACCTGAGAGGCTGTTGGGTGGTTTAAGTGACATGGGACAGCACCTGACATACAGAATACTGAATACGTGTTGGGCGGAATTATCCCCCCCGAAACTTTCCAAAGGCCCCAGTCCATCTAATTAGAGAAGCTAGAGCTGAGGGATCTTCCCCAGCATCTCGTCCACACCCCTCATTTCCCTAGGAGGCTGCCGAGCTCAGCCAACACAAGAGACCCCGGGCTTCATCCCACGGCTCCTCTGTGCCTGAGAGCAGACGGTAAGGAGAGCAGACAAAGCCAGGCAGGAGAAGCAGCAACTTGCTGTTGAACGGGCTGGCAGCCCCCCTCTCCCCTCCCAGCCTCACCCTGGGCTGGGAGCGCGTGCTGGGAAGAGGATTAAATCAATGCCAATTCACATCTCTCCAGAAGCTGGCTCCCTGATCCGAACTAATAAGCAAATCATTAGAGAATTAGGGCTGGGGAGGGCTCGACGCAGCGCTCCTTAACTCCAGCTGTAAGACAAGCGTAAAAGCCCCAACCCCCTTCCTTAGCGACCTCAAAATGCTCACACCGAGATTTTCTGTGTTAGAGCAGCGACAATCAAGCTCTCCTCCTGCTCCAACCTGGCCAAACCCCAGACTCCTAGGGGACCACCGAGGACAGCCAGCACCTTCGTTTTGCTCTGAATGCTGGTTACCAGACCCTGTGCCACGAAACCGCCCCTCTCCCACCAGGACGCAAACCCCGTGTTCTGCGCGGTATCTGGGTCTCGAGGCCTTCGGAGCCGGGCCTAACAAGATGTGTTCCCCTCCTCCCCCGCCCTGGGCACAAACTTGGCCCCCTTGCTTATTTCCCGGCGAAAGCCCATTATCTCTCATTTACATCTAAACTAGCTTTTCATACTATTTTAAAGGCTGCTCCTCCCCTTCTGTAATCTCCCTGCGAATGAATTAGAAGTTGATTCTTGAAACGCACAAATCTTGGGGGCAGTTTCTTTTTCCTTCTTATTTAAATCATATGCTGTTTTGGACTAACCCTTTTATTTCCTCCCAATTATGATTTCTGGTGTGTTTTCCAGAGCTTTACAACATGGCATCTGATTATACACAAAGCTTCAGAATAAAGCCCTGTTTTTCCCTTCATTAACGACACAAAGGATGGCTGTGTGATCCACACAGCACTTTGTGATTTAATGCAGCTTTACAGTCTAAATCGCACCCGGCTTGGGCAAAGCAGATTTGGGAGTGAATCAACGCATTTTCTTGCTGCCAGGAGCTCCCTTGCAGATTCCAGCAAATTCTTTCACCACATGGAATTAGCATTTGATTAAGCTCTGCAGACACGTTCAAACTTTTACCACTGAGTGCCGGCAGGGCTGCAGTAATCTCCTGAGTAGCCGCTGCTACTTCCCGGCTCCCGCCCCTGCCCCCGACGGGTAGACTCTGCAAAAAATCGTGGGAGTGGGGGGTGATGGATGGCAGATGAGAGAGGGGGTGCCAGAAAATGTGAGCGCTCCAAGAGAGCAGGGTCGGGGGCTGATGGGAAGGCACATCAGATGCGCGCTTGGGTCGGAACTCCCTTTTCTACCCCAAACTGGCACTACACAGGCTCTCTCAGCCAGTGGGCTCACCAGGAAGGCACTTTGCTTTTATGATTCTCTGATGCAGGGTATTGTGACCTTCAACCAGAACCCGGCCCGGCTCCAGGTCGGAGGGAGGGGGAGGGGCTTTTCCGGTACCCCTGCCCAGCAGCGTGGTCCTGTCCCCAGGGTTTGGTGCCTCCCCACCCGTAGCCACCTCCACCCAGACAAGCTCATGATTCACTTCCAGGAGAGCTGCGAGTTATGCCTCCCAACAGCCCGGGTTTAAAATCTCGTCCGTTTCCATTATGCAAGTGTAAGAAGCGGAAGTTTATCAAACTGGGGCTTTGTACCTCGAAAGCGGGCGTGCCAGCATGGGGGGGCCATAAAGGCTTTATTGCCACAACTTTGGGGTGATTGCTTCCCTCGCAAATGCCAGGAGCACGATTGAATTATGCAGGTCTTCCCAAACAGGTGGCCATAAAAACTTTACAGCCTCCCACACCATCACATATTTTGTTTATGCCTCTTAGATGTCTTATTTTGTTAGACCCTTCTGTTACTATGGAAACGAGAGTAGGTGGAGGCGGTTCCAGGATACCTGTTAAGGCAAATACAAAGTAAGTCAGTTGTCATCGGGGTGCTCCCATTTAACCTCTGTTTGAGGAAATAACCACGGTTCTGTGAGGAGGGGAACCAATTAGCTCTGTAACATCACAGCCATTCCAGAATCCCACAGCATCTTTGTAGGGAAGGAAAGGAACATGTGGAAAGAAACCCATTTTACAGATGGTGAAACAGAGGTATAAAAGGCACCTTTCTGGCAGTCAGATAGCAAGTGTGACACATAGGAAGAGAAGAAAAAGAGCCAAAGGAGTGTGTCTTCTGGGTGCCTGTTTGTCCATGGTCCTCCTAGAACTTCAAAACCAAAATTAATGGCTTGTTTTTGGTAACCTGAGGTCAGGCTGCAGTGACATCTGCTGGCAAAAGTGTCACTGGCCAAAGCAGGCGGCTGCTGGGCCAGGAGACAGTGGTCCTTCTACATTTACTGTGGGCTTGTGGATGGCGTGGTCGGGAAAGAGGATTGCACAGCCCCCCCCCCTTTTTTTTTGTTTTGTTTTGTTTTTGCGGTACGCAGGCCTCTCACTGTTGTGGCCTCTCCCGCTG
>NC_041234.1:22642765-22705108 GCF_002837175.3 Physeter macrocephalus | reverse complement strand
GCACGTGGGACCCTCCCGGACCGGGGCACGAACCCGTGTCCCCTGCACCGGCAGGCGGACTCTCAACCACTGCGCCACCAGGGAAGCCACACAGCCCCTTTTGAGTGTGATATGGAAGACAGGCCCAGCCAGCAGGGAGTGGAACTAAGGGCTCAGAAGGTCCAGATTCCGATGATTCTGGATGCCCTTTCAATTTCAGGAGGTACAATTTGCCAGTGGGTGCGAGGAAACATCTAAAGTGGATCTCGGGGTTCCTGTTGCCAACCAGAAGAGGTTCTCTGATTTGGGCATCCTGTTCTGCTCTCTCCTTTGGGAGGGGCTGGGACTCTCATTCCTTATGGAAGAGGGGGTGAGGAAGGCAGGTAAGAGAGTTAGGAAGACTCTGAGAGACTCCCACTAAAACCATTAGCAACGGCAGGAAGGAGGGACCCCTGCAGAGGAGAAGATTTTCTTCGGGGTGCACCTGCGTAGACAATGGTGTTTCCTCATCAGGTTATTGGAAATGAGGAGGAAGACCTGGCCTTCACAAACTCTTGTGAACTTGATAAGTCCCATACTGCCCTGAGCCTTGGTTTCCCCCCTTAAGGAAGAAAAAATGTAATACTTGTCCTGGCTCCTTCCCTCTGGAATGTGTCCTGAGTAAAAGTGTGACAAGCATCAAAGTTTGTAGAATTTTATACTCAACTAGGGGCAGTCATGTGTTCCTGTCCTGCCAAACCCTTTGCCCAGAGATCTCCTCCTCACGGACATCTCATCCCCTGGGAGGCTCTGGCCAATCATCCCAGAGTCCTTTGCGGCAGTGCTACTCAAAGAGTGGTCCGCAGACCACTGCCAACTGGGGAAGGGTTTGTTAACCTGTAAGTGACAGAAACTGAGAACAAGAATTTAGAAACTTAACACTAGGACAAAGTAATTTTACATTGGTTGAATCCAAATACTAAAATTTGGGGCTTTTTAAATTTCTTTTTCTTTCCAGAGTAATTCATTTTTGTTGCATTTTAGCAAAGATTTGTCTGTGACAGATTGGGAAAACAAACAAATAAAAAACAACTGGTCCCTCACCGCAGATAGTTTGAGAAGCACTGCTCTGTGGGGTCCCATGGCCACTCTCCTACAGCAACCTCCTGATGGGAGATCGTAGGGGTATGTGCAGAGCTGCTTTCTCAGTAAATTAAATTATGAATTAACGACAGAGAGCCCTGCTCTGCGCCAGCGGCTGTGCTGGCAATGGCTTGGGTAGGACATCCGCTGGGCTGTTGATGTGGACGCTCAGACCTCCCTGCTCTCTCAGCCTTGCTGGCCACGCCTGCCTCCTGGGTGGACCCTCTGGGACCCCTCTCCCCATCAATCTTCCCACACTTTGAAAGTGCGCAGAATGAGCCCTTTCTCAGCCCCCCTTTTCTTTTCGTCCTAAGTGAACCTGAGCGCATCACAGAAGCTATCGAACAGGCAAATGAGATTTCATGATCTAGTTCATTAGGCTGTGAATCCCTGGGCCCTACCATCCTCAGAGACGCTGCTGCTGCTTCTGCCTCCGCGGGGACATACTCTCTGCATTATACCCATTAGTGCCATCCACTCCCCCAGGGGCCTCGCCCAGGGCTGCCTCATTTACACCCTTGGTGCAGCCCTCCCATTTCTCTGTCTGGGCTGAAAAAACAATCTGGGGATAATTTGGTGGGGGAAGGTGGGTCTTATGTTTTTTGGCAAATGATCTCAGCTTCAGTCTTCTCATCCGCACGATGCATGTAATAATAGCCATGTTATACAAGTGAAATTGTTAGGAATACTTCCTGGGACCATAGTAAGGGCTCCAAAAGTATTAGTTATTAATATCTGATTATTATTGTTTTCTAATTTTTGTGGTCTTGGGAAATTCAACCTAGAGCTTCTGTTTTCTGGTCTGTAATATGGGGATTACAAGGATCTCCTTCCTACACTTGTCGTGAGGATTAAATGAAATGATGCTGGGGTCAGAACACCCACGTGAGTTCCCAGCATTCCCCCTCCACACTCCGGCCTCAAGAGGATGAGGCTTTTTCTGTCCTGTCTTTCCAGACTTACCCTTCTCTGGGAGGGCACGTTCCTCTCTGCTCCCCTGTTCCCCTCCTAACCCAGTGACTCACTTTAGTGGGGCATTGTCAGGCATTTTAGCAAACAGAGGCCAGGTCCGGAGATACCAGCTACGAGTTCCTAAGAGCACACCATCTGACTACCTACGTGATTCAGCTTTTGGTTTCTTCTATGTTTTTTTTAAACAATTTACCTCACCGCCAAGATTGCCTAGAGCCAGTCTATTTTTAAAGTACATGGACAGTCGCTTTTACTTGATGTTACTAATTTTATAAATCGTGTGGTTTCCTCTCTCTCTCTCTTTTTTTTTCCTGGCAGAACATTCCTCACAATCTTTCACCTTAGCCAGCCTGCCTGGGTGATTCAAACATTTTAAAATAATGAAATAAATACTATCCTGAAGAAGAGTAGCAATAAATCAAGTCATTATATTAATTATTGTCATGATTGGAGTTCTCTAGAGCTGAAAGGCCGTAAAGATGACACACATTTTAACACCTATTTAATGTCAAACTTAGTGCTTTTAAATCTGCTCTTCATTTTATTTGACTCTTTCCTCTACAAAGTTGCCCATGCCACTGATAATTCTAGAAAACCCAGTTGAGAACTATCTACCAGCTGCTAAATGCTAAGCTCACAGCGGGATACCAGCTTGTATGTGCTCCGTGGTGTGTGAGAGGCTGGTGGCAAGTGGCTACTGCTTAGGCCCCACCCCCAGGCCCCAGCATGCATTACAACTGCTGCCTTCCTTCTGTAAAGCTTGGATGCTTTTGGCCACATTCTGGGTATTCCAGGTACTAGGGCTGCAAAACAAATTACCCTCAAACATAGTGGCCTAAAACAACTATTTATTATTCTCACAGATTCTGTGGGTGAGGAATTCTGACAGAGTATAGCAGAAATGACTTGTCTCTGCTTCATAATGTCTGGAGCCTTAGCTAGACGACTCACAGACTGGGGGCTTGAATCATCTGGAAGCTTGTGCACTCATGTGTCTGGCGGTTGATGCTGGCTGTTGGCTGAGATCTTAGCTGGCTGTGGCCTCTCCGTGTAGCCTGCGCTTCCTTACAGCATGGTGACTGGGTTCCAAGGACCAGTGTCCCAGGAGAGAGCCAGGTGGAAGCTGTATCCTTTTAGGACCTAACCTTAGAAGTCACATGTCACTTCTGCTGGACACAGTTGATGAGAGCAATCACAGGACACAGGCTCCACCTCTGATGGGAAGTGCAAGGTACTGGAAGAATACACGGGACCATAATATGGGCATGTTTTAAAAATACAGTTGGCCACACTGGGACTGTCCTTGGTGAGGTCCTGTCCTCTCCTCTGGTTGAGAGCTGTTGGTCATGGTCTTCTGGCTGGAAGGAGCAGAGACTTGAGTGATTGCTTCGGTAACATTCAACAGTGGTAGACATTTGGATCCCAACCACCTAGCCAGACACACTACCAGAATAATCATTTACAAACTCGATTTGGATTAGGACACTTCCTTGCTGGCTTAGGCAGTTCAGGCAGCTATAACAAAGTATCATAGACTGGGTGGTTTATAAACAACAGAAATTTCTCTCTTACAGTTCTGGAGGCTGGAAGTCCAGGATCAGGATGTCAGCATGGTTGGGTTCTGCCAAGGGCCATTTTCTGGGTTGCAGAATGCCAGTTTCTCTTGTATCTTCACATGGTGAGACAGGGAAAGCTAGCTCTCTGTTCTCTTCCCATAAGGGCACTAATCCCACTCATGAGGACTCCACCCTCATGACCTAATTACCTCCCAAAGGCTCCACCTCCTAATACCATCACATTGGGGATTAGCTTTCAACCGATTTTGGGGTGGGGGGAGGGAGGGTGGACATAAACATTCAGCCCATAATGACTGCTTAAAACACTTTTGATGCTTCCCCATTGGCCTTAGGGAAAAATGCAAGCTTCTCAGTGGGACTTACAAGGCCTACCTCTTCGGTCTTCTCTCTTACTACTCATTCTCTTCCTACTCTGGACTCCACTTTGTATCTCAAGCCTACTGTGCCTTTTCTTGCCTATGAGCCTTTGAATAAAAACATCACCTCTACAAAATGGTGCCTCAACTTAGAGCACTTCTCCACCAAGCCCTTCCCTTGCCTAGATATTCAGTTCTCAGACTCTAAAAGATCTAGCTCCTTGAAGACCCTAAAATCAGCCATTATTCCCCAAGTCAGAACCAGCCCATCTTCCATGAGTTTCTAGAACAATGCAGTCCAATAGAACCATAAAGTAAGCCACAAATGTGAGCCATGTAAGTAATGTAAAATTTTCTAATCACCACATTAAAGAGAGTAAAAAGAAACAGGTGAAATTGCTTTTATTAATATATTGAAACTGCTATATCAAAAAAATATACTCTGTTCTTTTGTCACACCAAGTCTTTGAGATCTGTTGTGTATTTTACATTTATAGCACATCTCCATTAGGACAAGCCTCATTTCAAATGCTCAGTAGCCACATGTGGCTATTGGCCATGGTATTGGACAATGCAGGTATAGGACATTTCCATCATCATAGAAACTTCTACTGGACAGCCCTGGTCTAGAGTACATTTGTTATATCTGAAAGATGGAAGGAATATAATCCCAGATGTACTTGAGTTTCACGTACCAGAGTTGTCCCTGAAAAGTTGAGTTTAAATAGAATTTTGCAGAATTAAATGATGCTTAAACACACTGGGAAGGCTGACTACTTAAAAGGAAATTGAAGCCAACTTTTAAAAAAATTTTAATTGGAAAGAATTTCCAACTTAACAGAAATGTTACAAGAATGATTATAGTACAAAGAACAACCATACACCCTTTATCCATATTCACCTATTTTTAACATTTAAAATTTTACCACATCTGCTTTATCACTTGTGCACCCTCTCTCTCTCTGTATCAATCACTCTATCTATGCACATACACATATATAGTTTTTTCTATACTCTTTTTGGATAGGTTGCATACATCCCAGCCCTTCACTCTGAAATACATCAGTATTTCTTAAGTGTAAGAATATTTTCTTACATGACCACAGTACAGTTACCAACAGTAGAGTTACCAACTTCAGTAAATTTATCAATACAATCTTTTTACCTAATCTATCATTCATATTCTCATTTTGTCGATTGCCCCAATCATGTTTCTAATAGCATTTCCCCCTCCGGGATAGGGTCTAGTCTAGGGTCAGATATTGCATTGAATTACCATGTCTCTCTCTTCTCCTATGTGGAAAACTTCCAGGCTAATTATTTTCAAGTGAAGAATTCTTTATGAAGTGAGGCTCCTTTTCCTCCCACCTCTAACTTACTTATTTTGTCAAGTTTGATTTTTAATAGATTGGTTTTTTTTTTAAAAAGACAGAACGCTGTTGTTTTACAAAGGGGGATGTGAGATAAGAGTCCTCACCAAAGCCCTAAGCTGTCTCCTCCAGTTTGGGGATAAGGCCTCAAACTCCAGTTCTGAGAAGGGAACCTCATCATTCCAGCCCTTCCTAATCTGGGAGACTGTTCTCGGAGTGGATCACCTGCTGGAGGGATGGGGCCACAGTCCCATGTGTTTCACCAGCTACTGAGGCCATGAGGCCGGTCGATTCATCCTCCCCTCTTTCCTTGCCTTCTTGGGGACTTTCCTGTACACGCTAGAGAGCCCACTAGGAAGGCAGGCAGTGGCTGGCTGGAGCACCGACCTTCCCACTCTGTGATTTAAGACCCGGCTCCTCCACAAGTTCGCATAACCTCTCCTGACTATCTAGATTGCAAAACCAGGCCAGATTTCCCTGAAATCCCAGGAGACCTGCACAAGTCCTCTCGTTTGCTCAGTTACAGCGATAGACAGATCTCAATGGAAGGAAACACTAAATTAACGATGACAGTCATTAACATGACCTGCTCGGTGGCAGCGACAGTGTTGGGAGATCACAGATCCGATGTTTATAACATATTGGTGATAGGGCCGCCCCCATTGGCTCCTCGGCGGGCCTTGAACTTGCTGGAAAAGACCAGGCCTGCACACGGGGCCCCGTAGCCATGGCAACGGGCTTTCGCTCAGCAAAACACATAAAGATGATTCATTTTGTTTTCCTTTCCTTTCTTTCCACCCAAATTTTCGTGCGGGTTGGAATCTATTTTTAATTTTTTTCCTTGGAGGAGAGGCTATTTTTAATTTTGTTACCTCCCTCCTGGGGGCCTACCAGGCCGGGATGTGAATGACCGAGGGAGGTGGGCCACACCAGGCCTAAAGTCCCGGAACTTTTCTGGGTGTTTTTGGAGTGGCACGGGGGTAGGAAGGTGCGGTCTGGGATGGAAATGGTGCAGGAGTGGCCTAGGTGTTAAAGCTGGGACCTCACGTCTTGGAATCATACTTAAACTCTTCTCCTCACTGGTCTGTCCAGCTCTCTGCTGGAGGGAGAAGCACCCCCATCATATTGTTTCTGGTTTTCATAATGAGTTTGCCTCAGAAAATCAAACTCTTTTCTGGTTTGATAGAGTGCTTTCATATGCATTTTCATATTTGATCTTTGAGGTAGCTAGCTGTCACAGAGACCCCACGTGCCCACACATCTCAGGGGGCCCTCCTTCCTGGCACAGTGCCAGATACCACTTCTCAGCCCCCCTGGCATCCAGGTGGGTGTGGTAGTAATTCTGGCCAATGGAGCGAGGGCAGAGTGACATGCGCACTGCCACTTCCAGGCCTGGTCCCTAAAATGTCCCTCGTCAGCCTCCCCTCATTCTGTCTTTGCTCAGCGTCTACCCGCAGGGGAGGAGGTCTTTGAGAAGACTGGAGGCCCTCGGGGGACCGTGGAGCCACTGCACCAGAGGTTCCAACCTGTCAGGCTGTGAACTTGGATGGGAAAAAAAAAAATGACATCTTTATTTCCACTACCTTTCTAATGAGATTTAGCATTTCCTTCAATTATGAACGTAGGCAACAAACTGTGGTGGTATTAGCGGTCCCTGAGACCTTGTCTCCAATAGAAATCATAGACACTTCATATCATATTACCATTGTTACGCATATCGCAAAATATCGTTTTCACTTATCACTTCTTTGAAATTGCAACAGTTATTAGACCTGCCACTCTACCTTATTAATTACTGCGTTAATAAACAGGTATATATATCACACATCACGACTGTGGTTTTTTTAATTTTGATAACTACATTTCAACGTAATTGGTTTTCTTTGTAATTTTATTTTATTTTATGCATTTACAAAACTTCTTCTGAGAAGCGCCCCGTAGACTTCACCAGACTGCCAAAGGAGCCCACGGCACCAATGGACAGAAATCCTGGCACAATGACCCTAATGTGAATGAGTGACAAACCTTTTATCGGGCTGTGCCAGAGACATCCAGGAAGTGTTTGTTAAGGCATCCAGTATTGCCTACTCTGACTGATCCACCAGGCAGGATGGCATACTATCCCACCGTATGGATGGAGAACTGAAGCTCACATGTGGCAGGTGGCTTGTCCAGTGTCACACATTTGTAAAAATGACACTGAGATTCAAATCTGGTTTTCTTGACCTCGCTCCAGGGTTCTTTCAGACACCCCACATGGTCCTATCTTTTCTAAAACTCAGCCTCAGAATACTTCTGTGCAGAGGTGGTGTGGTAAGAAAGCTTCCTCAGCCTGTGTGTTTGTCAGCTTTTCCTGTTCGTGAGAAAAGCTTGCTGAACAGAGCTCTAGAACTTTCTGTGGTGATAGGCATAGTCTATGTCTGCACTGTCTCATATGGCAGCCACTAGCCACAGGTAGCTACTGGGCACTTGAAATTGTCTTAGTGGGGCTGAGGAGCTGAATTTTTAGTTTTATTTTGTTTTAATTAAATTATTTAATTAATTTAAATAATTACATATTTATGACTAGTATACTGGAGAGTGTAGCTCTAAGGACAAAGTTCTTGAACCTTTAGCAGGCATCAGAATCACATGGAGGGCTGGTTAAAGCACACAGTGCTGGGTACCCCCAGAGTTTCTGGTTCCAGGCGTCCGGGGTGGGCCCAGCTGCTGCTGCTGGTCCTTTCTCAACCTCGACATTGCTGCCATCAGGGGCCAGATATACTTTTTGGTGCAGGAACTGTCCTGTGCATCATTCTGGCCTCTACCTACTCGATGCCAGTAGCACCCAATACCGTCCCACCATCACTTGTGACAACCACAGGTGTCTCCAGACAAGGTCAGTGTCCCCTGGGGAGCAAAATCCACGCCTAGTCAAGAACCACTGGTCTAGACATAAACAAAGACCTTTTTTTTTTTTTTTTTTTTACAACAGAGTTTGAACATATTACATTAGAAAAAGACAACTATCTTGAATTTAAATCTGAACTGAATTTCTTCTCACATCTGCTCTAAAAGTGCCAACAAACTTACTATGTTTCAACAACATACCAGCCTAGGTTGGAATTTTTTTCTCCATCAAAAATAATCGGTGTGTTTATGGCTGGGTATTCGCTGGGCACTAAATGGTCAGGCTGCCCCCCACTTTCCTTCTTCCCCTCCCTCCTCTATTTTCTCCCTCCTGGTCTTTCTCCTTTCCTTCCCTTGTTGCCCTTTTTGTCTTCCAAACTCTTCCCTACTTCCTTGCTGGGCTTCTGTTCCCCATCTTTCTCTCTTCTGTCCGTTTCTCTCCACACCCTAAGCCTCTCCGCCTCCCTCCCCGCGTCCCCTCCTCCGCCGCATCCCTTCTCTCCCCACAGCACAGAGCCTCACTTTCCCAGTCCCCTGTGCTGTTTCTTCTTTATTGTTGTCTCTGCCGGTTCTGGCTCTGTTTCCTGCTTTTCCCTCTTTTATCTCCAGTCTGTGTTTGTCTTGGGCTGGCCAAGTTTGGCCTCTGGCCCCAGACAGTCTCTGCTCCGACTGGGCACCCGCTCCCTGCCCCGACCAGCCGCATCAGCCAGCAGCGGCTCCCGAGGAGCGCTAAAGGGTGACAAAGATTTGGAAGATAGAGACGTACAGATAAGAAAAGCGAATGGGATAGGTTTCCTCAGCCCGATGCCAGAATCCTGTTATGCCACCGATAAAGAGAGGGCCAAGGATTGTTAGTGCTTCTTTTAAATTAAGCATTTCGAAATTGTCATCGTCGTGGTTATGGAGAGTAGGAACAATCTATGTCAGTGGGACAACTGCACGTGGCTTGGCATTTGTCCTGTGGAGAAGTCAAACATGTCAGAGGCTGACATTCTCATATGCAGGTGACATTAAACAAACAAGGTGGCGGGGAACTCTTTAAATCACCTGCAATATTGCGAGCAGTCAATCAATAGCTCTGACAAGCCGGGGCCACACACTTGCCAGTGACCATTGGGTTTTGCTTCTCGCAGAAACATGCTTGACAGGAACTGTGCTGCTAATTTGGGGCACTACGTCTCTCTCTCTCCCCTGACTTTTCCCCGCTGTTAGTGCATTTTGAAAAAAATGACCTTTGAAAAGACCCAGGCTGAAGATGATTTCTACCGACCACGAAGTAGGTGGGATTACTTGGAAATATCAGATCGTTGACTAATCCTTTCTGTTTTCAGCTGCCTGCTTGGGCTGGTGTCAGAGGCAGTATCTCACCCATGGAGAGTCCCACTCTATTTAAATCCTTATTTATGAATGTAAAGACAGTGTCTGGAGGAGCCCAGGTGAGGCTGGCTCCCAAAGGAAAACCACGAGGCTGTTGTAAATTCGTTGAACAAGATGCAGGGTTGACCACACTTCATTCCATAGCAAGAGATAGCACTTCAAATCCAAGTGCTCCTGGGAGAGGGGGTAGGACCTGGGCTTCAATTCATGCTATGTTGTAAATCACTAATATTAGAAAGTCATTCTCAGCCACGTTTTGATTGAGGAAGGATGGCCTGTGTGAGGGTTCTGGCCAACCAAGGATGGGGAGTCATGTTGGGGGAGAGAGCATCACTCCTTAGGCAGTGGGAGAGAGGCTGGCACAAAGCTGGGGTCCTCTCTAGTGAAAACTATAGGAGCCACTCCCTGATGTGCATCCAGGTGTGGTGAGTAGCATTCTGCTTTCATCACTGAAATTGAGAACATAAACCTCAGATGTGGCAGTGGGGAGGGGTGCTGATGAGGAAGTGAAACAGCCTAAGAGGGGGCTGGGGAGGGGGGCTGGGGAGGGGTGCTGGGGAGCAGACAGGAAGCCATGGACCAGCAGGGAGAAAGATGGCAGCATGAACGCTTGAGTGAGGACAGCAATGAGACAAAGGTTTTGTGGGCCAGGTGGTGGCCTCAAAGTATTGCAAGATTGGAAGGATCCTCAGAGGTCTCTCTACTGTCAAGTATCCTCCACAATAAACCTGCCAAGGGATTCTACTGCCTCTACTTGGATATTTTAGTAAAGAGGAACTCGTGACTTCTGAAAACTGGTTCCAATCCCAGACAGCTCTGATGGAGGGCTATACCTCTGTACTTTCCCTCAAGCGGTCTTAGGTCTTTAAGTGTTATGAAGAATAAATCCACCCCCTCTTTCATATGACAGCTTTTCACATATTTGGTGGCCAAGTTCATGTTCTCCATATGGATTCTCTTTTACAGCATAAATGATATCAGTGTCATCCATTGTTCCTTATATCCCGTGGCCTTCTGACCTTTCATGGTTCCCACTGCCCTCCTACGGTTGCATTCTAGTTTGTCAATGTCCCTCACCAAGTATGACTCTCAGAACTGCACGCAGTTCTTGTTTCAGTTAGCTAGCGCTGTGTAACAACCAACCACAAAAATCCCATCAGCGTACAACAATAAGCATTTATTTCACTCACGAGTCTCTGGATCGGCTGGAGCCTAGCTCATTTAGGCTGGGCTTGGCTGGGCGATCTTGCTGATCTTGACTGCACTCACATTTCTGGTGTTCACTGATTTAAGTCAGGTTTAGCTGGGGCTATTCAGTTTGTGTCATGTGCCCCTCATCCCCTCCTAGGACCAGAATGTTCTTCTCATGGAGATGGCAGATGCATAAGAGCAAGCCCAGCTGTACAGGTGTGCCGTATTCCTGATTTACTGCTTTGCTCTGGCCACCTGGTCTCCAGGGTCCTGCTGAGTGCATCATTACCCCAAATTACAAGATGCTACATTCTGCCTGGAGTATAAGGATACTATCTGCATGAGCATTCTTCTTGAAGCAACAGCCAAACATGCCCCAAATGTTAGTAATACGAATGATTTTTATTTCAATTATTTATAATCTCAATTATAGTTTGTAAATACCTGTTTATCCCCCAGGAATTAGCAAATGGGCCCTCGCCCAAGTCTAACAGTGGATGGGGAATTAGGGAATGAAGGGATGTTAGTACAAGTTTAACAATCACTGAGTTAGGTATATAACATCTTTTATTTCTATGAAATTAAACTGAAATTGGCCTGGCACTCCATTCTGCCAAATTGCAGAAAACTTGACCTATGCTTCCATGTAAACAGAGTCACTTAGAGATTGTAAAAAGCTCAGCCAGTTCAGGGTCTTGCCCCCAACTTCCAGTGCTTCTAAGTTCTGGTGGGCTGACCATTGTCCTGGCATGGGACTGAGGTCTCTTGTACGAGGCTGATTTCTGTCCTGCCCTGGTTGTTGGCCAAGATGTGGGCTCCGTGCATATTTGGTCATTAGCACCCACCATACTGCCAGCGCATGGAAAACACCTGTATCCCTTCTGCCTCCACCTTGCAGGGTACTTGCTATTACCTGGCAGCTTCCTTGTCTGGCTGTGGAAACTCTCCATGCCTTTCTGGCCACATCTCAGCCACTCTGGGCCAAGCTGAGTTGTGACCACCTCTCTGAGATCCTTCTCATTTCAAGCCACCAGACATGCTACCAACACACGCACTCTGCCCCTTGGGCATCGTCTTGGTTTGACCTAGAGCGAAAGGCTCCTCTGCTCAGGGATTTACCCAGAATCATCTGCCCTTTCCTCTGGCGTTCCTCTTGTCCTGGTCCCAGGGACCAGCCAGGCTTAGTTGGGGATGAGCTAAGGGGTTCCTTCGGATGGTGGACTCACCAGCACCTGAGCATCTAAGCTTGACTCTCCTCTCTCCAGTTCTCTCCTCTGGCCAGCTGGCCTAACCTTGATCTACCTTGAGGCTCTTTCTCGCTCTGTTATTTGCAACTCCAGTGTCTGTTCCAGGCCCCTAGCTTCTTATTCTCTTGGCACTCAGAAACCTTTGCTCTCTCAAGAGCTCTGTGCTTATCATTGAAAGCCCTGTCTTTCAAACTTTGGCCTCTGCTTTGAGTTTCTAAAAATCTGTTCTGAAACTCAAATGGCTTCTTTGTTTTCAGCTGTATTCTCACCCCTTCCTCCCTCCCCACCCCCATGAATGCCACTGACATCATGCACCAAAGGCTTGTAGAGGCAAGAGGAAAAATGTAGGAAAAAAAATTCTGTTATTATTTCAAGACATTATACCATGGCAATGGGGTTCTTTTCTAATTATCAACCAGATGACCAAATCTCAAAAGAAAGTGGCTTGTGGGTGCTGTTTCTAGGTGGTCTCTGTTTACTGTACTCCTTTTTCTGTGGCCATAAGGAAGAACCTGCTAGAAGACTCTGGTGCTTTGCTGCCTTTCCTGTTTCTAATGTGTACATCATCCATGGTTGCTAGCACAAGCGAGAGCACAGCTCACTCTGGTACTGCACTGGGCTAGCTCTGTAAAACAGTCTGCATTCTTATTCTTACTTCTCATATGATATTTGAAGAATTCAAAACTTTTAGGGTGACAGTGAGATTTTGGTTAATTTGAATTTCTTTTTTTTTAAATTGTAGTTGATTTACAATGTTGTGTTAGTTTCAGGTGTACACCAAAGTGATTCAGTTATATATGTGTGTGTGTGTGTGTGTGTGTGTGTGTGTGTGTGTATTCTTTTTCAGATTCTTTTCCATTATAGGTTATTACAAGATATTGTATATAGTTCCCTGTGCTATACAGTAGGTCCTTATTGTTTATCTATTTTATATATAGTAGTGTTGAATTTCTTTTTAAATGAGGTTCTGTTTCCCCCCTTCCGCTGCCATATATATAGTAGATTGCAAAAATGGCCACAAAATCTTCCCTTCCCATCAAGAAGTAGAGACACTTTCTTCACCTCTTGACTCTGACCTTGACTGTGTGATTTGCTTTAGCCAATGGGATGGACACAGTTCTTGTGCACTGGGGGTCACCTTCTTGTGCTCTTGAGGGCCCTGCCCCCACCACCATGTGAATAGCCCTGGGCTAGTCTGCTGGATGATGGCAGACCTGTGGCCTGACTAGGCCCCTGTGACCTCAGCTGACCTCGCAGCTGACCACAGATGCGTGAATAAGACTGCCTAAGACCAGCAGAACTGCTCAGTCATGCCCAGCCCAAATTACTAGTCCACTTACTCTTTTTCTTTTTAAAATTAATTAATTTATTTTTATTTTTGGCCGCGTTGGGTCTTCATCGCTGTGCGTGGGCTTTCTCTAGTTGTGGCAAGCAGGGGCTACTCTTTGTTGCGGTGCACAGGCTTCTCGTTGTGGTGGCTTCTCCCCTTGCAGAGCACAGGCACATGGGCTCAGTAGCTGTGGCTTGCGGACTCTAGAGCACAGGCTCAGTCGTTGTGGCACACAGGCCTAGTTGCTCCACGGCACGTGGGATCTTCCCGGACCAGGGCTCGAATCCATGTCTCCTGCATTGGCAGGCGGATTCTTAACCTCTACGTCACCAGGGAAGCCCGTAGTCCACTTACTCTTGAGCTAAATAAATGGTTATTGTTTTAAGCTACTGAGTTATGGGGTAATTTGTTACGCAGAAAAAGCTAACTGCTACAGGATACCAAACATAATGGAATGTTTGGTGAATTGGCATTTTGTAATTCTTGGGGTCATAGACTGAACATTGATTCTTTAGAACTATAGATTTAAAAGACAGAGGTTGGATTTATACCTAGTCCAACATATACCTTATTTGCTTTTCTAAAAAAAGGCTCATCTACATATTATCATATTTAAAATGCAAATGCTAGAATAGTATGCTAAATATGATTCCATTAGATTAAATTTGTGCTGTATGTATACACATGGAAAATTCTAAAAGAACACTGAAGAAACTGTTAATCAAAAATATCTCTGGGCCTGGGATAGGGGTGGGAAGAACTTTTACTTGTTGTTTATATTTTGAATTTTTTTTACCATGATTATCTGCTAATTTTATAATTAAAAAGATACTAAAATTAAAAAAATAAAAGTCCATCACCAAATGGTTCAAGAGTACCAGCCTAGCTCAAGGAACTGTGCTGTGTGTTTCATTTGTACTTTTTTTTCTTAAAAGCTCAGTGTCCAAAATACATCCCATTTTTTGAGGATTTTCATCAGTGTAGGCACAAGTGAATTGAGTTTTTAATCTGGTAAGCATTTGCTGCACGTCAAAAATACTGGCTTTAAAGAAAGAAAATGCTTATTTATTTAGTTTTGTATTAATTTCTCGCCTACTTCCAAGAAATATTTGAAACTCCTAAGGTAATGCGTTAATTAAACGCTGCTAAGGCAGAATTTCTGGCTAAATAAAAGACCTTGTATTACCATAGCACTACATTTGCAAGTTGGAAAAATAAAGCGCCACAAAAATCTGACTTCATTGAGGGTTCCCAGCTCAGACCCACTGAACAGAGTTTGAATTAAAACTAGGATCGAATAAACAACAAGGTCCTATTGTATAGCACAGGGAACTATATTCAATATCCTGTGATAAAACATAATGGGAAAGAATACCTAAAAGAGTATATATGTATAACTGAATCACTTTGCTGTACAGCAGAAATTAACACATTGTAAATCAACTATACTTCAATAAAATAAAAAAATAATAGTAATAAAGAGTAAAAAACAACAACAACAACTAGGATCGGGGTGTCTGAACTGGGAAATGAAGATCTTTAACCAGAATGAAAAAGCCCCAGGCCTTGGATGGTTGGCATTTAACTGCTATTCAGACATGAGGCTGGTTACCAGGGCCTGATTACCTATAGGCTGTGGAGTGTCACCTTTGGTTTTGAGTCCCAGAATCCATCAAACCAATGCAGTAAAGAGCCTGTGGGAAAGTCCCTAGGGCCCTCTCCGGTTCTCCTGGGGTCTGGCTAGCCACATGACCATAAGGCATCTAAAGATCATGTCATCAGCGTCCTTGTAACACACTTGCTGCAAAGAGGCAGTGGGAAACTGACCCTCAGTTCAGGCCGTGGAAAAATTCCAGGATCAGGGTTCATAATGGATTTCTCACATACAATACATGATGTGATGAGTATCTTGGCTTAAGGTGCTTGGCTATTATGATTTATAAGAAATATATATTTCATCGTTCAGATGACCCCAATACACTTCACATTTGTATTTGGTTTCGTCTACAGTTCCTGGCTCACAGATCCCCAAACTCTTAGAATTTCCTGAGTGATAAGAACAATAGGAGCATCTTTTGCTATAAAATTTGGTCTCTTGTCCTCAGTTCCTGAAATCCCTTCAGAGCCATAAAGGTGAAATGGGTGCCTTCTTATTCATAACAAACTCCTTTCCATCACAACTAGGATTATGTTAATGAGGTGAGTTTTGGAAAACACCTAAAGATGGGGGCTGCCAGGGGAACCAACCATGTGATTGGAGGACTTTCAGTCCCACCCCTTGACCTCAGGAAAGGGGAGGGGGGCTGGAAGTTGAACCAATCACCAATGGCCAATGATTTAATCAATCGTGTCTATATAAAGAAGCCCCTGTGAAAACCAAAAATGACAGGGTTCCGAGAGCTTCTGAGTTGGCAAACACGTGGAGATGTGGGGAGAGTGCTGAGCCCAGGGAGGGCATGGAAGCTCCACGCCCTTTCCCCACACCTTGCCCTATGCATCTCTTCCATCTGCCTGTACCTGAGTTATATCCTTTTATACTAAACCAGTGATCCAGTTAAGTAAAATGTTTCTCTGAGTCCTGTGAGCTGCTCTAGCAAATTAATCAAACCCAAGGAGGGGGTTGTTGGAACCCTGGATCTATAGCCGGTTGGTCAGAAGCACAGGTGACAACCTGGACTTTCAACTGGCATCTGGAGTAAGGGGTGGGGCAGTCTTGTGGGACTGAGCCCTTGGCATGTGGGATCTGAAGCTATCTCTGAGTAGATAATGTCAGAATTGAGTTAAATTGTAGGATGCGCTGCTGGTGTCCGAAGAATTGCCTGGTGGTGTGGGGGGGAAAATCCCTCCCCATATCAGAACTGGGACCGAACCCCTCTTAGGCACTGTCACAGTGGGCTGAAAGATTGAGGCAACACCTCTCATAAAGACAGAGAAGAATTGCGTTGCAGTGAGATGTGTTGATCTGAGTTGAAGGGAAATGACAGGAATGAGGGTGAGGGAGAAATGCCTTGTAGAGTTAGTTGGAGCAAGTGATTGAGAAGGGTGATGGGAACAGTCCTATTGCTTTAGAAATCCATGCACCTGTGTACAGCGTATGAGCACAAACAAAACAAATTTGAGATGTTGACAGAAGACTTCATAAGTGGCCTTAGTCAAAGCGTTTTGATTGGGTGGAACATAAGCCTACTCACATTGGCTCATTTAAAAAGATGCGGAGGCATCTTATGAGACGAGGAACAATGGTTTGGGGGCTGGCATTGCGAAGAAGCCGTTAGGGTCCAAGGATGCTGACCTCTTCTTCTTGGGGCCACACGTTCTCTTATTTCTTCTTTCCCTCACTTATCTTCCCTATTCTCCTCCGTGCCTTTACAGATGGATTTTTCTGTTAACTCAGGAACATGCATGTAGCTGAAAAAGGCTGCTCCATCCCAGTTCTGTGGGATCCATCTTAATCCAAGCAGTCGCATGAAAAAACTGCAGTTTCTGTATCTCTTGGTTCAAGTTTTTGGTGACTCTAGATAGCTGTGTGCTTCCTTTAGTCAGGGGACTTATGCCTGGTTGGAGCAGATGCTGGCAGTGCCTGCCCAGAGCTTTTACCATCTCAGTGCATGCTGGCTGCATTTCCAACGTACAGCCCTTACATCTCTTTATCTGGGAGCTTCTGTGGCCTGGACACTGCTGTGATTCGGCAGGCATGGCTGGCTAGAAGCTCTGGGTATAAATGCCCAGTGACTGATGAGAGTTAGTTTGTAAACACCCTGATTCCTTTACCCCTTTGGTGGGATAACACCAAGGCTTTTCCTCTAGAGTAGTCTCCAATGAGACTGAGCTCCAGTTACCCACAGTGGTAACTTGCTTGACAAGGCACCCTCTACTGGCTGCTTTCCTGTCTCATTTCTCCACTCCACTACTGGTGCATCTCGAAATCACCTCCTACATAAACTATAGACATACCTCACTTTATTTCACCTCGCTTTATTGTACTTCACAAATGTTGCATTTTTTTACACAGTCAAGGTTTATGGCAACCCAATGTTGAGCAAGTCTATCGGCATCATTTTCTAACAGCATTTGCTCACTTTGTGTCTCTGTGGCATATTTTGGTAATTCTTGAACTATTTCCGAGTTTTTCGTTATTATTATATTGTTGTGGCAATCTGTGATCAGTGATCTGTGAAGTTACTATTGCAAAAAGTTTACGACTCGTCGAAGGCTTAGATGATGGTTAGCATTCTTCAGCAAGAAAGTATTTTTTAATTAAGGTATGTCCATTGGTTTTTAGACATAGTGCCATTGCACACTTAATAGACTATAGTGTAGCGTAAACTTTTGTATGCACTGGGAAAGCAAAAGGTTCGCGTGACTGCTTTGTTGTGATATTTGCTTTATTGCAGTGGTTTGGAACCCAACCCGCAATATACCCGACGTCTGCCTGTATTGCACGTGAATCCTTGCCTGGGAGTACAGTGCTGGGGGAGCCCACGCTAAAATGCTAGTCCAACTAGGTGTGGCCAAAGTTACTTGAGCAGGAGGGTCAGCCTCAGAAGCAGGAAATGGAACTACGGGTGGTATTACCGGCTGCCAGACCAGATGGGGAAAACTGATGATGGGTTCCTGACTGAGACCACACAACCGGCCTGGAGTCGAGATACCTTCCGATGGGGGGCAGTGGGGAGTCGCTGAAAGCAGAGCCTCTGAACAAACGCTTGGCTTGTCTTACTGACAATTTCACCTCCTGTTAAGATTGAGCATTGACAAGGAGAATTGCTCTTCTTGGAGTTAATTCAAACCAAGAAGGAGGAACCGTTTGGTGAGGGAGCGGGACGAGACCTTGGGAGAAGGTGAGTCTGTCCTCTGGGAATAAGAGTCATGGGGAATGGGCTGTTCAGACTTCAAAAGGCTTGGAGCCGCTGTCCTCAGGCTGGAGGGCCATACACACCATCAAGGGCCGATACCACCCCACCTCCACCCTGCCAGGCTCTGCCTCCAAGATTCTGATTGGGTCTGTTGGGATCTGGGCCAGGAATCTCTATTCTGGTTGCAAGGGAGCCCCAGAGGGCTGGGGAAAACAGAGGTAGGAACTCATGGCTTGAGATGTTATAGAGGCTATCTGGAAGGTTGGAAGGATGCAAAAATGAAATTCCAAATGAACCACCACAAAGGAGTACAAGGGAGAAGAAATGATGGACTTGACCAAGAGCTGCTGCTCTGGAGGGAGCCCCAGCAACCTCAGTTCTGTCGATCATGCCGAAGAGCCGGCGGGTAGCCAACGAGGAGCATAAAAACAGTTGCAGGGAACAGTATGAGTGGTGTCAGGAAGGTTAAAGAGTGAACTGAGCCTTAAACCATGCCAGGGCATCCACAAGGGCTTTTTAAAATTCTGGGTAGGAGGGTGAAGAGAACGGCGTCTGCTCACTGCTTGGGGGTCTGATGAGCTGCCCCCTTCACACATGACAGAGGAGGAGGCTCGCACCCCTGTTCGGCTTTGACGAGTGACGATGACCCTTCTCAGACACCTCTCTGTGCAGATATTGCCCCATTTAATCCTCACAACAACCTTGCAAGGTAGGCATTCTTTGTACCAGTTGGCTTTCTTCTATTTGTCAGTGGTTTTTTTTTTATCATAACAGGCATCCTAATGGGTGTGAAGTGGAGGCATGTTTGGAGGCAGAAGACTGAAGCGCTTCCCCTCGTCCCTCTGCGGTGGCTGCTGGGGTGGCGGGGCCAGGCTTGGCCCTGCCGCTTGGAGGAGCCTGATGGTGTTCAGGTCGCGGGCCCGGGGCCCCATTTCTGTCTTCTTTACAGCCATCGACGCTGCGGGAGGGAGGGGCTTCATTGTCTCCATCGTTGAGATTTTCCCTGCACTTTCTCTAAATCCCTTCGCTGGTGGGTGCAGACGGAACCCCACTGGATTGGGGAGGAGGAGGATGTTCGTGACAGATTGCTCTGTCCTCAAATGCGGCTCTGCACGCTGGCACGGGGCCAGCCTGCTGCTTAGTCAGTTCTCTCTTTCCCGAGGCTGATTCTCTCCAGGAAGCACCCCGACACCTGGGGGTGAGTTCTCCAACGTCCCAGGCGGCTCTGGCAGGGGGAACACTGGGGTGGACCCAGCAAAGCTCAGTGAGATTTCCTTGCACCTGCTGTTTTAGGTCTTACCTTGGGCTCCCCTCAAAGCAGCCTCGAGATAAGGATTTGGGAGGTGAGTCCAAGAAGCTCAGAAATGAGACAAGGAAGGAGGGAAAGCCAGTGACGGGCGTTTCATTGAGCGGGTTTCCACTTTAGGCACAGGGGCGCAGTCCCGTTGGGGACCTTCTCAGAGACTGTCTGAAATGTGGCTCATAACTGTCCTACTGAGAGGCGAGGGGGCCAGGCATTTCTTCAACCCCCACCCCCACCCCCGGCCCACATTGTTGGAGGGCTGTCCTGGATGATGCTAAGTCCCCGGCGCTTCCGGCCTGCCCAGACCTGGGCTCAGCACGTGCTGCAGCCAGAGATGGCTCTCAGGCAGAGGGGTGGAAAAAGCAGCTAGTTTGTGACCCCCAGGGTAAGCTGAGGGGATCCAGGCAAGGTGCTGGCAGCATCTGTGACATTTGCCCTGACTTGAAAAGGTGTTGGGGAAGGTGTAGATGTTGACCTGGAGGAAGGCGTAAGGTCGGGATGGAGGGTGCAGTCCTAGGCTGGGACCCAGGAAGCAGTTTCAGACCCTTAGTTAGTTATGAGTAATATTTAGTTATGAGTCCCTGCTTCATGCCAGGCACTGAGTTAGGAGTTCTCTGCAATATCACAGTCTGGCTCTCATGACAACCTTGTCAAGGAAGGTGTTATTAGGTACGATTTTACAGATGAGGAAAAGATTCAGAGTGGTTAAGACGCTTCCAGAGGGTCACACAGGCCCAGTGCCGCTTGTCTTAGTGAGTCTAGGGCTCTTCCACAACCCCAACAAATCCATCCTTTACCTGCGCTGAGGGTGGCTCAGAACTGGGAGGGCTGGGAAGTCCCACTGGCTGATAGGCCCAGGACCCCCAAATCCAGATATGCCCTTGTAGATGGGCAGTGCTGGGTGTGGTCAAAAGGCACTGCCCTCGGGGCAGTAAACTGGCGCGGGCAGTAAACAGTATGGAGTTTCCTTAAAAACTTAAGACTAGAACTACCCTATGATCCAGCAATCCCACTTCTGGGTATTTATCCAAAGGAAATGAAAACGGGCACCCCAACGTTCACTGTAGCATTATTCACAATAACCAAGATATGGAAGAAACCTAAGTGTCCGTCAACCGATAAATGGATAAAGAAGATGTGGTATATACATACAATGGAACATTATCCAGCCATAAAGAAAAGGAAATCTTGCCATTTTCGACAACATGGATGGACCTTGAGGGCATTGTGCTTAGTAAAATAAGCCAGACAGAAAGACAAATACTGCACTTATATATGGAATCTGAACGAAAAAAAAAGTCTACCTCATGGAAACAGAGAGTAGAAAAGTAGTTGCCAGGGGCTGGGGGGAGAGGAGATAGGGAAAGGTTGGTAAAAGGGTACAAACTTTCAGTTATAAGATGAATAAGGTCTGAGGATCTGATGTAAAGCACGGTGGCCACTGTTGATAACACTGTGTTATATGGTGGAGGTTTGCTGGGAGGATGGAACTCAGATGTTCTCACCAAAAAAAAAAAAAAGAAAGAAAGAGATAGATATGGGAGGTGGTGGGTATGTTAATTCAAATTTTGTTTGTCAATGTACTCAATAAAGCTGAAATTAAAAAATAAAAAGGACACTGCCTTGGGGAGGGGTGGTCCTTGCCCTGACCCATCCACTCTCTGAACACCCCTGGGCAAGACATTCAGCCTCTCTGATCTCCAAATCTCACCCTCCAAATGAGGAGCCGGGACCAGGCCATCTCATGTCCAAGACCGTTCAAGCTCTACAAGTTTATGATTTTATGTGATGTTCAGAGTAATACTGAGTAGCCAGTGGGGCTCCTGGGCACAAAAGCCTTTCCGTGTCCCCCATTTCTTGATTATAGGAAATAGGCTTCATTCAGCCTCCAGGACATTCCCTGAGTTCCAATGGGGCCGGTTCAAACAGATGTTAATTAGGGAAGGGAGGGGATGCAGAGACAAGGGAGGAACAGTCAAGAGAAACAATAGTGCAGCCTTGGGGCAGGGTCCTGGTTCCCCCTCAAGGGACATACAAACATATCCTTGAGCTGTTTTGCAGACACTGAAACTCCCACCAGGTGGGAGAAGTTAACTGTCTGCTGCCCACAAGCACGGAGACCCCAGACGGGTTGGAACCAGAAGGTTGATGACGCTGATTCCCACCTACCTCACCACCAACCAATCAGAAGAATGTCCACGAGCTGACCACGCCCTCCTCTTTGAACCATTACTATAAAACTCCTTACTACTCCCTCCAGGTCGGGACACACGGTTTTGAGGGCATTAGCCCACTGTGGGCCCCTTTGTCTGGCAAAGCAATAAAGCTATTCTTTTCTATTTCACCCAAAACTCTGTCTCCGAGATTTAATTCGGTGTTGGGCTACAGAGGCCGGATTCGGCTTCAAGGGTGCATATAATTCAAATGGCATATGAGACTCAGCGGTGCAGAACCGCGACACCGGGCAGGGCTGGCTGGGCCTCAGACAGCTCCCCTCAGAGGGGCATTTACCTTGGTGGCCTGTCCACAGCCTGGTGTGGCTCTCAGCTTTGTAGGCTCAGAAATACAGTCTCACCATGGTCCGTGTGAGTCAGCTCTGGAAACAAGTTAACGCAAGGTGGCTAGAAGGAGCCGGAAGGTTAAAGCTGGCATTTACAATCAGAAACTGTTTGGCTGGATGCTGCTATTAGCTGGCCCTGGCCTTGCAGTTTGGTCATGGGACTGCCTCATTGTCTGAGGCTGGCAGAGTGGCCTGAACTCCAGGCAAGTGTGAGGATTGCCAGCATTTGCGAGTTTCCTGGGAGCAGGCTGGGATAGCCCCTCCATAAGGCTGCACCTGTCAGAGGTGAGGCCATTTGAGCCGGCCTTGTGGAGGGCAGTATTTTCCTTGAACAGTGTTTGAGTGGGTACCCCAACTCCTGTTTCTGCCTCGGTTCCCCTCAGAGTTCAAACAGCAAACGGTGGGCAACGCACACATTGGGATAATTTCAAAGGTGTTATTTACAGAGGAACGGCTTGAAGCATCCCTAAGCCCAAAGCAACGGAGTGGTTAGCAAAACCTAGTTGGAGAAGGACCCTTACGAAGAACACTGGGGGATCCTTGGTGGCAGGGGGGAGCCAGGAGAAGAAGTAAGTTGACTGCAATCCCCTCCCCCCCACCGACCACCTTCTGTGGCCTCCCATTAGCCAAAGCACAACGGAAGCCATATAGGTCAGCCTGCTGGAGCCAGCGCAGGTTGGCGAGGGAGAATGATTCCGGAGGGAAAAAGCAAGGTGTCCACCCGACCCTGCCTGCCCCCAGCCTGCCCCCAGCCTGCCACGTGATGGACACATATTAATTTCCTAACCACTTAAATCAGGCTGCTGCCTGCCAAGTCTCGCTGGCCCGGGCATTCCACTCCTTCAAGGTGACTTCACTCTGACACATTCAGTGTTGATGGTTTACATTACTTCCTATGGGCAAACTTACTTCCCTTATTTTCAATTCTGGTGCGAGGAATCACTTTCCAGCCCAAGTAACAGGATGGAGAGATAAGGCTTAACAAGGGGGCATTTGAAAAGGTCTGGAGAGCATCAGGGGCTGTTGGGGCAGTGAGTTAGTGGTAGAACCAAGAGTAGCTGTGAGCAAGTAAGAACCCCTCCTTCCACTGCTGTGGTGGCTCTGAATATCCCTCCCCCAATGCAGGAGTGCACGCTGTGCCACCGGCTTTTTACTTTTTGATTGTTTTAGGTTGGGGAGAAAATTGTGTGATTCCCCTCCCCTCCCCGCTCTCTTCCCTCCCCTTTCCTACCCCCTTTCTCCATCCCACCTTCCTTCCTTCTCTCCCTCCTACCCACCTTTTAATTTCAAACATAGGGACTTCCCTGATGGTCCAATGGGTAACACACCGTGCTCCCAATGCAGGGGGCCTGGGTTCGATCCCTGGTCAGGGAACTAGATCCCACATGCATGTCGCAACTAAAAGTGCGCATGCCGCAGCTAAGAAGTCCGCGTGCCGCAGCTAAGGGTTCGAATGCTGCAACTAAGAGCCTGCATGCCGAAACCAGGACGAGGCGCAGCCCAAATAAATAAATAAATATTTTTAAAAATATTAAAAAAGAAGAATTTCAAACACATACCAAATTAGACAGACTAGGATCATTAACCTCCATGGACCCATTATCCCGCTGCAACAATGATGAACTCATGCCAGTTTGGTTTCATTTCTATCCACTGGACTGTTCTGAAACAAATCCCAAACAGCCTATCCCTTATATGTAAATATCTCAGTATATATCTCTAAAAGATAAAGACTCTTTTCCTAACGTAACCATATTATTTAACATTACCTGTTAATATTATCAAATCTCATCAGTGTTCAAATTTTAATTGCTTCATACATCTCAAAGTTTTTTTTTTAAGTTTCTTTGGATTGGGATTCAAATAGGTTCTACACAATGGGATTATTGATTTGTCTTTTAAAGTCTCTTAATCTGTAGATTTCTCCTCTCTCTCTTACTTGTTGAGGGAACCTTGTCATTTGTCCTGTGGAGTATCACATAGTGTGGGCTTCAGTGATTGCATCTCTGTGGTATAGTTTCACTTGCTTCTCTGCTCTGTGTACTTACTGTGATTTGGTAAATGGATCCGGGGCTGAAGGGATTGAGGCTCAATATTTGTTCATTCCTTTAGCAGGCACATGACGTCTGGTCATCCCTCTTTTTGTGATCTTAGCAGCCATTGATATGATTAGCAGCCAATGAATATGATTCATTACTTCATTTGGGGTTACATGCCATGTCTTTGTTATTTCCTACAAGTCCAGGGGAACTCTGACTCAGAGCCCCCATTTCACTGGACTGGTGGAAAACTGAACCACAGGCCTTCCAGGGGGCCTCTCCCTCCCCAGGGTCACCCCGCAGTTTCAGGATCTTAACGCAGTTAACAGGGCAGGAGGTAGGGGTGGGATGCGAATGACCCCAGCCATCAGTTCCCATCTTCCTGCTGGACCAGACCTTGGTCCTTATCCCTGCTCCCATGGTCCTGTTAGTTTGGGGTCTCTCTGCTGCCTTGTGTGGTGCTCAGAGCTTGGGAGTCTTTGCTGTGGCTGTCAGTAGCCTTGTTCTCACCTTAGACCCTCTGAGGGGCCATTCCTCCATCTCAAATAACAAACAAAGCAAAACAAGACAATTCAAAACAACAACAACAGCTTCCCTTGACTCTACATCACACGCTAGCTATGATCCTGGGTGTCTCCTGCCCCTCGGAGTCAAGAGTCTTGAAAGTGTGGTCCACACCGGCTGACTCTACTTCCTTCTCTTTTATTTACTTCTCATCTCACTGACACCTGGCCCCAGCCACTGCCACATCTCTGAAATTGCTTGGTCCAAGGTCAACGTTGACCCCCTTTGCCAAAGCCAAGCTTCACTTTTCTGTCCTTCTCCCGTGCATTTTGACCTCTGTGTTGGGTCAGCTCAGAGTCTGGTCCTCGTTCAAGGATGGGAGAAAATGATGACTGGGACCTGGTTCAAGGTTGCGTTTAGTTTGGTTTCCTTCTAAAGTAACAACCAAACCATAAAAAGGATCAAAACAAGACGTTGATACCAGTGGGTGGGTGGTTCCCTGTCGCCTCCGCGGGGGCTCCCGAGCCATGCCCACACTTCAATGGGTAGGGAGAATGAGACGGAGAAGAGAGCAGAGCCAGTAAAGCGGGTCACTGCAGTGGGCAACCAGAGCTCAATCCCCTCTGTGCGTCCTCGAAGAACCTTGTGGGATCCAGCTTGGAACTGGGAAGGTTGGGGGATTTACCCGATGGCTCCTGCTTCCCCCAACCCCCTCCAGACTCGGGGGTTAACTCCCTACCTTCCAAGCTGTGCCTGCACTTGGCTGAACAATCCCCCATGGGGCCAGAGAAAGTCCCATGACACAGGGAGACATGAGCGCTCAAGGCAGAAGCTGGCAGCGTGCCCAGGAAGGCATGGCCCCCCGGCTGCAGGTGCGATCAGAGGAAGGCTAAAGGGATAAGGGGAGGGGCGTCGACAGTGTGGGCGGTGCCTGTCTCTCTCCCCCACTTCAAAGTCTCTCTTCCCACAGCTTCTGTGAACCACTGTCTCCTGGTTTCCCATCTCTCTGGCTTTTTCTTCCTAGCACATTTTCAGACTCCTCTCTTCCTCCCAACTTCATGCCTAAATGTGAAACTGGTATCCAGCTGGAGCCTGGCTGGGCCTCTCACTCTGCACTTCCTCCCTGAGGGAACTCGCCTACAACCAGCGCTGCGATCCCCACTTTGCTGCTGACTCCCAAATCCATGTCTGAAGCACAGTGCTCTCAGTTGCAATCCAAACCCTCACATCGAATTTCTCCACTTAACATCTCTGTTTTGGGATACTTCACAGGCTTTTCAACTTAACATGTCCAAGGCTGAACTCATTAACTGCCACCCCGGCACCCAGCAAACCTGTTCCTCCTCTGTATTTCTTGTCTCTGTGGATGGCACCACCATCCATTAGTTGCCTGACCCCATCCCCATTCCTGATAATGAACCCCACTGTGGGACCAGGGGCCACAGTTCTGGCTGATGAGCTGTAAGCAGGCGTCTGCTGTGGGTTCCTGGGAAGGCTTTTGTCTTCCTGATACAAGTGTTGCCCCTTCCCATTCTTCCTGCTGGAATGCAGACATGAAGGCAAGAGCAGTAGCAACCACTTTGTAACCGTGAGGGAAGGGCCAAGAGAATCACAGAGTCTAAGGGGCTGACGTTCTTGGACTGATATTTGCCTACCTCCTCTTTTCTTGTGGTGCAAGCAAAATACATCTTATTTGTTGAAGCCTCTGTAGTCAGGTTTTTTTGATACATTCAGTACATCGGAGATGCACCACTTGGATTCTCCCTTTAACACGGAGGCACTCCTTTCCCCAGCTGCTGGGAGTGCTGAGTGCCGGATGTCATCCAGTCCAAATATTTCATAATTTCTTCCAAGATTCCACAGCCTGATTTAGCCTTCTTTCTTTCTGTGGTTTACTTATCTGATTTTCTCATGGGCTGTAAGTTTCTGAAGGACAAGACCATGTCTTCTATGACTTTGTCCCTTTGGTACCTCACACAGGGGCCGGCACATAGCCCACTTCTGTGTTTCATGATCTTTCACGCTCCAGATTACTCTCTTTGGAATGTTTCCAGTTTGCCAATGACTTTTTCAAAGTGTGACTTTCAGAACTGAGCTGAATGTTCTAGGAGTGGTCTTAACAAGAGTGGGGCAGTGTGGGACCATCCTTTCCTTTTTTAGAAACATTTCCATCTGTAACTATACCCTAGGGGCAGTGTTCTTTTTAATTTTTCCAGCCACCGTATGCCACTCTTTACTCAGACTGAGCTTACCATTCATTACAGTTTCTTTTTTATCTGAGACGTTGCTAAACCACATTGCTCACATCCTATACCTGGGCTTTCTCTTTCTTGATGGAGGACAGAACTTTATATTTTTTCCTATTAAATGTCACCATTCACACCAGTCCTGACCTCTAATGCTAATTTATACCAGAACTGAACTTGAGTTTTACATTTTTATTTTAATATTTTAATTTAATTTACTACGATTTCTGCAAATCATCTCAAAACCTTTATGAAAGAGGGTGAGGAGGCATATAAATAAGTGAATACCGTTCTGATAGACTCGCTTTATTGTAACAGTCTGTTGAAACATGATTGGAGTCCAAGTGTTAACGCAAGTTCGTGTGCCCGACGCACAGTGAGGCCAAACAAACTGAAACGTCGGAGTTTGGAGCAGAGAATGGTTTATTGCAGGGCCATGCAAGGAGCCGGCGGCTCCTGCCCTAAAAGCCCCGAAATCCCCTAAGGGTTTCTGCAAAGCACTTTTAAAAGCCAGGTGAGGGAGGGTAGGGTCACAGGGTATGTGATCAGCTTGTGCACAATTCTCTGATTGGCTGATGGTGAGGCAGCAGGGTGGCGTCACAGCGGTTAACATTACCAGTCCTTAGGCTCCAGGAGGCCTGGGGGGCTATGTGCTCATGGTCATCAAGTAGTTAACATGTTCCATTTGGTGGTGGGGTTTTCACGTCTGCAAAACAACTCAGGAAATGTGCATCAAATACAATTATCTGGGTACTTCAGAGAGGAGCTAAAGCAGAGGATATGGGGGAAGGCCCCATAGGGTCCTGCTTGGTTACACAAATAGATTATCTTCTTGGTAGATTAGCTAATCTACCAACTTGAGGCAATCAGGAATTTGATAGGTGTGTGTCTTCCTGAGGCCCACCGGCTCCATGCGTAAAATTGTTGAACAGGGCTGATGAAAGAGGCCTGGAGGGGAGTCTGAAAGTGTATCAGCTACTTTGGATTTTCTGAGATTTAACTGAAGCCTCCCCACCCCCGGCCCGGCCACTTTTCCCTACCGCCACATGGTTCCCGCATGGGCTGATAGTACGGGAGGGCAAGAGATGGTCAGATGGGGACCCAGAAAGACTTGTATCAGTTCCTGTCCTTACACCAAATCCAAATCATTTCTTTTTGGATTACGTCCTCTTGAACGCGCTCAGTGCCTCTTCTCCCCTCCACTAGTGCAGAAAATGGAGCCAGGCTGGTTCTCGGGCCCAGACATGAGTTACCGCTAGGCCCGAGAGAGGGTGGGGTGACTCTCGCCACTGTCGGCTCCACCGGAGCTCCCTGCCAGGCGTGTCCTCTTGGTTACGATGCAGCGATGCCGGGCATACTTTTTACGACCGTGTGTTTTCTCTTTCTTCCAGCATTAAAATTTTATTCACCACATGTCAGCCTGCTTATTAAGAAGTTCCCAGGTGCTCTTACCTCAGCTGCGCGCCTGCCATCAGCTCTGGCCGCTACTGTTTTCTCATCTATTACGCCTTGTACGTGCCGAAACGCCTCAGTTGGGTCTCAGAAAACGCGCAGCAGGCAGAGGAAAAGGTCCCAGCCTGCAACATACCCAGCTTTCCTGGAGTGTGGGCGGCACCCACTTACCCTATCTCCTTTTTTTCCACCCCTCCCCCCAGACGAATTGGGCTGTCCCCCAACTCATGTTCACTTCCAGCTTCCGCCACTTTCCCAGTAACTCACTCCACATGTTAATTTCTCCGTCTTCCACTCCAGCGGGCAAACCTCAGGGTTAACCCCCTACTCCTTTGCAAATCGGGGACTGAACTTTCCCCCCTCCCCTCCCTTTCCTTGTCCAAGAGAAGGAGCTCTTAACCTTTTCTGTGCCACGGACCCCCCAGTGTCTTGCTTAACCGGAATAGGGAATTACTGCAGGCTCTCATTAAAATGCAGATTCTGATTCAGTAGGTCTGGGTGGGGCCCGAGATCTGCATTTCTAACAAGCTCCCGGGTGGTGCTGCTGGTCCAAGGACCAGAGGCTTTCACACTTGTGGAGGGGGGGATGGAAAGGGGCTGCACTGGATAAACAGAATCCAGCAGAAGCAGAGCATCACAGGTGCGCATCCGGCCCGGCCCCAGCCCCGCCGCAATTCATCAGCTCCCAACAAATGCTTCTTTATAATCGGGAAATAGAAACCCGCTCTGGCCCAAGCCGGGAACGCTGAGTGCGCTCCTCCCTCCTTTCCGGGCCGCTGCGCAAGGGGCGGACTCCAGGCGAGGCGGCTTCATAAACCAGAAAAAAAAGAGACGAAACAATTAAACCTAGCGAGCCAGAATTGCTCCAAGGAACAGGCTTTCAAAGGCAGCGGAGTCTGGAATTTTTCCAGGCTCTGGGATCAGCCAAAGGGCGCGGGCCTCCTTCCCTCAGCGTGACAGGTGCGCCGGAGGCAGGCTGTGGAATCCGGGCTTGCCTATTGCCCAGCGCCCCGCGTGAGTGAAAATGGACCCGCGGTTGGTAGGGTAACCCCCACCCCCGCCATCCCCATGTGATAGGAAAACACGGAGAAAAGCCATATTCCTTTTAGTCCAGCCGTGGAGCTGTGCCCACTCCCTGTTTCTTCAAAGATGTCGAATCACACCTTCCAGAGATGTTCTGGAAGCTGCCATTTGCAACCATCTTCCTTCCTTCCATCTGTCCCTCCTCCCTCCCTTCCTTCCCCTCTCGCACTTTGAGGCCCTTACCTTTCACCTAAATTGTTATTCTGCGCCTTCAATCCAGAGCTGGATACTGGACAGAATATTTCTAAAATCAAACAAATAGATGCCGTGAGGTCCCAATTTCCAACCTAATACAGACACTAATCGCAGATTTAATTGGTAAAAAAAAAAATTTTTTTTAAGAAAGACGAAAATTGTCGTAGAGCAGTGTTCTCAAAGTGTGGTCCCAGGACCAGGAGCGTCAGCATGGCCTGGGAAGTTGTTAGAAACGCAGGTTCTCCGACCCTCACCCCAGACGTGCCAAATCAGCCGCTCTGGGAGTGCGGCCTGGCCATCTCTGTTTTAACAAGTCCTCCAGGTTGAAGTTGGAGAAGCACTCCTCTAAAGAAAGAAATACAGAGCCCAGACTCAAGGCCTACGTAATGGACAGGGCAGAGAGCTGGAGAGCAGAAGGGGAATTAACATGCTGTCTCCTGGGATGTGGGGGAAGGGGGGACACAGGTCTAGAAGATGCCGCATGCAGACTAGCCCTGCCAGCTGCTAATGGGCGGAAGCTGCAGTAAGGCCACTGCTTCATGGGAGCGGTTCCTAGGGTTCCATTTTGTCACCCACCCTCCCACACTCACTGCCAGGAAACACGATGGTCTACTTTGTGCTAATAAGCTGCCTTGGTTCTTCTAACACACCGAACATGATAAGAGATTGAAGGGATGAAATATCTGGAGTAGTTAAGTAATCAAGGCAGGAGTAATTAGGTAGACTAAACCCCAACAGAAATAATCCATCTTTTGGAAAGAAATGACATTTTGAAAAATTTAGAAATCTTCATCAAGCTATTATGCTGCTGAAATATATAAGCCCTTTGCATTATGTTTTCTTTCTCGGCAACAAGCAACACATGTGAGAGTAATTAAGGGATTTCGCTCTGTCCTGAGTACTTCATCTCAGTGATGGTGGCGCTGGGCACTGGAGACTAATATAAATAACTCATCCATTATCTTTCCTAAATAAATTGTCCATTGGTTTAAAGAGAGTATGATTTTGTATCCAGGTATTGCAAAGAGTTTTGCTAAATGTTAGAGGCTTTTAGGAAGTTTTGTATTGTATGAGCAGGGGAAGCAAAACGGGTCCCATTCCAGAAGTTTCCACGAACTGCGAGGGCTCCTTTTCTTCTCTTGTCGTTCTTCTCGCTTCATCGCTTGATGTTTGTGATTAACCTGCTTGGTGACATATGGGAGCTCTTGCCCTGGAATGCAGGAGAAGATTTTAGCAGATTATATCCTCTTGTGAAAAATGGCCTTTGTCATCAGTGACTGGGAGAGGACTCCATGGTGTGTGCAGATGTATGGACATCTGCATGTGGGCAGATGTGGTGCCATAAAAGACAGACAGTGCTGGGCTTGGCACTGGGGGTCTATCCATGTGCCCTTGAACTAAGCGCATAAGAAACGGGAGCCTCGGTTTCCTCATCTGTACAGTAAGCGGGGGGGGGGGGAGGGTCAACTCAAAGTCCTTTGGGTGCCTTTCACTCTTGATTCTACCAGGATAAATTTTAGGCATTCAGAATCTCTCCAAAATGGGCCCAAAGGAAAAAAATTCAAAAGAAGGCAGTCTCTCGCTTCTAACGGGAGGCCGGGTGCAGGTATGTCGGGAGCAAGCTTTTCTGTGTCTGCCACAGCACACCCTCCCACCCCTTTTAGAAGTTTCTCTGTGCATTTTCTTGGCTCAGCTCTCGCTGTTCTTGCCACAAGTTTGAAATCGCTGCGCAAAGATCCACCTGGCTTTAGAAAGCTGCCGTGCCTCGGAGCACATCTATTCCCAGGCATCGCTTGGAGCAACTGAAGCATGACTTCCCCTGACTTCCCCTAACGTGCTATAGGAATTTGGAGGGGAACAAGCAAGGGGGCTGTGGACCTGAATTCGCCACTTTGGGATGCCACCTCCGATCCCCGCCCCCACCCCTCCTCACAGCTCTGGGAGTCACCCGAGGTCAGAGATTCTCCTCCCGAGGTGCCTGTTCGTGGCTGGGCTCTCCCTGGTGACCGGGGCAGAGGTATCTTGCTGAATCCTACACCAGCCATCCACAGGTCTGGTAATTTTCACAAGAGACCTAGTGGTCTCAACCCAGTTTTCAGTAAGATTTAATAGCACAAGACTGTTGTGAGGCCTCAAGCTACCGGGAAGAGAGAGAGGTGCTTGCAGATCTGTGGTTTGGAGAAAGCTGCGCTCAAAACAACAATTCAGATCTTAATTTACAGCCTGCGGATTTGCAGGGAAGAGGATTTCTGGTAAGATGGCAATTAATGGGGATTTATCCCAAAGCCTAGTTCATTTCCTGCCTTTTAACTCCTTTGCTGCTGTCTCTTCGAGCCACTGCCTTGGCTGGCAAAATCATTTCACCCAGGAATAAGGTCGTTCCTTCCTTCCTTCCTTCATTCGTTCAACAAACATCTATGAAACAGAGACCATGTACAGGCACTGTACTAGGTTCTGGGAATAATGGATGAATAAGACCGTCCTTGAGGAATGGGGAGCCTAGTGGGGAGAGATGAGCATTATAAACACAGGTTCATGCTAGAAGCATGACAGGTGCTACAAAAGAGGTAGAGAAAGGAGTCTTGGTGGCAAATTTGTAGTTTCAAGGACCAAATCCCAGCCCCAAGATTGGCTTTCCTTGGACTGCAGAGAGTTAAAAAAAATGTAGCCAACATTTAGATACTGAATGATTTCACAAAATAATTCATGACTTTTGGCTCTTCTTGAATCATTTGAGGATCAGGCAAATTGGGGGCCTGTGTTTGGAGGCAACAAGAGCACAAGTGATGCTGAGTAGTGGCTGCCCCCTTTTAATGGGGCTTGCACTTGTCCAGCTGGTCACTGTGACCAGGACGCCCACAACGGGCATCTGTGCCCTTTCTCAGCCCACCTCCCCCTGGCAGCTGGCAGCATTTGAGTGGAGGGGCAGAGATGGATGCATTCCTTCACTGGGTAGGGCGGTATCTATGTGTCACTGTCCAGGTGCGTGAAAGACATGCCCACGAGCTCCTCGGTGACCTGGCCTCTTTTTAGCTGGCTGTGTTTCTAGTAGCCACTTCCAGGCACCCGAATCGTCTGTCTCCTATGACCACTGGCACTTCTGGGAATGGGCCCTGCTGTTTTGTATCCTGGGAGATGTGCTGTCCACTTCGCTAGCCTCCAGTCACGTGTGCATATTTAAATTTAAGTTACAGTAAACCAAGATGAAATAAAATTAAAAATTCCCTTCCTCAGCGGCACTAGCCACATTTCACGTGCTCATTAGTGAGTGGCTACCGTTTTGGATGGAGCAGATACAGAACATCTTCGTCATTGAAGAAAGTTCTAATGGACAGCGTGGCTCTGGGGTTTTAGTTCAACTGACATGCTCTCTCCTTTTGAAGAAATCTAACACCTTGTCTGCAAGCGGCCGCCCTTCTTCGAAGAGACCATCTAAGCGTCCTCTCTTCTTGGAAGTCTCCCCAGGCATCTCCTTCTAGGTGGACTTGTCCAAAGCCACCTCTCTGTCTCCGATATTTCCCCCTTCCACACCCATCACCGCACAAAGAACACCTAATTCTGACATCTGCGAGCTTCTCGTGGGTGGAGGCTGTTATTCATGGCTTGTTTGAACTGGAACTTAGCCCAGAGGTAGCTCCATGGACACATGGTAGATGCTCTATAAATGTTTGGGGAGTGACTGAGTGGGCATCTGGCGTTCCAGGCAGTAGGAAGGGCGTGGTACTGTGGCTGAGACCTACGGCAGAAGCAAGAGCCAGGGGACAGATGGAGTGGTGGCACAAGGTCATTGCTGATCAGTCCAGTGGTCAAGAGCTTGGGGGCAGGGTTTCTGGGCTCAGACTCAGCCACCCTCCAAGGAGCACCTGATGTCCCAGACCTGTCAGCGAGGCAGGGATGCACGAGAACTCTTTCTACAGGCTCAGCCTCAGGTGGAACGCACATTCACAGCAACTTCCAAGTCGACAGAGCTGTTACTGCAAACCTCTAAGAAGTCAGTGTCTCGCAACATTGAGCAATGACTGGTCAGCCTTGTGGGGATGGACTCAGAGTCCTTATTTATCAACTCGTCTTTTTTTTCTTTTCCCCCTGCCCTTCTCTGTTTCCTAGTCTGTCTCAGGGGCTCCTTCCTGCCAACCCATTGACCCTCGCTCCCCACCAAACACAGGCAATTTATACCACCACTGTTTACACCTCAGGGTAGCAGAGCTTTTCAGGCCAAAGAATTATGACAAATAGCACGGAACAGAAACAGCTATGAAAAATAGGAATTCACAGTTAAAAATGATGAGGAATGGTAGGATGGGCCACTGTGACTGTTTCACGTGGGTGGCGATCAAGTTATTTTCTTCATGGGAAGGGATTCCATTGTTGGGTCCTAGACCTTGTGTCAGTGAAGGTGATGGTGATGGTAGCTGTGGTGTCAATGCCTAAAGCTTGAAGGATGTGTGTGTCTGTGTGCTTGGGCATCCTTTGGGGCTTTTCCTCTTGAAACTGCAATCTTCTCAAATTTGACCAGAGGTACAAAGTAATAGGCATTCCTATTAACATGCAATGTATGTTGTCTTCAGTTGGGTTCCCTGGAAATGGAGTTTGAGCTAGAGATACGTGGGCAGAAGGTTTTTTTAAAAATCAAAATGGCTTTATTGAACCATGATTTACATACTGCAAAATTCACCTGTTTGAAGCATCTTTCAAAGATTTTTTAGTAAATTTACCCCGTTGTGCAACCAGCACCACAATCCAACTTTAAAACTTTTCCATCACCCCAAGAAGACCCCTCGTGTCCGCGAGTGGTCATTGTCCATTTCCACCGCCAGCCCCAGGTAATCATTAATCTACTTTCTGTCTCTATAAATTTGCCTTTTCTGGATATTTCATGTGAATAGAATTACACAGTATGTGGTTTTCATGTCTGGCTTCTTTTATTAGGCATAATGTTTTCAAGCTTCATTCACGTTTTAACATGTATCCATGCTTTGTTCCTTTTTATAGCCGAATAATATTCCATTGTATGGGTAGACCACATTTTATTTATCTGTTCATCTGTTGATGGACATTTGTGTTGTTTCCACTTTTTGGCTATTATGACTAATGCTGCTATGAACACTTGTGCACAAGTCTTTGTGTGGACAGACATAAGTTTTCATTTTTTCTTGGGTATTTACCTAGGAGTGGAATTGCTGGATCGTATGGTATATTTATTAACTTTTTAAGAAACCGCCAAATTGGTTTTGAAGTGGCTGCTCCATTTGCATTTCCACCAGCAGAGTATGAGAGTCCCAGTTGCTCCACATCCTCACTGACACTTGCTACTGTCTTTTTGATTCTAGCCATCCTAGTGGTGTGAAGTGATATCTCATCGTGGGTCTGATTTGCATTTCCCTAATGACTAATGATGTTGAGCATCTTTTCCTATGCTTATTAGCCATTTGTACAATATATCGTCTTTGATGAAACAGCTATTCAAATGTCTTTACTCATTAAAAAAAATTGGGTTTTTTTTCCCTCATTATTGAGTTTTAAGAGTTTAAAAAAAATTTTTATTTTTGGATGCAAGACCTTTATCAGTTATATGATTTGCAAATATTTTTTCCCAGTCTGTGGCATGTCTTTTCATTTTCTTAATGGTGTCTTTTGAAGTGCAAAAGTTATAAAATTTGATGTAGTCCAATTTATAATTTTTAAAATTTTTGGATTATGCTTTTGGTGTCATATTTAAGATGAAGACTAATCCAAGTCCACAAAGATTTGTCGTATGTTTTCTTCTAAAAGTTTTATAGTATTAGCTCTAACATTTAGATCTATCATCCATTTTGAGTTAATTTTTGTATATGATGAGAGATAAGGGTTTAAATTCATCTTTTTCCATAAGTGTATCCAGTAGTCCCAGCATCATTTATTGAAAAGATTATCCTTTCCCATTGAATAGTCTTGGCACCTGTGTTGAAAATTAATTGACCATAAATGTAAGGGTTTCTTTCTGGACTGTCAATTCTGCTCCATTGGTTTATATGTCTATCCTTACACCAGTAACACACTATCTTGATTACTATGGCTTTGTAGTATATTTTAAATCAGGAAGTATAAGTCCTCCAATTTTATTCTTCTTTTCAAAATTGTTTTGGCTCTTCTGGTTCCTTTACAGCTTCATATACGTACTAGGATCAGCTCAGTTGCTGCGTGCAGGTTTATCGGGAGTGGCTCTAGAGAGGCACCTGCAAGGGAGTGAGGGATGCAGGATGGGGAAGCTGACGCATAAAGCAGTTGCAACTGAGGTCTCAGCAGATACGGGGGCATTGGAGCTGAGATGGCCCTTCAGAGTTGTCCCAAATTGAGGTGAGGGGGCCAGGCCTATGTACCCCTGCATCAGCCACAGGGATGGCTGAGGGCTGTTTCCTGGGACGGGAGCATAAACTAGGGTGGGGCAGTTTCTTGTGACTGAGGGCAATGCCCAGTGAAGGACCCAGCTGTGAGTGGTCAACAGCTGATATTCTCAGCCACTGGGGGATAGGTGTGTTGGCCCTGACACGGACTGTCTCATGTCCTCAGTGTCCCCTAAGTCTACCCCTGTGCCGTTCTGATTTACTTGCTTCTTAGGTAAGTTTGTCCCATTTGGGAAGACCTTCTCCAGGATTCTGAATGGTCTTATTTCCCGGGAGACTTACAAAAGAAGAGTTAATTGATCTTGTGGCCATAACTGATGTTCACCACACCCCACCTCTATCATCCGTTCAAGGATCCCCTCACACTTGGGTAGCGCCTCTGCTAATTCTAGGCAGCTTTCCTGGTGGGGTGTGTTAGACTCTCATTGCATATGGGTCTGGGCCTCTGGTTACCATGCTCTTCTCAGACTATGGTTGCCATATTTGCCTATTTACCATTAAAATTGGATGTGGGAGCATCAAGATGAGATTGTAGCCAATAGGACTTAAGTGCTACATGGATCAACCCTAAGATTCTAGGACATGATGATGCTGGTCCTTCTGCACACTTTGGGCCCTCCACAGTCAGCACTGCCCCAGCTGGCATGCCAGACTTTGCTGACCTCTCCCACCAACTTCTGTTCTCACTGGTGAGAGAGATTTGAGACAGGAGGTTCCAAGGCACGGGGAGCTGCAGCCAGCCATCTCCAATAGAAACTCATAAGGAGCCCACACAGAATCCAGAACGATCTCCAGCAGACCCAGAAAGTCAGCCCTTCTGTGGTCACTCAAGATGAAATCAAATCAAGCAACAACCATAACCCAAACTGTACTTTTTTTTTTTCATTTTCAAATCGATCACCTGGGCTTTATTTAATGGGTTGTATAATACACGTGACGTTCTGTCCTAGGCCTTAGGTGAAAAAGAAAGAACCCCAAGACATACTCTCTACTCCTGAGGGTTGTAGCTTAGGAGAGGGGTTGGCAAACTGTGACCCACAAGACAAATCTGGCCAACAGTAGTGACGGAGGTCAGTGTGGCCCAAGAAGCTGAAAATATTTACAATCTGGTCCTCTACAGAGAAAGCTTACCAACTTCTGGTTTAGGAGGCTAGGTGTGCGACTAGTCTGATGCCGGCTACTGTAACAAACAAATCCAAGATCTCAGTGGCTTAACGCTTCCAGCCATAAAGGGTTACTTCCTGTTCATGTCACAGTCGAATGCAGGTGGGGGCATTGAGGGAACCCATCGTAGTAGAGGCTACTAGGTCTCTTCTCAGTTCCCCTTCATCAGGCTGGTACCCCCGTCCAGCAGCTGTTGTAAAAGTTGGATGCTGATTTTGCTCCCAGTCACACCATTATCCAGCTGTTTGCCCTGAGTCTGCAGGCAGCCACTCCACCCAGAAATGCCGGAGAGGACAGGCAGCCCCGGGAGGTAGCCCATAGCCAATGACTGACTGACCCACAGTACAGATGCCTGGCTCCGTGGCCTCAAGTGGACACAACTCCATGGGCCAGATGCTCAATAAAACTGTTTCCTCTTCCTGGGCACACAGTTAAACTAATTTCGAAGCCCCTTTTAATCTTGATGAGAGACTAGCTTTCACCAATCAAATGTGAGCAAAAGGGATGAGGTACTGAAGAATGAGGGTGCCTTCTCTCTCCCTTGCTCCTCCTGTCTGCTTGCTGGATGATGCCAGAGTGACCTTGAAGGCACATTTTGAAGATGGCAGTGCTACAGCATGTTAGAAGCTAGGTCAGGCTCCCCAAAGGCCCTCTCACTGTCGTGGCCTCTCCCGTTGCGGAGCACGGGCTCCGGACGCGCAGGCTCGGCGGCCATGGCTCACGGGCCCAGCCGCTCCGCGGCACGTGGGATCCTCCCGGACCGGGGCACGAACCCCCGTCCCCTGCATCGGCAGGCGGACTCCCAACCACTGCGCCACCAGGGAAGCCCTGAAGGCACATTTTGAAGATGGCAATGCTACAGCATGTTAGAAGCTAGGTCAAGGGAAGAATCTCTGGGGGATCAGAGGCTAAACTTCATCTCAAACTACCTGTTTGCTGAGATTCTTCCCTTGACTTATCCTGCTTCTCTCTTTGTAGGTTTCACCTGGGAGCAGTCTATCATTCAATCCCTTGCATAGGAATCCCCATTACAAGTTCTGCCTTTGGGGAGCCTGACCTAGCTTCTAACATGCTGTAGCACTGCCATCTTCAAAATGTGCCTTCAAGGTCACTCTGGCATCATCCAGCAAGCAGACAGGAGGAGCAAGGGAGAGAGAAGGCACCCCCATTCTTCAGTACCTCATCCCTTTTGCTCACATTTGATTGGTGAAAGCTAGTCTCTCATCAAGATTAAAAGGGGCTTCGAAATTAGTTTAACTGTGTGCCCAGGAAGAGGAAACAGTTTTATTGAGCATCTGGCCCATCTCTGCCCCAAGGCATGTGTCTGAAGCCATTCCAGAGTGAAATCTCAGATCCAGATGATAACCGCGAGAGCAGGTCACACGGCAGAACATGATTACTTTCTCCAGGAGTGGAAGAGCCCTTGGGGCTCCTACATATTTGTGGTAATCCTTTCCCTGTCGGCCTTCCCAGCTCTTCTTCCAGGGCGGCAACCATGAGGAATCATCTCCCCAGCACCTAGCCCAATGCCAGGCACATAGAAGGAAGTTGATAAATGTTTGGTGAATAAAAGCGCTGTTAATCGGGGCAGTCCAGCAGAGGGGATGGAATGCGCGCTTGGCCTTGGAATGCTGGAGCAGACTTGCAGAGGGGTGGAGGGCGGGCCGGGAGCATCCTCCCAGGCAGAGAGAATAATGGCGAGCTGATTTTCAAACGTTGGCTCTCCGAGTAAGCAGAGGTTTCCGGGAACAAATCTACTGGTGCACACGTTCTTTCCCTGGTGAGCCTCAGCCATGTCTCCAAGAACCTCCAAATAAACAGCTCCCTCGGCTCTTGCCGACACAGCTGTCCCGGCTGTTAGCAACTGCAAAGATTCGGCTCGAATGAAAGTTTCTCTCTCTGCTCTGTCCCACTCCTAAGGTTGTCTCGGTGACCTCTCTCGCCAGTGCTGTGCTACACATTCTGAGTCTGTTTTGGTCTCTCTGCCAGCTCATTAGTTTCTGAATCTGGATGCTTCTTGGCTTGATAATCAGCGGCCCCCTTGGCTGGGGGCCTGCCTGGCTCTCGTTAGCAGCTGTAGTCCTTGTGGAGATCACAGGGAACCCCCATAGAAGTCATATTTGTAAATATCTGCTGGAATGATAACAAGGCCATGCAGACGGCAACGGGAACACAGTAATTAAAAACATCGCCTGGTCACCAATGTGGCTTGTCCTTAATGAATCATATTAAGACAAATCCAAAGGACACGTAGGTTTGCGTTGAGAGCTAGCAAGGGGGTTGAGTACATTCTTACTGCAAACCGGACGCTTTGGGGTTAAATCTGGCGTTATCTTCTTCAGGATCTTGTACTCAATTTTACTAAAACCTCTGCGAATGTTGTCTTATTTGTCAGAGACAACTTGCCGTACAGCTCCTGATGTCAGGCACCATGATTTGCATCTTGGAAACGGGGCTCACATATGCCTAACCGTTGACCAAATGTTTTGAATGCCATTTTTGAAATTCCTGATGGAAGAGCTCCTACTGCCCTGGAGATGTCTCTTCTGCGTATTCTTAGAAACAGAACAATAAACAAGGACACTTGGAAAAAAAGGGCGGCTTTCCCTGATTGCCAAGTGAAATACAACTTTGTTATTGAGGTCTCTTGCTCCGCCTTTGGAAAAGCTGGGATTACATGTTCTTTTCTCCAGTGTTTTTTTTAAAAAAGTAAGACGTTGGCTTCAAATGAATCCACAGAACTTTGAACTAAAATGAGGTTCCTTTCTAGAATACCACACTAGAGAATCACACAGCAGGCTGCCAGAAGCTGGAGCGGGGGAGACCAGAAGGGGCAGAGTTACCGCACGGAGGAGCTTTGGATGGTCGTGCCTTCCTATTTCTCAAAACTGGGTTCCCCGGCTGGCCTCCATCCAGCCCACTAGAGGTGACTCACTCACTCTCCAGGATGCGTTGCGGGACCACGCTGGGTGCCTCGCACTCAACGTACTCAGTGGAGCTCACGAGGAAGATTCATCCATGTGCTGGCTTCTGAGGTAGGGGGCTTTCGATAAAGACTAAGCTGGGCCACGCTTGCCTATTTTGAACAAACACATCTGCCTGAAGGGGGTTTGGAGGGGAGGAAGAAGGAGAAGGAAGGTTCTGTAAAGTTGCATGGTCGCGCGTTATAATGTAGTAAACTCAGAGCTTGCTCGAGGGCTATTTGATCCGTGATTATCTTATTACATGGCTTACATGTACCTGCTTGCTCTAAAGAAAGCCCAGGAGAAATCACCATCCGTGGATCCCCCCATAAAAGAAAAAACTGGGTCAGCAAAACTCTATCTTGTGTTCGTTGAAGCAGTGGGCTGTGGGACTCCAGGACCCGGATGGGAAGTGCCAGTTGGAATCACCGTCTGGCCTTGTTTAGCCCTCTGTGAATGTCCTGCCAGCCTTTTTGTCCTCAGGGGTGCCTGTGCTCATCACCCCCCAACAACAGAGTGGCTGTGTAAGGGGCCAGGGGCCAGTGAGGCTTCAGGAAGGCTGGGAGCTGGAGAGTGCAGACCAGCACGTAGGGAAGGAAGCTGCGTATCACCCGCTCTCAGTTCCAGCCTCTCTCCTCCTACCCAGTGGCAGGGTGGCAAGGTTCTTAATGATAATTTTTTAAAGTGTCAGGCCTCTGCTCATTTGCAAATCACTGTGTCTCATTTGCATACCAGATCCAGGGGGCCCCGACTCCGCATATGGAAAATGGAACACAGTATAAATAAGATAAATGGATTAGGTCAGCTGACTGCAACCGTAGCCACGGCCGACCCACGGGCACAGTGTGCATGAACTACAGTGGAGGCTTGTCAATCAGGCAATTTATTCCCGTCCTGGAAGTAGAGAAGCAGGATGTGCACGCACGGACGCACGCACGCTCGCAGAGTCGCCAATAATTCCCGCTGGGAAATAGGTCATCAGACAGTTCCTGCACGTTGCTGGCGGTGGCCGGCCAGCCCTCAGTGGAGGCGAGGGGAAGCTTGGGGAGACCACCTGCCCTCCAGGAGCACCGTCAGAAAGAAGGTTTGTGTCCGCAGACCGTGGGCGGTCCATTGAAAGCCGGTCTCCTTGAACCTGCTGACTTAGTGAGAGAAGAGTTGCTGGAAGGAGGGGGCTGGGGACCTTTCAGGTCTTCTCACCTGTGCTTGTCCTCAGAGGCCTGGCCATCCTGGGGCAGTGGTCTAGGTCTGGCAAGGCCTGGGGACACAGGAAGTCTTGGCTCCTTCTCAGCTGGAGAAAAAAAAAATCACCCTGGCACCCGGCCACCTACTCCTGCCCAGCTGCCTCTCCCCCGCTCCTCAGCCTGACACATGAGGCCCCGAGGCTGACCCACACCCTTTCCGGACACGGACCATCCATCATGGCAACGCCATCCAGGACGGTAGCAGGCGGCTTGTCCTTTTGATCAGCACAACTCCGGAAGCGAGGCGCAGGCGAGGGGTTGCTGCAGGGGGATTAATATGATGGGATGTGCGCACCTTTTGCAATTAGTTAATGGCTTGGCTGTGTGGGGTAGGCTTCTTTGGCCTTCTGTCTTGGGATTAATGACCTCAGATGACAGATGGAAACTTAAAATCGCTCAGGAAAAGAAAACAAGCTGGGGGGTGTGGGGGAGGAGTGGGTAAAGTGGTCCAGCTCCTCGGGAGGGGGAGGGGGCGAGGGCAGCAGCGGGGAGGGGAAAGATGGCCTGGGGTCAGTGAGGAGGGAAGGAGTTTGATCACAGAAGTGTCCCGGAGATTGCTCTGTGAGCTGGGATTTCACAATAGTTGTAGACAGGTGTGTGTGTGTGTGAGCACACGCACATTTGGGTGAGTATATCTATGCATAGGTGATTGTAAGTGTGTGTGTTTATATACGTGTGTGTCGGTGCATGTGTATGCACGTGCGGGAGTGTGTGTATGCGTCTTTGTGTGTTCGTGTCTGCGCAGGAGCGAGTGTGGGTTGTGTAGCGTGTGGGGTGTATGTTTATGCACGGTGTGTCTGCAGTGTGTGTCTCTGTGTGGTGTGTGTATGGTGTGTGTGGATGTAGCTGGGTCTTGCACATGCTGAGGCCAGGCAGGCTTCAGCCCAGTGCTGAACCCACTGCACCTCCTCGGGCCCCTCTCTGCCAGCCGCCCTCTTGATCCAGGGCCCCTTGCTGTCCGCGCTGGGCCGTCCATGGGCTGCCTCCTTCTCTCGGGCACCTGGGGCTCAGCCCGCTGCCCTCTCGCCGTGGTGGGGCACCCTCCTTCCCCGACCCAGGCTGGGCTGCAAGATGAGTCACAATCTCTCCTCTTCTTTCTTCTCTCTCCTAGAAGGAACACCCGCAGAACCTTCCGGTGTCAGGGTTTCAAAGCTGATCACCATGGGGGGGCGGGGTGGGTAACTACCCTGTGGCCAAAGAGAGGGGTATTCATGATCGAGAAAAAGATTGGGGGTGGTGGCCCAGAAATAACACAAGTGGGCGCTTCAGAAAGGGTCAGGGTTTCTCAAGATCCTAAGAGCAACTGGGTGCCTTTGAGGCCAGATTGCCCGGGATGCCCTTGACGGAGGGCTTTAATCTGTGGCCTCTCCTGTGTTGGGGCTGAGGCTGCCGGTAGCCTGGAGCACATCATCGTTGTGCTGGGGCGAAGGTGCTGGAAGGACCTCTCTTGGCTACGTAGAATCGGAGTTCAGTGATAACGGGCTCTCCTGTGACTCCCTGGCTCTGGTCCTCCCGAGAGGGCTGGTGGGCACTGCTGCTCTGTGCCAGCAGCACAGGCAGGGTGGCTGCACTTGGAGGCCTTCTGGCTGGAAAGGGGCTCTGGGGGAGGAAATAGAATTCTCCTGCTACCTTTCTAGGTTCTTGGCTAAGACCCCCCCCGTAATAGAAGACAGATGAACAGGAGAAAAAAACGGAAGTTTAATAACGTGTATACTGTCTGTATACATGGGAGAGCCCCAGGAAAAATGAGTAGCTCCCCGAAATGACTCAAAGCACCACCTTAAATCCCATCTCCAGCTAAAGACAAAGGAAGATGCTGGGGGTGGGTGGTGGGGCCATTTATGAGAGGTTGTCAGGAAATGCACGGGAAACAAAGGTAAGGTTTTTATGCAGATTTAAGTCCGTGCCTGCTTCATTCATAAGAGTTTCTAGAGATTTCGAGTCATCTTCCTCTTCCTGGTACAGAGAAGGAGACACCCTGGCGAATGGAAATTTCCCTTATACACGGAAATGTCTCTTACAAAACTTCTACTCTGTTTTCAGAGCTTCTCCAGTGACTGCTGTTTCTTAAAAGTAATCAGCCTAAAATCATCCTTATGCCTAAGAGGCATATTTTGGGGTGGCAAATTTGACTTCCCTTCAGGGCCAATTGTGAACATTTGCATCTGAGAGTCACAGTAACAGAAACCAGAGCGGTCCCACCTGGGCTTCATGGTGGTGATGATGGTGGTGGAGATTCTCCAAGCTGATCACCCAAGCCCTGGGCCCCCAGGGCTGGGACCCCCGCCATTGGGCTGAAGGTGTGGGTCTGACACTGGAGAGCCACACCCTAGATGCCCTGCATCCTGCTTAGCAGGGCTCATCAGCCTCCATCTCCTTGCACCCCGGAACTATGAGATGACTGACCTTCTTTTGGACTAAGTTTCCCCTTTTGTGGTGACAATTTTAGGAATCCCCAAACAGAAGATAATCTCTCCTAAGTTCCATTTCAGTCAGGGATCTTAAAGTTCATGAGGGTGTTGGGGAGGAAAACATTTTCCTCTACCCTCGTGGGTTCTTTGGCTGGTCTAATAATCAAATAAACACACGACAGATTAACAGGAGAAAAACAAATTTAATTTTGTACCTAAGGGATTCCCATAAAAATATAAGACCCAAGGGCAAGTGGGGCAGTTGAGGCTTATATGACATCCTGAACCAAGAAATGGGATAGGGGCCTAGGGTTTCCAAGGATAGGAGGGTCAGTCACAGGATGATAAGAAGAGCAGATATTTGGTAATTAGATGTTTGCCCTGCCATGCAGATACGTCATTCAGATAAAACTTATCTTTGGTTAATAGCTCTGTCTCTGAGCCAGGCTCCCCTGTCTAAATTCTCTTAGGTAGTTAAAAGGGGGAAGTAAAAAGCTCTTCCTCGGTATTTTAGGTCTTGACTATCTTCAGCTCAAAATAGTCCACATGCCAAAGTGGCACATTTTGGGGAGGCTCATCCTAAACTGCTTCAAGGGAAAAACCCAGTTCAAATTAGCAAATACAAACCGGGCAATTCTTGTTTTATATAATTGCGATAATTTGGAGTTCAGGCATGGCTGGATCCAGGAGCACACCCCATATTGTCAGCTCTCTCTCTCTCTCTCTCTCTCTCTCTCTTTCTCTCTTCCATTGTTCTTGACTGCACTATCCTCATTCTTTGCTGATGCATAACAGCTCTCTCCACGCAGCACAAGAAGTTGCTGCCTTCAGAGCCTTCCAGTTCTGCCACCTCATGAAAACAGAGTTTCTCTTTACCATGCAGTTGTATGTTGGTAAATGTTTAACCATTGACTCTCCAAATAAAAAAGCTCTGTTGTGTAGCATTTGCTGATTTCTCCAGAGTACACATATTCCCACCATGGTCTGTTTCAAGGTACTCAAGAGCTGCACATCTTTGGCTCTCAAAAGCCGGTGGAAGGAGGGCTCCAGCACGCTGCTGCTTTGGTGTCTGCACACCCATTCCAGGAAATCAGTCTGATTGCCTGTGCTTGGCACTCAGGCCCAGCCCCAGACTGAGCCCCGTGTCCAGGGGAATGGGCTGTGCTGATTGGTCAGGACGAAGTCTCTTGTTGCCTGGTGGCTGGGGTTGGGGAGGGGGCATAAGATGATGGGACCAAGAGCCAGACTAAAACCACATGGAATGGGAGCGGGAACTCCCAGAAGGGGCCTAAACAACATGTGTTCCCAGGAGGACTTCTCCGTGGCTGACACTCCCTGGGGCGTCTCAGATATTACTCTAGCAGCTGCTTAGTGAAGATGGAAGAGAGGACATGCTGTTAGAGTGACATCCTCAAAGCAGAAATCCGAGGAAAGGGATAAGTCAGACGAGGAGCCAGATGAGAACAAGAAGAGGAAGAGGAAGCAGCTCTTGGATGGGTCTCAGCCCATCAGGGGACGGAGGAGGGAACACGGTTGACCCAGTTGGGCAGGGACCCAGCAGTATTCTGTGTTCATTTCCCCTAAAACAAAGATGTCAGGCGAAGGCGCAGACTGGCAGGGCTGCCTGCAGAGAGGCAATGTTGCGTGACCAGGAGTTGTGACCTCCTGGCCTGAGCACAGGATGTCGCAGGGCCCCAAGGAGTGGTTGACTCATCTTCCCCTAGGAAACAGACCAGGCATCCAGGTGTAGCTAATCGGAGTGTGATTGTCCACGCACGTGTGCGTGTGTCTTTGTGTCTGTGTCTGTGTCTGTGTGTGTGTGTGTGTGTGTGTGTGTGTGTGTGTGTGTTAACCATGGGCAACTGGGGTCCTGCGGGGGTGGGGGGGGGGCAAGAACAAGGTGGGCTAAGGCCAGGCCAGGCCAGGCCAGCCCATCTGGCAGGGTCTGTGGCCCTGGGGCCGTCAGGTGAGGGGAGCTGTGGAGGCGGCCCTGCATGGCTCTGAGCTGCCCATGGTTCTGCTGGCTGTGGAGCTGTCCTGGGGTGTAGGGGACACAGTTAAATGCTAAGCACAGAAGAAGGGAAGCTGCTCTCGAGACATCTCTTGTTATAAAGCAGTGGATCTCGGGCTTCCCTGGTGGCGCAGTGGTTGAGAGTCTGCCTGCCGATGCAGGGGACGCCGGTTCATGCCCCGGTCCGGGAAGATCCCACATGCCGCGGAGCGGCTGGGCCCGTGAGCCATGGCCGCTGAGCCTGCGCGTCCGGAGCCTGTGCTCTGCAACGGGAGAGGCCACAACAGTGAGAGGCCCGCGTACCGCAAAAAAAAAAAAAAAAAAGCCGTGGATCTCAAAGGGTGGTCCTCAGACTGGCAGCATTGATATCACCTGGGAACTTGTTAGAAATGCAAGGGGCCACACATCAGACCCCAGAATCAGATGCTTTGGGGGGTTGGGCCCAGTAATCTGTGTTTAACAAGTCCTCCAGGGGATTTGCAGGCCTGCTGCAGTGTGAGAACCACCGTGGCATAGGAAGAGCAGATGCCCAGAAGTGTGTCAAGAGCAAACATCATGGTGTAGGTGTGCGCTGTGTGTCCTCTGTTTGCCTTCCAAGATCCATTTCAACTATTTCCCACCATGTTCTGTGTCCTGGAGACCCAACTGTGTGGATTGATTCTTTGGGCTCCTTGCCAGCTGGCTTTTAGTTGGGTTTGGCCAGTTGCGAGCAACAGATTGGAGATGGGAGGAGAGAGAGGTCGGGGTATTTCTCCTTTGCCTCCCCTCTGCTCACCTCTCTGCTACAAGGAAGGCCATGTCCCTCCATCACTGCAGCTCCTGCTGGAGGCCCCCCTTCAAGGTTCTACCTCTCCCTGGGCTCGCATATGACATTATTCCCTCCCCTTGTCCTAGGAGTGCTAATGGCTTCCAGCTGATGCTAGTTTCTAGGTGCCTCAACATCCCCGCCTGGTTGCTGTCACCCGTCAGCCCCTCTGCACGTGTCCCCTACAGCAAAGTCTGTTTATCTGCTTCTGTGTTGGTGAGGGTTGCCTCCTGGCAACACCTGACTGATAGCAGGTGAGGCATAAACAGGTACCCCATGCTGATGCTGTCCCCATCTGACCTTCTGGAGACGACAATGTATTTCTCTGGTGCCCATAGGAGAAGAGAAAGAACTGTAATAGGTTCAGCCACCCACTGCATGCAGGGGACGTTCTTGGTGCTAGTCTGTGTATAATCTAATTCAACCCTTTCCCTAGCCCACCACTGTTGGTGCTCTATTTTCCAGTTTGACAACAGTGAAACAAAGGCTCAAAGTCTGACAACTGGTAGATGCAGAAGCAGGATTTGAATTCCTGTCTGTCTGGTTCCTAAGTCTGTGTGTTTCCCACAGCATAGGTTGCCTTCCCATAAATTACAACAAATGCCTGGAATCTTCTCATGGCAAGATGATACTCTCAAGATAGATACAGACCCCAAAAAGACCAGGGATATTCTGAAATACTACAAGGAAGATGCTTCTTCTGAATGCTGGCCACGTGGTTTTTGTTGGCATCAGCAGGCTAAGGGAAGACTTGGTGGGGAGGTGGCGGGGGCACAACCATTGAGGTCTCTGGGACCCAGTCACTTCATCTAGATTGTCTAGAGTAATTATCAAGGGAATCCAGCGAGGTGGAGATTATTACCTATTTCACAGATGAGAATTTGAGGCTCAGAAAGATTAGGTCATTTGATAGCAACCCTCCGCACTAGAATGGAGCTCCAGGATCAGGATTTTTGTCTATTTTTTTCCTACAGCTGTATCCCCAGGGCTAGAAGAATGCCTGGCTCATAGTAGGTGCTCAATAAATAGTTACTGGATGTGCCAAAGAAGGTATGTTATAGAGGCAGTAAATTGTAAATCTGGGATCAGAATCCAGGACTTAGAAGTCAAGTTTTCCACGTTATTACCATCCTGCTTTCCCCCAAATTAATACCTAGAAATGTACACTTATTGAGCACCGACTGTATGTTTGGCTCTGTCATTGGTGCATTTGCAAGCACACCCATGATAAGTGTTCTTTATGTTCTTTTGTAACGTAAATTTTTTTTTCTGAAACATTTCAGGGTTTGATTTCTTTTTCCTAATTGATTTTAGTGTGGTTATGCCCACTCTTAGGTGGTGTTTTTACTTCTGTGCTCCGCATAAAGGGCCTGGGTCAAGTCACCTGGATAAATGACCTTCCTTCATTATGTGTAACCTCCTCGCTCCTAAAGAAGTCACCATTTCTCTTCAAAGTGATGCCACGTCAGCGGCACAACTATACCTAGTAAAGTGGGTAAAGGCACAAAGAGTGGTGACAAATGGCCCTCCAAGCCCCAGCCTGTGACCACAGGTGTCAGACCTCATGGGGCTCCCGGCTACACCTTGTGCCATAGTGGTGGCCACAGCCCTGACCTACTGCTTCAGGTACAGCTCAGTGATACCCAGCTCATCTTCCTTAAACGTCCACAAGGGCAGAGGCCATGTCTGTAGAGCAGTGTTTGACATACAGTGGGTGCTCAATAAATGCACATTGAAAAATGACTTAATGATACAGTTGAATGATCACAGCAACATGCTGCATTATGATCGCCCCCACTTTACAGATGAGGCAATTGAGGCTCAGTGCCGTGAACCCAAGGATTTCTGACTTCCTGGTCACCCTCTTCGACCACCAGCCTAGAATCTCTTCACATTTTGAACATTTCAGTTTAGGATTTGAACCAAGGATCCCAGAAACTGTCTTCTCCCACGATCTGGTGTTGGAACTTCAAATGTAGTTAGCCAGGAACTTTTGCTATAAGAGGCTCTAAGCTGGTGGAAAAAACCATAATTTGGCAACTCATGTCTAGAAATATGTTCTCCTACCCCTCCAACTCCAGCCGAACTCAGGGGGCAGACCTGGCCGTGGGAAGTTGCCGCCTTCACTCTGATGACGTCGCTGGGACATGCTACAGGATGGGCCAACTCCTGCATGGCAGCTGTAGTCGTGAAAGGTGCAGCCTGCTTCTTGGGTTCAGACGTGGAAGGCTGGGTCTCGGCTCCTTCTCAACCCGCCTGGACAGAAGCCTAGCGAGCTGGAAAGACTGGGGCTGAGAGCTGAGTAGAGAGCTAAATTCTTCTCTCTGTCACAAAAGTATGTGTCTCCATCATATCTCGGGTCATTTGAGGAGGAAAGAAACTTAAAACCACCAAACCGTTCTACTGAGGGTGTTAAGAAGGCTCAATAAATTAAAGTCAGAATCTACAAGTTGAGTGGATTAGGGTATAATTCCTCACATTCTATTATAGAAGGCCTAACCTCAGGGTCCCTTGAAATGACAAAGTTCCGCCTCACTGGAATTAAAAATATCATTTCTCATTCATTCATTCAACATTTATTGAACTCTCATATGACAGACACTGGGCTAGCTTCCTGGGATTAAGAAATGGGATAAAATGTAATTTATGCAACTCAAAGAACATCTGATGGTTAATTGCAGGTGTTAACTTGAATGCGCTGTGGGAGGCCCAGAAATGTGGTCAAACATTATTCTGGGTGTTTCTTTGAGGGTGTTTCTGGATGACATTACCATATTTTAAAATCAATAAACTTTGGCTAAAGCAGATTGTCCTCCCTAACGTGGGTGGGCCTCACCCAAACAGTTGAAGGCCTGACTAGAACAAAAAAATTGGCCTCCTTGAGCAGGAGGGAATTCTATAGCAGATGACCTTGCACTTCATCTGCAACATTGGCTCTTCCTGCCTGATGGCCTTCAAACTGGAACATCAGCTTTTGCTGGGTCTCCAGACTGCTGGCCCACCTTGCATATTTGACTTGCCCTGGAGAACTTTGACTAATAGAATATCCCACTATTATGTTTCTGCTTGTCCTTCCGTCTATCCCTTATTGGAAATTATTTCAAGTGACTCCTGTTAACATACACGCTATACCAAGATGCAGTAAAATGGATCAGGAAGAAGAGTGAGGTGAGCACCTGGGGGAATTGCTCTCCTAGCATCCTCTTATGAGAACTACAGTCCCCCCAGTTCAAGGCAATACCTACTGCCATTTTGTACAAGATGACCCAATCCCTGCCATAGCTGATTGGCCTGAGGTTAGGCACCTGCTCTGATTGGGCCAGTCAGGGCTGTTTCTTGGGAAACAGCTCTGATTGGTTAAAAGAGCTGTGTCTTTTAACCTGGAGTAGGAGCAAGCATCAGGGCGGCCAATGAGGTTTCAAGAGGTGAAGTTCAGCAGCCGCCTGTGACCATGTTTCCACCCTGTGGAGAAAGCTGGGCTGTAGTGAAAGAGGACAAGGAAGAGGAAGTGAGAGAGAAACCAAGATGGCAGGTGGGGGAATGGAGTGGCCCCTCACTCCAGCTGTAACTGGGCTCAACCACATTCTTCTTTCATGGGACACTCCAGTATTCTTATCATAAATCTCCCTTTTTTTTGTTAACATAGTTCAAGTTGGTTTCTGTCACTTTCAACCAAATCACTTTTTAGACTGAAGGGAAAACAGAAACGAAAGTAAAAAAATGAAGCTAGGGTTAAGGTTGAACTTGAGGCTCTGTGGTCCCACAGATGTGATAGAACTGGGCCACACGGTTAGCCCTAAGCTTTCTAGAGGCTGGCCCAAAGAGGGAGATGTGATTTATAAGATTCAGTGTCTACACAAATCAAAAGAAATCAATCGTCAGAAGCAACACCCATCATGGTGTAATACTGAGACCAGACAGAACTTTCTTTGGGGGCCTTTTGAGAGAGGGCACGAGACAATTTGACAGCAATTCTCAAAGGTCATCTGGACCAGCCGCAGCATGATCGCCTGGGAACTTGTTAGAAATACACATTCTTGGGCTTCCCTGGTGGCGCAGTGGTTGAGAGTCCGCCTGCCGATGCAGGGGATGTGGGTTCGTGCCCCAGTCCGGGAGGATCCCACGTGCCGCGGAGCAGCTGGGCCCGTGAGCCATGGCCGCTGGGCCTGCACGTCCGGAGCCTGTGCTCCGCAACGGGAGAGGCCACAGCAGTGAGAGGCCCGCGTACCGCAAAAAAAAAAAAGAAAAAAAGAAATACACATTACTCTGGGGGTGAGGCCCAGCAGTCTGTTTAAACAAGCCTCCAGGTGATTCTGAAGCGCACTAATGTTTGAGAACCACCACAGTATGACAAGCAATGTTCCCACAACATCTCATCCCAAGAGCCAGCATAGCAATGAACTTTATAGGACTCTTGCCCAAAACAATAATTGCAGTGGATATCTGCTGGTTTTGTCTGCCCCACACCACTCTTTCAGTTGCAGCCCCTCCTCCACCAACTTCTGTGGTTTGGGGAAGATGGTCAGTCCCGAAGCCCCACCTGTGCTTGGGCCACAGGATGGTCACATGACCCAGGCCTGGCCAATCATAGGACAGTCTTTTCTGGTCCATAGTGATTGAACCAGGGGGATCATATGTCCCAAGCAGGGCCAATCAGGAGACCATCATGAGATTTGAAAAATGGTTACTAGTGGAGTGTGAGAGAGGGTTTTTCTTCTTTTCTAATAGCAAGTTAAAAGGTGGGGGAGAGACAGAGAGATTGAGAGAGAAAGAGAGAGATTGAGAGAGAGAGAGAGAGAGAGAGAGAGAGAGAGAGAGAAGAGATTGATTTGATAATCCTTATGATCCCAACCCTAGAATCCATGCCCTTAACTACTGTACCCTACTGTCTCTCACTGCAGAAAAGCCCTAAGACTTTCCCAACTGGACTCAGGCCAGAGATGAATCATTCTGAATCTGCAGCTTCCTGGGGGAAACTGGCATTACCGTGGCTGGTACCCTCTGGCTGGCTGTGGGAGCGGAGCCATATGAGTATGGGCTTCTGGATACATTTTTGGAGTAGCTGGGATGGGGCTGGAATAGAGGGGCAGTGGCTTCTTCAAGGAGGACCCCCTCTTGACTTGGAATCTAGCCAGGGGTATATTTTGCTACAAGTTGCTCTCAAAAGGGATGCCAGGAAGTTCCGTGGTTCCAAGTTAAACAGCCTGTGAGTTCTTTACTGAAATTTGCAGGGCCGAAATGGACATCTGCTTTAGACATTGTCCAGCCTAAAATTCTTATGGCCTGACCCCTTAACAGATAGGATAAGTGGGAGGGTCCTTCCCTTTCTTCAATTCTCAAAGGCTCTGCAACACAAAAAAGGTTAAGATACACCACTCCGTGGTAGGCAACTCTAGGATTGCCTTTTCTCCTCTCCACTAAAAATGATCAAAACAACTTTCTGAGTAAAACCTTGGCTTTGCCTGTGACACTGCCTTAGAACCGCTCCCCAGCACCCTCCACCCCCTTCCCACGGCAGGGAGAGACAGCTTTGTATCAGGCTGTGTCCTCACCAGGCTCTTCAGCTTCTCCAAATGTCAAAACCCAGCACTGCTAATTGTTAAAGCATGTGGCTCCACATCCAAATGGTAACACTTAATTCCCAAACTCTGGGTGTTTGACTAGGAGTCTAATCTTGAATGCACTGTGGCTTCGTGCTTGCCAAAGGCTGGAAGAAAAAAAAAGATTTATGGAGGATTTCCTGAAGGAGATGCAATCCATATATCCCATGCGCTTAGATTTATCTTTGGATTAAGCCAGAGCTAAGAAGTGAAATGGTAAAGAGGAGTGTGTAAGAGCAGATGTCCCGAGGTCAAGTTCTGCATACACCAATTACTAGCTGGGCTGCCTTGGGCAAGTGCCTTCAACTTTTTGTGCTCAGCTTTCCTATCTGTAAAATGGGCTTAATGATAGTATCTACTTCTTTGTGGTGGGTTACTTTATTGGTCCTTACTCTTCAGCCCTGTGCCCTTTGCCTTGTAATTTTTCAGTGTCCTCCTGCTGTGGCAGATGGTCTGCCCGTCCCTTGATTCTGGGCCATGTGACATGTTTTGGCTGATGGGATGTTAGCAGACTTGACACAAGCAGATGCTTGGAGTTTGTGCATTGAGTCTTGCTCTCTTGTGCCTCTGCCACGGCCCTGAGGACGTGCAGGCTGGACAGTGAGACGTGAGGAAGGGAATTGAGTTGCTCCAGCTGAGGACAGCCTAGCTCAGCTCACCCTTGCTGTCCTCCGGATGCATGAGCAAGTACAGGCAAGATCAGCAAAGCTGCCCAGCCCAGCCCAACCCAGCCTAGATCAGCTGAATCCTGTAGATGCTATAGAAGAATAAATGTTGACTGTTGTATGTTATGAAAGTTTTGTGATTATCTGTTATGCAGCACAAGCTGACTGTTACAGTCATGGTTTTGCTGTGAAGTTTAAATGAGTTTGTACATGTAAAATGCTCAGAACAGTGGCTGGGACATATGCTTAGGAAGTCCCGGGCATGGAACATATGTAGGCCTTATGGATCTGGGATTTCTTTCCCAGGAGCTGGAGACCTGTGCCATTCTGCCTACCATGTTTGTGCCAGCCCCCATGCCTGGAGGGAGTGCTGGGGGTTGTGAGTAGCTGAGATGGGACAGACTTCATACCACTGTGCTCAGGATTCGAATGCTGTTCACGCTGTCCTCTGGGATAGCTCCTGGCTCCTGCCTTCTCTGGCTTTGATCTCTTCGGATCAGACATCAGAGTGGGAGCCCCACGAGAGCACAGACTTTGTCTGTCTTGCCCACTGATGTATCTCCAGTGTCCGAGGCAGCTGCCGACACATAGTAGGTCTGGACGTGTCTGACTGGTTGACTGATTACAGACTTATTTGGTCTGTTTAACCTTGATTTCATCGCTTTTCTCAATTCCAATGAACTTCCGCTAGCTCTTTCTACCTCTTCCTAAGCATGCTCGGAGCCAGTGGGATGGTGAAGTCCAGAACCCCACTGGTGACTAATTAAGACCTGGGAAGTGGAGCAACCCCCATCGGCTACCCACTCTCCCCAGGAGCCGCAAACAGGGCAGCTGTACTTGTAAGTGGAGTTGAAAGTTGTCCAATGGTGCAATATGAGGAATATGAGAGAGAGACTCTTTCTAAAATAGCCACCCATCAATGACTCCTAACATTTTACCCAGAGCTTCTATTCATGTTAAGCCATGCCCTTTTCCCACCATTAACTTAAAAATTCAAACACTCTTATGAGGCAGGCAATTTTGATGACTTAACTCTTTAGTATGAATGCATTTCTAGAAGTATTCTTTCTCATAAGGTTATACAATTATACTTAGATAATTCATTCAGGAAGCATTTTTGAGCGCCTGCCGCCTTGCTGGGTACAAAAGATACGCTGTCCTCAAGGAGCTCTGGGCTAGTGAGGGAGGAGTTTCATGTCTCTAGCTTTACACGGGGGGTGGGGGGGGGTAGAGTGACAAACACTTGAAAAGAAACAATGATGATAATAACGGCTGTGTGCAAAAGTGGCCACAGATTCTTCCTCTCCTTAGATGTATGTCCTTGAAATGTGTATTCACGTATCAGGAGGGGAAGGGGGGGGGGGGGGGGCGTGGGGGGGGGGGGGGGGGTGGGGGGGGGGGGGGGGGGGGGGGGGGGGGTAGAGTGACAAACACTTGAAAAGAAACAATGATGATAATAACGGCTGTGTGCAAAAGTGGCCACAGATTCTTCCTCTCCTTAGATGTATGTCCTTGAAATGTGTATTCACGTATCAGGAGGGGAAGCTTTTCTCCACCCCTTGAATCTGAGCTGTCCTTGTGTCTCACTCTGGCCACTGGGGAACATTAGTAAATATGCCACAAGCAGACAGTTGAATAATGTTTGCACATCAAGGCCTGTCCTCTTCTACAGCCGGACTCCACCATGTCACAAGCTCAGGAGGGTCTGCTGGAGGCTGAGAGATACCTGGCCCTGTCACCGCCATTGCCAACAGCCAGCCAACCTCTAGACGTGTAAGTGAGACCTCTCCAGACTAGCCAGCCCACAGCTGACCCTCCTACCACAAACGCTTGTGTGAGCCTAGCCAAGATCAGCGGAGCCCAGCCCAGCCCAGAACTGACCAGCAGAATCATTATTGTTTTAAGCCACTACATTTTGGAGTGTAACTTAATTACACAGCAATAGATAACTGATATAATAATAACAACAACAACAATAATAATAACTTCCATTTACTGGTTGCTTATGAAGTCCTGAACATGCACACTTTTATTTAATAATTAAAACAGCTCTATGAGGAAGGAAAGATTTTTATCACTAGTCCAGAAATAAGGAAACAGAGGCACAGAGCAGTTCAGTCACTTACCCGAGGCCACACAGCTAGTTAGTGGAGGAACCCGTATCAGACCCACATTTCTGAGACTCCACGCTGGTGTTTATAACACAGCACGAGGCCACTTACTGCAGGGTTACAGATGAAAGCCCCTTCCCCTTGAGGGCCAGGGTCACAGAGAGCAGAAAAGGTGGGGTGCCCCCTCTGCCTACCTCATAATTTTGCCCAGGGCAGGCCCTTGCTGCCAAGAGCAGCCCTGTCCAGAGGAAAGGCAAGGCCCCCTGTCCTGTCTCCCTTCTCCCGGTGACAAATGTCCTCATGTCCCTCCTTGCTGTGCATAATGAGCTCCTTTCTAGAATTTCACCTGAGCATTCCGCAGTCCCTGGCTATTTCCCAGGGCCCGGTTTGGCCCACCATCTCTCAGCTGCCAATCCTCTGTGACAAGCTCCCCAACCCAACCCCCAATGGCTGTTAGGGTGATTTGTCAATAATAAATTCTGAAGCAAATTGAAATATTTTGCGACAGCATAAAACAAATGGGAGAAAACGGTTCTCATCCCGAAATGCTGATTGAATCAAATATTGCAATATCGATTGTATGATACATTTTCATATTTAATTCAATGAAAACCGTGGGGTTCGAATGCTTTCCATTACCCTACAGAATTTTTCAGTTTGCTGGAGAATTTATGATTGGTGTGCCACCCAAATCGGATTACTATTGAATCACAACCCTGCCATGTTATTCAATCAAAGACCGTGATTTGAACCCCAAGAGTCGATCATTACCACTTTTCCCGAAGTGTATTTCCTTTTCCCTGCTTTACACGAGAATGCCCGGCCCTCCTGCCTGTCTTTACATTGCTCTCCCTGTCACCTCCCTGCAATTAAAATCTACCATTGACAAAAATCTAGCAAAAGAACAACTGGGTTTTCAATATCAATCTAGGCTTTTCTGGGAATTTATGCTCTCATCTCCCTGTTTTCACGTCCCCTCCAGACCCTGGTGTGAGCATGTGCCAACACACCAAAGAGGCGACTAGTCACCTCTGGGTAGACATGGGACTTGAGGGCTCACAGCAAATACTGTCAGCGCTCGCCATGCCCCCTCGAAATCCATCTTGCATTTTCTAGCACATCCTTTTATAGTGGCTTTCCTTCTCAACAGCCAGCGCCCATTTTATCTGCATCCTAGGAGGGCTGAGAGTACCTGGGAATTGAGGTCCCTCTGCGGGCCTCCTCTAACTGATACTCCGGCTCCCTTGTTCCCCGATCAGGCACCTCTGAGGGTGACCTCCCTCCCTTGCCCCAGAATGCTTTGCGAGGTTGAGCCCAGGTTCCCCTCTCAGGGACTTTGCTTGATATTGCACCCTCGCTCGGCCGCCTTCCTTTCCTTGTATCACTTCCTCACTTCCTGCTAGGGGTTGAATTGTGTCCCTTCAAAATCCATATGTTGAAGTCCTCACCCCCAGGACCTCAGAATGTGACCTTATTTGGGGGTAGGGTCGTTACAGAGGTGATCAAGTTAAAACGAGGTTTAACTCGTTATGACTGGTGTCCTTATAAAAAGGGGAAATTTGGACACAGACACCCGTGCAGGGAGAATGTCAAGTGAAGATGAAGGCAGAGATGGAGGGGATGCTTCTACAAGCCAGTAGATGCCAAAGACTGCCAGCGAAGCACCAGAAGCTAGGGGAGAGGCCTGGAAGATTCTCCTTCACACCCTCGGAAGGAACCAGTCCTGCCGACACCTTGATCTTGGACTTCTAGCCTCCATTATGGTGAGACAATACATTTCTGTTGTTTAAGCCACTCAGCATGTGGTATTTTGTTACGGCAGCCCTAGCAAACGAATACACTCCCATACCTCTTTTCCTGGCAGAATTTCTTAATAAAATCACTCTGACACGAATCCTCATCTCAGGGTCTGCCATGAGAAACCCAGGAAAGCAGGGCTCCATCAGTGCCCTGAATTCTGGATGCGTGTTTACATGCCTACTTGAGATGGAATCTCCCAAATCCAATTAGAAAACCTCCACTTAAATAATACCCTCACACAGGCCAGCATTTCTGATGGCGGACAGCACTTAGCTAGGATGCCCTGCAGCCCTGGGCTCGCGGGCCTCTTCCTCCTCTCACACACATCCTTCTTCCGTGCCCCTCACAGCTGTGGCCCTGGCTGCTTCACCAAAGTTGAATTGAGCGTCCCTGAAAAATATAGCGTAGCATCCTTTCCCTGCCGCAAGACACTAAACCAATAAATTATAAATCAGCCAGCAGCTCCGTGACATGCGGATGTAATGAGAAATGCAAAATAAGAAGCCACGGAGAGGAGGACATGCAACTCTCTCTCCCTCCAGAGCACCGGGTCTGCTCCCTTTGGGGCTCAGAGAAAGCCATTGTTTTCTTTTCTCCGTGTGTCTCTGTTGTTACATAGGCACACCACACACACACACACACACACACACACACACACACACACACACACACACACACATAGAGTTGCTACTAACAATCGACCAGAGGCTATTATCGGGAACCTGGGAACAAAACCCAACGTAATAGAATTATTTTGTTCCTGGGGCTTATGAAACTCCTGGGCCAGATCGCTCCCTGAGGCCAGTTTTCTTTGGCAAGGGGTCATCCCAGTTCTACCCCAGGGCTGGCAGTCAGGGGATGCTCACCCTGACCAGTACCTCCTGCCAAGGCATCACCAGTAGTTCATCATGGCACCTTCTGGAACGCCCAGTGGAAAGGGGTGTCTGGCTTATCTACATCTCTTAGAGTGCAGAACCCAGTCACTCTCCTCTCTCCTCTCTGTTTGTTTATTTATTCATGGCCTTGCATCCATTTATTCAGCTATTCGGTGGCTGTTAGAGGGGGTCTGGGAATGAATATTTTCTAGGCCTCCGGGGAGCAAAATGATGCTACTCGAAATGCAGGAACAGTCTGTGCTCCTTTCCCACCACGCTCTGCCTGGTGGCCAGTTTCCCGTTGGCCTTCCTTCTCCCTCTACCCCAGAAGGGTGCTTGTTGAGCCCCAAACAGAAAACGCCTCTGCCCAACACCACCTGCCCTGCCCACTTCCTGCCTCCTTCCTCTCACTTGCAGTCCGAATGCTGGTAACCTACTAATATAGCCAGTACCCCGCAGTACTAAAATCCCCAAATCCCGGAACACGAAGGTTTGGCAAAAACTCCTTTGATGGCAAAACCTGGCCTGAGCTGCTGTGAGGCCACTTAAGGCCTTATATAATTCCAGTGAATGTGAATATTCATACACTTTGCTGCAGAAATGTTAATGTCTTTGTGAAGTATGGGATTTCGTGTAATATATGCACCATAAGACCTTCCTAAAAACGAAAAATTCTAAGCTCTGAAACTTATCTGTTCCTGTGATTGGATAAGGGATTGTGGGCCCATGCTAGCTCCCATCTACTAAGTGAAGGCCAAGTGCCAGGGGCCGGGCTGACCTCTTTCTATAGTGTACCACATTGGATATTCACAACCCTGTGTGTGTGTGTGTGTGTGTGTGTGTGTGTGTGTGCGCGCGCACGTGCGCGTGCATGCATGCATGGGTATAATGCTATTATTCCCACTTTACAGATGGAGAAACTGAGGCCCAAAGATTTAACCAACTTGCCCTACATCCCCAGCTAGTAAACAGAGGAACCGGGAATTGAACCTACTGTATTTGACCTCAAAGCCTGGCCTTTAACCACTGTCTTAGTTATCGTGCCCCTCAGTGGCTGACTGACTCCCAGTCCATCCAAAGTGCCCCAGTAACTAGGAACTTCAAAACTCCTGGTGCTCACCCCAGGCCCCAGCACTCACTCGGACTCATGAGAGACTGCTCAAGTGGAGAGCTGGTGGGGAGGGGTGTTCTAAGCTACGGGAGCTGGGAGCTAGCTGGTAGGAGAGTGGTGACAGGGGTGGGAGAAACCTGATAAAGAGTAAGAGGCCTGCCCTCCACCCCAGGGTAGGGCCAAGGAAGGAGCTCGTTTCCCTTAGAACTCTGTCCTTTCTTGCTCTCACTGGGCCGTCCACATGTGAGGAGGAGTGAGCATATTTGGGCTTCTGCCCCTTTTCCAGACAACTCCCCCGCCCCCCCACCCCCACCACGTACAGCCACTTGTACTGCCTTCCTCTGTCTTATGAAAGAATTCTGTTTCTAGAAAACCTCGTTTAGGGTTACTTCTCATTGGCTTAAATCATAGTTACCAAAGGAGAAAAAAGTTGGGTGCATTCGGGAGCCCCTAAACTGAAACAACCTTAGGCTAAAACAAGACAAAAATCCCATGAAAATGGATGCAATAATCTCAATAGTTATCATTAGTTATTATAACACAACCTCATGAGGACTTTTCTCATCAGTAATTACTTTCCAATGTGGCTCATCAGTTGATCTGCTTCATAAGTAATATGCAGTGTACACTTAACACTGTTCCAAGAACAAAACGTACATATAACACTCAATGCTTAGTCAATTCTAAATTTAATGAAGAAAATAGCCAAGATGGAAGAAATCAATGAAAAGCACACTTGATATGATACTCACAGAGCAAGTTACCATTGTAGGGGTCAGGAGAGTTGACCCTTGATGACCAGCAGGCTGTCATGTGATTTTTCAGTACTTATCACAAGACTAGGAGGCATGTACTCTCCACCTCTTTACGCTGGGCTCAGCACGTGATGTGCTTTGTTCAAGGGAATGCCAACAAGAGTGACAGGGTACCAGTCCTGTGCTTCTCTGCTCAGACCCTTTGCACTTCTGCCATCGACATGTCCTGAGTAGTCAGTGGTCCAAGGAGAGGATAAGATATGTGGATCCATCCCAAAGCCACTTAGGAGCCTGAAGCAGATCATCCCTAGATGACCCGTAGATGTGTGAGAAAGAAAAGTAAAGGTTTGTTTGGTAAACTACTGAGTTTGGGGATGGTCTGTTACGCAGCATTATTACACCTAGTAAAGTAGCATTCTTGAACCCAGATGGGCACACACTGGGGCTGTCTGAAATCTCCCTGCAACAGAGGTGGGTTAGGACCACAGGGGTCCTTTGAGTTACTTAGCCAGCTAAAGTCTTAGTGAACCCTTGAGAGTCTGAGCAAATCCCTTCTTAAGTCGGTGGGTTGGCTTGAGCCCTGAGTGTATCCAGATTGATTTACTTTACTGCCCCACCTCTTGATGCCCTGAGTCATCAAAATGTCTGCATCTCAATATTCAAACAGCATGTTTCAGTTTTCAAATTCTTTTGATAGAAATTGTTTATACTATTAGCAAGACCAAGGCTCAGAATTCCTGCCACACCCATTGCATTCTCCAGAGAAATTCCTTCTGGAAAGTCTCCGGGCCAGTGCCATGGGATGCTGCTGCCCTGACATGTGTTGACTGGACCAAGGTTGGATGGGCACTTGCCAAAGGACAACCAAGTCACAGACTGGCCAGTGGCTTATGCGTTGGCCTACCACCAAAGCTCCACCAAACGAGGGGCATAAATGACAGCTTTCTCCCCCATCAAGCGGGGAGGATGTAGCAGCCCTCGAATCTGATACTTACTAGAACTAAGGCATGGCAGATGAATACAGGCCTGTCTACCATTTTCCCTCTCTGACCCTTATAGGAAAGCTGCATCAGCATCATCAGGGAGTGTGATAAAAATGTAGACTCTCAGGCCCCACCCAGACATCCCAAATGAGAATCAGCATTTGGATACGATTCCCAGGTGAGTCACCTGCAAAATAAAGCGAAATATTACTTGGAGACATAGGTCAAGTTCTCCTCTACCATGAAGACTTTTCTCATGACCTCCTGTTATGATGCCGAAGGACGTGTCCCCCAAAAAGATATGTCGAAGCCCTAACCCCAGTACCTCAGAACTGTAATCTTATTTGGAAATAGGGTTGTGGCTGATGTAATTAGTTAAGTTGAGGTCATACTGGAGTAGGATGGGCCCCTAATCCAATATGATTCGTGTCCTTATAAGAGGAGAAGAGACACAGAGACACACAGGGAGAAGATGCCCATGGGATGATGGAGGCAGAGGTTAAAGTAATGCATCTACAAGCCAAGAAATTCTTGAGGTGACCAGAAGCTGGAAGAGGCAAGGAAGGATCCTCGCCTTCAGGCTTTGGAGGGAGCATGGCCCTGCCAACACCTTGATTTTGGACTTCTAGCCTCCAGAACTGTGAGACCATCCATATCTGCTGTTCTAAGCCACCCAGTTTGTGGTATTTTGTTGCAACAGCCCTAGGAAACCAATAAAACCCCCAAACTGGGCTTCCCTGGTGGCGCAGTGGGTGAGAGTCCGCCTGCCGATGCAGGGGAACCGGGTTCGCGCCCCGGTCCGGGAGGATCCCGCATGCTGCGGAGCGGCTGGGCCCCTGAGCCGTGGCCGCCGAGCCTGCGCGTCCGGAGCCTGTGCTCCGCAACGGGAGAGGCCACGACAGAGGAAGGCCCGCATACCACCAAAAAAAAAAAAAAAACCCCAAACTGTTAGGGAGATTATTTGAAATACGGACAATGGGCACAGATTGTGGGAAGCACCAATGAGGATGGGGAGAACGGCCAATAAAGGATGCATTCGTGAGCAAGTTGCTGCTGTGGGCAGCTGGGCTCCATCCCATCGGGACCCTCTGAGCAGCACAAGGAGAACGTACCTCAGAATCGCGACACTGGAAGGCAGGTTGGCATTTACCTGCTGACTCTTGTCCCTGGCAGTTGTGGTTTGCTCCCAGGGTTGTTCATTTCCTCCCACTTTAGGATTGCGCCTTGCAGTCACAATCTTGCAATTCTTAATAATTTTATCTTTGAAATGGGGTTTTATAAGTGAAGTCTGATGGGACAACGCTCATTGTGCTCCTACCTCCTCTGCTTCCCCGCCTCCCCACCTCCCGCCTCTTTGGAATGGGTTCTTGGCTGCCTGCTCCATCTCCCGACCCTGGCACTGTGGCTGATCTCTGCCTCCGCAGGAGCCTGGCGTGGGCAGGGGGAGGATTGGGCATGCACCAAGTTGTGGGACAAAGCTTTGCTGAGGTCTGCCTTTGTCCTGAGAATAACACTTGCCAGAGGGAGTACAACATTAAATAACAATTTAAAATCACCAGTAGTGGGATTGCTGGGTCATATGGTAGTTCTATCTGTAGTTTTTTAAGGAACCTCCATACCGTTCTCCATAGTGGCTGTATCCATTTACATTCCCACCAACAGTGCAAGAGGGGGTTCCATTTTCTCCACACCCTCTCCAGCATCTACTGTTTGTAGATTTCTTGCTGATGGCCATTCTGACTGGTGTGAGGTGATACCTCATTGTAGTTTTGATTTGCATTTGTCTAATGATTAGTGATGTTGAGCATGCTTTC
>NC_041234.1:22622519-22642658 GCF_002837175.3 Physeter macrocephalus | reverse complement strand
AGCCATAAAAAGAAACGAAATTGAGTTATTTGTAGTGAGGTGGGTGGACCTAGAGTTTGTCATACAGAGTGAAGTAAATTAGAAAGAGAAAAACAAATACCGTATGCTAACACATATATATGGAATCTAAGAAAAAAGAAAAAAAGAAAAAAGGGTCATGAAGAGCCTAGGGGTAAGACGGGAATAAAGACACAGACCTACTAGAGAACGGACTTGAGGATATGGGGAGGGGGAAGGGTAAGCTGTGACAAAGTGAGAGAGTGGCATGGACATATATATACTACCAAACGTAAAATAGATAGCTAGTGGGAAGCAGCCGCATAGCACAGGGAGATCCGCTGGGTGCTTTGTGACCCCCCTAGAGGGGTGGGATAGGGAGGGTGGGAGGGAGACACAAGAGGGAAGAGCTATGGGAACATATGCATATGTATAACTGATTCACTTTGTTAAAAAGCAGAAACTAACACACCATGGTAAAGCAATTATACTCCAATAAAGATGTTAAAAAAAACCCCAAAAAACCCAAAAACACCGGGACGGGGAGAGAGAAAGAGAGAGAGAGAGAGAGAGAGAGAGAGAGAAAGAACCGTCAGAAGAGAGGAAAAAGCTAGCGTCCTGCTTTTTGGCGAAGGGGTCACATGTTCTCTTGGCACTGTGTCCTACAAATTATGTGGCTGGCTTGCCCCTGATTCTGGAGGAAGCCCTGAGGGCAGAGGAGCGGAGAGAGGCAGGCAGTCGAGGTGGGAAGCTGTTAGCGTGCAGACTCACTGTCATAGGTGCAGGTGAACTCGGGTGTCTCGAGGGGAAATGGGGTGGGGCGTCAGCAGGAACTGCTGCAGGGGTCTCTCCCTTCTTGAAGCAGTGCCTTACAAGCCTTTATGTTGCTTTCTTCTGGTTTTATGGGTGTTGGTCTCTGCCAACCTGATTCTGGATTCCGCTAACACATCTGAATAGGACTTGCGATTCTCTGTGAGCGCCCAGGGTACCTAGTCCACACCCAGTGGAGCCTTGTCACCTGCTTCTGAAAGAATAAATGAGATCGCAACATCTACAAAAGCCTCGGGAGGCCCGTGCCTCCCCAAATGCGGAAGAGCCGATAGATATTATTTCTTCTTTCATCTGGGGGCAGAGGCAAAAGCTTTCCCCAGGTGCGGGCCGGTGTGTGTCTGCCTGCCACGCTGTCACAGCAGCGTGACACAGCAGCGGGGCAGCGGGGCCAGCCAGCTGTCACTTAGGGGAAGGAAGCTGCACGGTGTCTAGGACCAGGGGGGCTGTCCAGCCCAGCCTCTAGCTGGGACCCCAAAGTCAGTAGAGGACACCCCAGATGCAGTGGGATGGGCGTGGCGGCTGGCTGGGAGCGGGACAGGAGAGACTGGCCAGACAGAAACAACGATGGGGAAGGCGTGAAGGGGAGACAGGAGCATGTGGGGGAGGAGGGGTAGGCTTGGCCTCACCGGGCAGTGGGGAGGCTGCTAGCGTCTCCTCTTGGTAGAGCGCGATGAATAGAAGTTGCGCCCTGGAGCCAGACCTGCCGGGGCTCAAAGTCCAGCCCTGCCACTTCCCAAGTGCAAATGCATGCGATGAAGAGAATGCCAAGAGCATCCAGTTCACGGGGGTGTTGTGAGGGCGAAATGTGCTTCGCCCTGCGCCTGACGCCTAGCAGGCCTTCCCCAAAGTTCAAACTCACGCCAGCGACCCTGGGCAAAAGTGGAGGCATGAGGCTCTAATCCTTGATCCCACTCCTCCCACGCTGCCCCCACCTTTTCTCTTTGGCCCCTTCTCCATGAGGGCAGAAGGTGCCAGCTGGGTGGCCTAGGTTCTGTGGTAGATAAGGCACCAGGTGTGTGTGGCCAGCACGTGGCCTGTCAGAGGCCACTGTGGAAAGCTCGGGTTTCATCCCCTTGTCTCTGCTTGGCCAGAGTCCCTTCCACGAACCAGGCCTCAGTGCAGCCAGCAACCACACAGGCGGGGAGACGGTGTACCTGGTCGTAGCATGAACTTTGGCGTCAGACTGCCCAGACCCAAATCCCAGCTCTGCCGTTTAGTAGCTGTGTGCTTTGGGCAAGTTACTTAACCCCTCTGTGCTTCAGCTGCCTCACCTGCCAAGTGAAGGTAAGAATAATACCTACCTCATGGAAATGTATAGGGCTCCAATTAGTTAACATATATAAAGTGTTTGGAACAGTGCTTGGGATAGAGTAGATTCCATATTAAAGTGAGGCTTTATTACTGCAAGGCACAGGAGGGTGCTAATGACGGCTCGGGGCCAAGACCTTCCTGGGAGGCGGCCTGGGAAAGAATTCAGTTTACTATTTTCTGCCTGGGGCCCTGGGATTTCAATGTCCCGCACTGGCACTGTCCTTGGTAGTCCCAAAGTCCAGGGGTCGGAGGGCAGGGGCCGAGGACAGAAGGAGAAGGCCTAGGGAAGTCTTCTCTGCATGAAAAGACATTCGCTTGTCCAAAAAGTAGTAGGGGAGGCAGCTGCTGATAAATGAGGCCTAGAGAGGGACCACCGAGATTGCAAATTCTGAGTTAATGGCTGGAAGGAGGGAGGGTACACGAAGGCCAGATCACGAGTATTCTTGTCTACCCTGTGAAAGGTTTGGACTTTATCCTCAAGGTGATGGGAGAGCATTGGGCTGATAGTGATGAAGTGATACATACTAGTTTTGATCGTTCATTCATTCAATTCATGAAGTATTCACAGAGTGGCAACCGTGTGCCCTGCACGGTTCCAGACCCTGCAGATAAAGGGTGGTGAGCAAGACGGGCGTGTCTTGGCCTTCAAGTTGCTGATGAGCCGTCTACTTGGGGAGCCAAGGGCTTGGCAAACCTTCAAGTGATAATAAGCCCCAGCCCTGCTGGACACAAGCCCTAATTCTGAAATCCCCTTCTCAGAGCCGACCCTGGGGACAGAGGGGTCTTTGCGTTTCTTCACCAGCTTGCCAGATGCAAACCCTACACTGACCATTCTGGAAATTCCTTAAAGAGCTGTCCAACTTCACACTGGTTTCACCCCCAATCATTCGGAGCAGCTGGCCTGGCACTGTCCCTTGGTCGCTAAGACCCCCTAGCGCTCCTGATACTCAGCAAAGCACCTAATATATTTGCATGAACTCGTCAAGCCCTGGCGGGGTGGGGGGTGGGAGGGTGGGGTGGGTGGAGGGTGCTGGGGAGGGGCTCTAAGGCAGTGCCCTGGGCACAGCCAAGGTTTTACTCAGAGAATGGTTTGGGCCTTAGTTAGTGCAGAGGGGAAAAGGCAATCCCAGAGTTGCCTGTCGAGCTCTAAAAAGTCATGGGGTTGGGTTTTCCAAGAAGCAGCTCTCCAGACGGAGTGACTGTGAGAGTTGATTTAACCCTTCAGTGACTTCCGGGAGCGACTGTATATAATTGGGCACGAATAATAACACAGGGGCAGCACCCCTGAAAGGAGAAGGGAGGAAGCAGGATTAGGCAGGGGAACCGGCAGGCAATCTGAAAAGCCTCTGCCCACCCAGCAGGACCTCCGAGAGAAGGGTGCCTATCAGAGCCTCAATTTGGGTGGAAATGGCCAGCCCCGAGTGCCACCAGCTTGCTCAGTCGTCGGCCGGGGCCACCCCGAAAAGGGCATGACTTCAGCTCGTAAACTGAGGCCGAACCTGCCCAAGTTAACAGCTGGAGGCTGTCAGCTCACCCCACGTGGGGCAGCTGGGCAGAGTCCTTTACTGAAGGCACTCTGGGTGATGCTTCTTTGTCTTTCACAAGACCCGAAAGGAGAATTAGGAGAAGACCCGGGAAACACGTGCATAATTAAGGCAAGGTCTGTCTCTGCCTTCAAGGCTCTCACCATCCAGCAGAATTGGTCAGAATTCATAATATCCTTAGAAGGAAAATCCAGGCAAGAAAACCCCAGATGGAGCTCAGAAGAGGCTGAGCTGATATGGGGGAGGCTGGCCAGTTTGCCTGTTCTTCTGGGGATTTCCCCACCCAGACCAATGAAAAGAATCCTTCTACCGGCGGCGGCGGAGACAACGTTTTCTATTTTCCTTTTTCCTAATTTGGTGGAGAAGATGCAAATAGATATGGATTCCATCAAAATGCTCTCACCAGTGATAGATATCCCCTATTTTGTTTCCCTCCCGTTTGGGTTGTTAGAGTGGCAGCAATTAAACTTGACAAAATAGTGATTAAAAAACAATGAGAAGCAAATGTACCAGCATAGCAGCGCGCATCTAGACCATTCCGAAAATGATCTCTTAAGTGTTGGAAATCTGCTTTATTTTCCTACCGCAGGAATGAGTTTTCAAAAAACAGCACTTAGGAAGGGCAATTTGCCACCAGCATTCCCTGGCCCCAACAAACAGTATTTCTTTCTAATGGACTCTCCCCCTCCAAATTTTAGCTGCAGTTTCCAAATCAGATTCATTACACAAAAGAGCGAAGGAAGGCCACAAAGTGCCCAGAAATCGAGCCTTTTCCTGCCACTTTTAATGATGAAAAAAAAAAACAACAACAAACCAACCAACCAAACAAATGAAACTTCTCAACAGTAACTTTGCTTCCGGGGTTTCCAGGGCACCAGCTGCTGGGCTGTCCTGGTCTAGAAGGTCACGGCCACCACGGAGCTGGGAGGGCTAGCTGTGATCGACCCCAGAGTCAGCTGTTGCTGCCTTGTCAACAGGATCTTTATAACATCTGGCTGCTTTTATAGGACTGAACTGTGTGACTCACAGTGAACCTTTTGGAGAGAGGAATTAACAGCACAGGGCATTTTCAGCTGTGGGGTTTCTGTTTGTTTTGTGCAATCCTGATGCGGATCTGGCTTCAGCGAAGCCACGGTCACGTCTTTCTCACTCTCTTTCTGATGTGCCAGCAGCTTTCTGGGTCTAATTATAGACAGAGTCTGTGCATCCTTGATCAATAGTTCTGAGTGTCCTCCTGCTTTAAGAGCTGTTTAGTTCTCGCTGATGGGCTGGCATTTCAACCCCTGGCTCTGTGCAGGAGTTTTCAGACTCTTCAAGCCCATCAGCAAAACCCCGGTGTCTCCCAGAGCGCCCTTTGAACTTTGCAGAGCTCGGATCAACCCTCCCCTCGGGAAGTCCCATCTGCGGGGAGGCCTAAGGAGGCTGCGGGCCAGCCTGATAATGGCGAGAAGACCCACCACGACAGGGGACTCGGGTTCAAAGCATGGTGACAGCCAGAACCCGGAACAGCATCAAAGAAGGTCCCTTCTGTGGAGGCTCCTCAAAGGAGGGGCACACGAGATATGCTGGCAGCGGGGATTCGACCTTGGGAACAAGGCAGTAATCGATGGGCTCATTCTCAATGATCTCTGGTAGAGCCATCATCAGGCTGGCGTTGGAGACCCAGAGAGGCCCTCTGTTTGTCAGCTTTCTGTTTAATGAAGAGAGATGCACAGCACCGGGTTGGTGGGGAAACGAAGAGGCAGAGCACAGTTTGACCTGCAGGGCACAGAAAGCCGTAGAGCAGAGAGGTGCTTAATAAGAGGGTTTTCCTGGATGGGAATGAGTTTTCTGAGAGCGGCCCCGATGGAGTCTCTGGATCAGATCTCCGTCCTTTGCCAGGCTGGGAAAGCTAACCTAGGCGTGCAGATGAGTACCCAGTGGAGGAAGGCAGGGGACTGGGGTGGGGGGGGGTGTGTGGTGGTGACAAAGGCTCCAAGCAAGATTCACCTTGTTGCTCCAGAATTCAGGACATTAGGGGGAGCCCTGCAGCTCCCCTCTACCTGGGCACTTCTCCAGACCTGTGGTCCTTCCCAGGGCAGACCTGGGCACGGGGTGGGGAGGAGAGGGGAGGTACATGGAGGGACCACTTGAAAAGCAGCCAGCGTGGGTAACGCTCCCACGGCTGCCAATCCTGGGCCTGCCCGTTCCTATGGAAACAGGCGCCAAGAGAGGAGCCTGCTGCTGGGAGCCGAGTCCCGGGCGGCTGTGAGGCGCAGCTGCCGGCTGCCTGCTGGGACCTGGAAGTGCCCTTTCCCAAAACCATCCCTGCTGGCTCTGAGTCGGAGGGGTCTCCTGGCATCCGCTGAGCTCGGAGCCGGCATGGAGGAGGAGAGGGAGGAGAAGGAGGGGAGCGAATAAAAATATTTACACTTAACAAACACTTTGATGTTTGAAGACTGTGTGTACAAATGAGGGCTGGGAACATCTTTGGTGAGGGGTTGGCGTTTCCAAGCAAATCTCTTCTCTCTCTCTCTCTCTCTCTCTCTCTCTCTCACACACACACACACACACACACACACGCATCTCATGCTCTCTTTTTCTCTTGACGGGTTTGTGTTATTACTGCAGCAGAATGCAGAGCTGGCTTGGGAAGGGTGTGTGCGGGGTGTTGGACAAGCACCCAGCAGGGTGGCCACACCTGCGCGCCTTGGTGGGTCTCCTCTGCAGCCCCAAGGAAGCCTGGGGTGGCTGGTTGAAGGGTGCAGGAGGCAGCTGGAGCCTCCTGGCCGGATGAGGCCTGCTGGGGAGGCTGCTCGTTGCAGGCGCTGTGCTGTCGGGGGCAGCGGGGCTGGGGAGGCCTGTGTGCCAAGCCCCGTGACTGTGAAGAGAGAGCCCTCAGGCCTGGCACTCTGCAGCTCACGCGAGCACCAAGCCCTCGTCAGGAGAAGCGGTAAAGACTTGGGTTGGGATGACTTTTATTCTCACGGATCCAGAGAACGGGAAAGCGGGTTTCCTGTAGACACCTGTGATGAGCTCCAGAAGAGGGAGGAAGGACGAGGAACAAGCCAGCCAGCCGTGCTTTCTCTCCCTGACCTGCCATTTCCTGGCTGTGTGACCTTGGGATTGTCACTTAACCCTCCTGATCCTCAGTTTCTTCTTTTTAGATTTTTTAAAAAAATTATTTATTTTTGGCTGCGTTGGGACTTCGTTGCTGAGCACGGGCTTTCTCTAGTTGCGGCGAGCGGGGGCTACTCTGTTGCGGTGCGCGGGCTTCTCACTGCGGCGGCTTCTCTTGTTGCGGAGCACGGGCTCTAGGTGCGCGCAGGCTTCAGTAGTTGTGGCTCGCGGGCTCTAGAGCGCAGGCTCAGTAGTTGTGGCGCACGGGCTTAGTTGCTCCGCGGCATGTGGGATCTTCCCGGACCAGGGATCGAACCCGTGTCCCCTGCATTGGCAAGCAGATTCTTACCAGGGGCTACTCTTCGTTGCGGTGTGCAGGCCTCTCATTGTGGTGGCTTCTCTTGCTGTGGAGCACTGGCTCAGGTGCGCGCAGGCTTCAGTAGTTGTGGCTCGCGGGCTCTAGAGCGCAGGCTCAGTAGTTGTGGCGCACGGGCTTAGTTGCTCCGCGGCATGTGGGATCTTCCCGGACCAGGGATCGAACCCGTGTCCCCTGCATTGGCAAGCAGATTCTTAACCACTGCGCCACCAGGGAAGTCCCTCAATTTCTTAAGTGGCAGGTAATAATAATAATAACTCCCTCTTGGTGTTATTGTGTGGATTAAATACTTTCGAACATACAGAATTCATAGTATTTGCTCAATACATGTCAGTGAGTATCATGTTCACCCAACAGCTGATGATGGGGCAGGTACGATGTGCAGGGAACTGGGTTAAGTCTATGCAGCGTATGACAGGGGCTCTGAGGCTGGGTCCATCCAGAATTAATAATATTTATTTTAAGCTAACCCTGCCGTCTAGGACTTAATTCCTTTATCAGGCTTCATCCTGCCATACTTCCAAACATTTTTAAGAGAAGGAATCTGTCCTGAGTCTTCCAAGCCCAGGCAACATGCTCCAAGGGCTCAGAAGCGAAAGACATCACTTCTAAGTTGGGGAAGAAGGGATGCTTTCACGGTGATGGTAACATCTTGTTTTAGGTTGGCTTTCCCCTGAAGAGATCCTGAGACTAGGATTTGTATGTATGCACTTTGTTTGGGAGGAGATCTCAGGCAACACCAGTAGAGAAGTGGGGAAATCAGACAGGGGAGAGGAGAAAGCCAATACAGCGTATATTAATGAACAACTGAGACTCAGTCCCACTGGGCACTGCTGGAAGATGGTGTGGAAATGCTCTAGGGATTATTACACTGAGGGTGAGGAAACCAGAATATCCACTGACTCCACGCACTCCTTGGAGAGCTGCTTTGGGGAGTGTTAACTCCCTGGCACCCCCAAACTGCCCTGCACAGTTGCTGAGCACCCCCCCCCACTCACACACACACACACACACACATTAGAGAATGCCCTCTGGCTGAGAGAGGCTGGTAGTTGCTATAAGAAGCCATAGGAGCATATGAGGACGTATGGGCAGGACACTATCAATGTCAATCACTGATATGAATTGATTTTCTCTTTTAGTTTTTTATTATGGAAAAGATCAGACATGTATAAAGTTAACAGAATGGTATAATAACTGCCCCCCACCCCATGTACCCATGCCTAGCTTCTACAGTTATCAACATTCTTTCCTTGTTTCATGTCTACTTCTGAACTGGTTTTTCTATGCTGGAGGAAACATGGTAAGAAAAGGAGGGCAGAGACAGCTGACCGAAGGCACAGGGATGTGAAAGCAGGAAATATGAGTGCAGTGCTCTTTGACTTGTGTGTCACGGGCAAGATGGAGAAATGGAGTTTGAGTAGAAAGATGGACTGGGGTCAGCCTTGGCTAGCAGGCTAAGGGGGGCATGGAGAGACATTCTCTTGGAAGTCGTTGTGTAGGTAAGTAACCCCATTATCTAACTTGGGTTTCCTAGTTGTAGACCGTGAGAGAAGGATTCAAGGACAAGTCGTTATTTGGAAGGTGGTTTCAGGAAACACCAGCAGGGGAGTAGAGAAGTGAGACAGGGAAGGGAAGGCTGAAATAAAGGGTGTTATTAAGCAAGTCCCCACCGTGGGCCACTGGTGCTTAGTCCCAGCGGGACATCTGGGAGATGGTTTGGGACACACAGCTCATAGTTACCTCAACTGAGGGATGGGGAGCTGGGGCGTTTGTCTACTTGCTCCTCTTCCGTCATTGCTTGAGGGCTGTTTTCTGGAGTACTAATTCTTTGGCCCTTCCGACTTGTGGTTCTGGAAAAAACGCTCAGGATCAGAGATACAGGTACTGGCAATTGGAAGTCTGCCGGAACACACCAAACTGGAAAGTCTGGAAGAAAATGAAAGGGCACTGACAGCCTGTCCTCCACTGAAGTTAAAGGGAGCCAAGGAGGGAGATGGATTGGGGCAGGGAGACTCAGAGGAAAGGGACACACAAGAAGGCTTTGGCTGTGGTCCAGGTGGGAAATGATGGAGGTCTGAGCTGGGAGTGTGGGGAGGAAGAAGAGGTGACAGATGGGGGAGAGAGAGATTGGGGAAATATCATCCACAGAATTCAGCAACTGATCCCGCATGTACGCACGTGGGAGGCAAATTACCAGAGATCGATTCTAAACAACGCTCAACCGTAGCAACTACGTTCATCAACAGTCCTGCTGGGTCTCTCTCGGCTCCAGCAACTCAGCCAGACCCTTAAAGACTCAGAAGTAGAAGACGATGTGCCTGAGGGGCTGGCATCTTCTTAGGTGTGGCCACAGGCCTGGCTCATTCTAGATTGTTCCAAGCCATGCTGTGGCTAGGTGGGGTAGTGAGAGCAGCACTGGGTGAGCACATCCAAGAGCAGGTCCTCGCTCTGCCACTGCGTGACCTGGAGCAAGTCACTGAACCTCAGTTTCTTCAGCTCTAAAATGGGAAAGAGTGTATGTGCCCTCCCCAGCACAAAATAGTTCTTGTGAGGATCCAAGATGTTTATGTGTGAGTTTGGCTTTTTTGAATGTTCTGGCAACTGGTTTTCTCTTCAACGCCTTCAGACCAAGGAGTTCTGAGGCCGCCACGGCCACCCGCTCTACCTCTGCCCACCCAGTGGTTTTGCCTGTACATCTTTGCTATTCTATTACTGCTAACGAAAGCTGAGCTTCTCCGTGTCAGCGCCCTGCTCATATTCCTGCAGCCTTTCAGCGGGCCTGCATATCAGTACCTGAGAGCTTCCTCATCCCCACCCCAGCCCCAGAAGGCGGCTCTGACCGGGTGGAGCAGGCTAGAAAGGCCCCATGTGGTGGGCTGAATAATGGCTCCCAAAGTTGTCCACATCTGAATCCCTGGAACCGGTGATTACGGTACCTTTTGGTAAAAGGGACTTGGCAGATGTCATTAAGTTAGGGATCTTGCCAGGGGGAGGACTATCCTGGATTATCCAGGTGGGTCCTTATAAGAGGGAGGCAGGAGGGTCAGAGTCAGAGAATGTGATGTGATGACGGAAGCAGAGGAGGAGAAGTGACAAGACTAGCATAGATCAGAGTAATGCGGGGTCACGAGCCAAGAAATGTGGCCAACCTCTAGAAGCTGGAAAGGGCAAGGCGACAGAGTCTCCTGGAGAGTTCCAAGAGAAGCACAGATCTGCTGACCCATTGTGGACTTCTGACTTCCAGCGGATAACAAGTTTGTGTTGCTTGAAGCCACAAAGTTTGAGGTAATTTGTTACAACAGCAAAATTTGTTAAAGTAGCAATAGGAGTGCAGTCAGGAATTCACACTGCCCCAGGAGCAACCCTCAACCAACGCCTAATGGAAGTTGGAGGATAAATAGCCCAACTCCCTCATCCTTTAGGTAAGTTTACTTGGAGGTGCCTGTTATATACCACTTCTCAGTTTCCCTGTGGAATTAAGCTCTTGTCACTGCTGCAATAGCTGCCTCATTAATGCACTCTTTATTGCCTTCTTTCTTTCCTTGCGTCGCTTTAGTACTTCCCTACCCAAGATCCTGGGATCCCTTCCCAAATAAATCACTTGAACCTTTGTGTCACGAATCCAATCTAAGGCAGCTCACAGAGAGGACCTCCTATGGACCAGGCTCTGTGTTAGCTACATTTAATCCTCCCAACCCTGGGAAGTGGACTGCATTCCCATTTTTCAGATTAGGAAGCTGTGCTCAGAACCTGGGCCGAGTCCCATAGCTGGGACTTGGCTCGGTCCAGATTTGAAAGCAGGGGTGCCTGAGTCGAAAGCTGGTCCCCACTAGTGGGAAAGCTGACAAGAGGGTCCACAAACTCCTAACCCTCAAGGGAGCCCACATCAGGGATTCTTGTCTTCTGCCATTGACCACCTTACCTTTTGGTGATCGCCTTGGGCCAGCTCCCCCCTTAGTTTTATTGTCTCCTCAAACTGTCACACTTGGTATTTGCACCCGTATTGGTTTGCCAGGGCTGCTATAACAAAGTGCCACAAACTGGGTGCTTTAAAACAACAGAAATGTATTTTCTCACAGGTCCGGAAGACAGAAGTCTGAAATCCACCAGTTGGGAGGATTGGTTCCTTCTGGAGGCTCTGAGGGAGAATCCCTTCCAGACCTCTCTTCAAGCTTCTGGTGACTGTTGGCGATCTTTGGTTTTCCTTGGCTTGTGGACGCATCCCTCCAATCTCCGCCTCTGTCTTCATGTCACCCTCTCCCCTGTGTGTTGTGTCTCCTTCTCTTTCCTTTCTTTTTCTTTTTCTTGAAGTATACTTGATTTACAATATTATATTAGTTTCAGATGTACAGCACTGTGATTCAGTATGTTTACAGATTATACTCCATTAAAAGTTATTACAAGATTATGGCTATAATTTCCTGTGCTCTACAATATGTCCCTTGTGCCCTTCTTTCCTAAGGACACACGTCACTGGATTTGAGGGCCACCCTAATCCAGGATGATCTCATCTTGTGATCCCTAACTTGATCAGGTCTGTAAAGACCTTTTTTCCAAATAAGATCACATTCACAGGTTCTGAGTGGACTCTTCTTTTGTGGAGGGTACAGCACCATTCAATCCACTATAGTCTTTGATGTTGGCCCCTTTGAGCTTGGACCGAGGCTGATGGAGAGAATGCTCGCAGGTTGACGGGAGAGAAGCTGTTCTCCTGAAAGGTTTAATTCTACCAAAGGGGGCACCAGCAGGCTGCTCTGGCGCCCGCCAGGTCAGAGTTGGGCCTGGGGTGAGGAGGAGGGCGCGCTCCCTCCCCCTTCACAGAGCCCGGTGTGGGATGGAGACATCAGAGCTGAGCTACCAAGTTAGGACATTAAACTGCACATTTCACCTTGAGCGCCAAAGACAACAGCTAAGAAATTCCAACGTGAGACCAAAATGCAGATATTTTCAAAGGAAATATCAAAGAACCAGTTAAAGGACTTCAAACCCGGAGGAGGATATAAAAGGGGGAAAAGAGGGGGCACTGGGTGTTCTGCTGGCAGATTTCTTTGGTCTCTTGCTGGGAACCCCAGTCCCCGCCAAAAAAAGACAGTAAAGATGTACAGATAGGGCTGGGGGGAGGGAGGGCGTTAACCAAGAGCCTAGAAAGAATGACGTAAGCACTCCACTTGGAGAGCCTTGAGATCGTGATACTTGACCCCAGCCGTGATCTGGGAGCTGTGGACTGGGATCCCACACATGTCAACATTCCTACCCAGGTGGGGTGCACATCAGTGGTGGGTGAATCACAGGCAGTGGGCGCCCAACCTGGCTAGGGATGCTGGCTTGGTCCAGATGCGTCTCTAAGAGGGATTCAGTTAAGAGGGCTGCAGCAGTGTCCTTGGTCCTTCCAGATAACCCCTTAGCACTCATCCCTTATAAGCCTAGAGTTTTCTACCTGAAAGCGCTCTCTCCACTTAGAAATGTGCTTGGGTCCTGGCTGGGTGGTCCCAAAGTTCTAGGGAGCTAATGGCCTTTGGGAGCGGGGCTCAACTTGTACCAGGTGGGAGTTATGAGCCGCCCGCCCCCCGCTGCCCCCAGTTTCCTTCCCTTGGGCGGGACACCCTGATGTGTGTTCTACACCGTCTCCAGTTGTCCACAGCAGCGACCTGTTCAGAGCACAACCTGGGCTTGCTGTCCTCCCCTTCCTGTGATATCTCCTGGGGTCCCCTCCCTAATAAATGACTTGCATCAGAGTCCTTGTTCCTGAGTCTGCTGCGGGAACCCAAACTAAGGTCATGGCTTCTGTCAGAGGGCGAGGGGACCACTAGCACATGTCTGTGTGGGACGGGTGCCACTGAGGGCAGCAGGAGTGTCCGCCCAAAGAGATGCACCGTGCCTGGTCACAGGAGATGCTGTTGGAGTCTCCGGAGGGCCCAGAAAGGCTCCCATGGAAGAGCCCTCCCTTCCCATGGAGGAGCCAGTAGCTTTGAGCACTGGGCAGCCCCAGGAGCACATCTTCCACGAGTGCTGTTAAGTAAGAACCTTCTCACTAGTAAGAACCTGCTGTATAAATAAATAAATAAATAAAAATAAAATTAAATTAAAAAAAAAAAAACAACCCCAAAAATCTACACCCCTCTCTTCTCCTCCCTCCCCCACCCTGGAGAAGACCTGAATTTCCAAGACAGGGCTGCCTGCCTTGGGCTCCTCTGAACTTGCTGCTGAATTTCAGACTTGCCCCTTTCTGCACCGGGTGGCATTTCAAAAAAAAACGTTAAGTCCTCTCATCCCTCCTTCCCAATCCTGGGAGACACAGAATATCCCATCTTTAAGCACTGCCTAAAATGCAAGACTTTTCTTTCCTGGATTAGAAAATGTTTCCCTCCCAGAAAGGCCTGATGCGTCTTCCAGGGAGCCCTTCCCTCTTCCTTTGATCTTCTGGGAGCCTTCCACCCACCATGGGCTCCTGATGAATTAAACAAAAGGAGACAAATTCGGGATTCTACAAGAAGAAAGTCAAATGGTCCAAATCGTGCAGGGAGGCGCCCGCCGGGCTGCTGGGAAGAAGCCAGGAGGAGATTTCGGGCTTGCGCCTTCCAGCCTCTTCCTGCAACTCAGGCGAGGGGGCTCAGAAGGCCAGTGTCCTGGAGTCCCCTGGAGCCCCTTTGGAGGATGTGGCTGCAGGAGGAGGAACAGACAGGGCAAGGAGGGAAGGGAGAATCGGGCCTCACCTGGTGGTAATTGCATTTAGCCCAGGGCAAGCTAAATGGAAAAGCCTAGAACACACCCTCCCTGGCACTGACTTCAAGGTTGGCAGTAAAGCTTCCCTGCCCCAAACCTAGCGGCTCAGAGAGCTCCTTGCAGGTCAGGCTGAGGCGTCCTGTTGTCCTTCAGAGGCTCAGCCAAGCATGTGAGGAGGACTCAGGGCCAGTCAGGCCGATGGATCAATGGTTGGCCTCGGCTAGGTTTGGTTTTCTATATAAATCAGCCCAGAGACACATCGCACCTTGCAGAGGGTATCATTCTGGCAACCCAAGCAGAAGGAACCCACCACAGTTTGCTTACCGGTTTGGCTTTTTCTGAGGTCTGCTGGGGGACCACGGATGATTTACTCTCCATCTTTTGTTTGTGTATCTTTTTGGTTTAACGTGAGTAATGGTATCATTCGAGCTAATGAGAGCTGGTATTCCAACCCAGCATTCCAGAACTGCCTCTTCCTGACTGTGGTCTCTGAGAAGGACACCCTGGGAGACGTTTGCCTTATTGCCGGGAGGCTAGCATCTCTCAAAAATGCTTCGGGGACTCATCTCGTGGGCGTGCCTTTGGGACCTGTGCCATGTGCTTTCACGTGGCTTCAGTGATGGCAGATCTTGGTTCCGAGGGCCACTCTTTGGTGATCGGGCGGGAGAGAGGGTGGCCACATGTGGAATCCGGGTCTGCCGGGCTTGTGGCGCTCTTCCCAGGAGATATTTGCGGGATCAGGGAATGAGTGAACCGTTTCCAGGATTCACAATGAGGTGTGATGAATCGCCACAGCTGGATGACCTTGACTTTCTTGCTTGGCCAGTCGACGGCCCTGGAAGGTGTTTTCAGAAAGCGGCTTAGTGATATGTCACCCCTCTGGCACGTCCCCAGAATTCATAGTGCTGATACCTATTGCCAGAGGGAGTGCCACGTTTCAGAGGGAGCCGACTTTCCAGATTCCTCGATGGTTGGGACCGTTATTCTGTGACTCTGGGCACCTCCCCAAGGCTTACTCTGCTCTGAATCTCTAGCTCCGGGCACAGTGTGCGTGGCACGTGACATGCGGCCTGGTCTGTGTTCTCTCAGAGCAGCCCCTGAGACAGAGATATGCGTGCAAGTCCTTTGCTGGGGAAGAGATCCCAGGGTGCACAGTGAGGGGGTGTGGAAGTGAGCCAGGGAAGGGAGGAAAGGGAGTGAAATGCACGCTGAGGGGTGGGTGGGCGACAGGCTCTGTGCTGCTGGACACCTTTTGGAAAACTGTGAGGAACATGCCCCAGGCTGCCCTCCACAAAGGGGCCAGGAAGCTGCAGTCCTTCTGTACCAACTCTTGCCCCCTTCCCATTGCTTGAGGGTTGTCCCTTGGGTGTTGCCCCCCAGCAATTCCAGGCTGCCTGCCATGTGGACTGAGCACACTTCTGCCACCAGAGAAAGCCTGAAGTCAGAGAAATGAATGTCGAAGATAGGAAGCCCTTGGAGTGTCTGGAACTATCCACCCTGCAGGGGCTGATTCGGAGGCTTTTGTCATTTACTTTCCCAGAGGTTCTCCAGGGGGACTGAGCCCTAGTTGCCTACAGGGGTGTATTTGTCAGGGTTCTCCAGAGAAACAGAGCCAATAGGATAGCTCTCTCAATATAGATAGAGAGACAGATTTATTATAAGAAATTGGCTCACATGATTATATAGGCTGAGAAGTCCCAAGATCTTCAGTCAGCAAGCCAGACCCAGGAGAGTTCAGATTGTGAGTTCCAAGCCTGAAAACTGGCAGGCTGGTGGTCCAGAAAGAGCCAGTATTTCAATTCAAGTTCAAAGGTAGGGAAAGACCAATGTCCCAGCTCAAACAGGCAGGAGGAGTTCCCACTTACTCAGACTTTTTGTTCTATCAGGCCTTCAACTGATTGGATGAGGCCCGCCCACAGAGGGGAGGGCAATCTGCTTTACTCAGTCCACAGGTTCAAATGTCAACCTCATCCAGACACACCCTCAGAGATATACTCAGAATAATGTTTGACCAAATATCTGGGTACCTGATGGCTCAGTCAAGTTGGCACATATAATGAACCATCATAAGGGGTAATCTCCTCTTATTGGCCTCCCTCTTTTTGATCTCACTCTCCCTGCTTCCTCACTGTGGTCCCTGGGATCATCTCTCAAATAAATGATCTGCATCCAGATCTCAGGCTCTGCTTTTGGGGGGAACCAAACTATGACTCAAGGCAAAGTATGACAAGAGGCCTTTAAATAGCCTGCTAAGGAATGATAAGAGAGGAGGAAAGAAGACTATGGGAAGATCTTGGAAATCTTTGAGGAGGTGTAATTTGATCTGGGTTTTGGAAGAATGTAGGAATTTGACAGGCAGCGAGGATGGGAAGGGCAGTCCAGGGAGAGTAGATAGTTTGGGCAAAGAGAGAGATGGAGGAAATACAAAATAGGGAATGGCGAGAAGAAAAGTGGGGAGCAGGACACATGGATAAAGCTGGGAAGGGGAGGAGAGGCTGTAGGAGATAAGAGTGGGAAAAAGGTCAAAGCCAAGTTGTGCTGGGCGTCGCATGCCAACGTAAGAAGTTTTCACTTTATTCTGCAAATGTATTCACTTTGTCCTGCAAATATATCGAACACTGGGTCTAGGTGACTGCAGGGGGTGCACCGAGGCTGGAGCAGGATGAAGCCTACTCTCTTACTGTTGGCTGGTGCTCCTGGAGAAGAGGGAGAGAGGGCAGCTCGTTTGTTTACACCTGACACACTGCTTCTGTTTGCACTACCCCTTTTTCTGAGGATTTCTAGCCATTTTCTCCCTTCAACAGGATGGGATCCTGGGTAAAACTGTGATGAAAGCTAGGTTTTTCTGTGGGATACCTTTTCCTTTTCTCTTCCTTCCTCGAAACTCTCTGCCTGTCCTTTGCCATAACTCCCTCCCTCCAGGCAGTGTCCTCATGTTCTCTTTCTCCCTCCTTTCCGTGCAATGTACTTTTAGGGTAGCTTCTAATACATTCATTTATACTAAAGTGTAAACGACTGATAAGAAACCAATGTATTAATGTACATCAGAGAACAGCATAATTACAACATAAAAGGGGACAAGTCCCTTGTTTGGCTTGAGCCATAAGAATCAAGCTAAGTGTGGAATTTAAGTACAGAATGAGCTGAATAGTTTGTTGGGCTTCCCTAACCCCATGGAACTGCACACAGGCGGTGCCCTTTCTGTCTCCTGGCAGGAGCTGTGGGACCGGTCTCCCTGCCAGGCTGATGGTGACTTGATGTCAGTGCCGGTTCCCACCCGCTGGGGTTGGAGACATCTTCACTGAACTTCTTGCCTGAGTCCTCACTGGAGAAAGGAATCGCTGGAGTGAGACAAAAAGCCAGACTCCTGTTCTGTTCTTCAGCTATTTGGGTCTTTCCACATGTCCTGCAGACTGCCTCCCCTTTTCTCTTATGTGAGCTTCTTAATAGGATGCTGTTTCCCTCTTCCAGGAGCCGAGCATGATACCCTGGGCCACCTGGAGCCCCAAGGAGCCCGGGCTCAGACCCGCCTCCCTGCGCTTAACCGCGGCCCAGCATAATCCTGCTTCCCCGCTGAGGACTGATTGGCCATGACAACTGCCTGGGCTTAGGCAAGACTTTTTATAATGAAAAAAAATTTAAAAAGGTGCAAACACTGCCTTGAGTCTGAAATTACCCGCAAAGTCACTCACAGACACACAATGCACTCTACCTCCGCTCTCAGCAAACCATATGCGGCCGCTACTGCTGGCCGCGTCCTGGGGGATGGCTTTTTTCCCCTTCAGCAAGCCTCCAGAAATGTCATAGAAATTTATATGCTTATTCACAGAGCCGATAAAGCAGAAAACCGGCGTTTCAGCTATTTTTGTTTTGCTTTGCAGATGGAGAGTAAGAGGCATAAATCTCTCTCTCGTTGGACTCCGTGGCCTGCCCCTCTCTGTTTTGCATCAGACACTGCTTAGCCCTTAGGGGCGCTTCTCTGGGGTATGGGACCCACCCCTCCCATGCCACCACCCGTGTAGAAGAGCTGACTGAGGGAAGGAGCAAAACCCAAGCGATGTTTACTATCCCTTGGCGTACAGAACGCCAAAGGGCCATCGCCCCGGGTGTTCAATGGGGATTAACCTGGAGGAGAAGAGCCCACAGTGGCAGGATGCTGCCCTTGTGGCGTCTACCCCTGTACACGTGTGCTGGGGACATCTTGTGACCGGTCCGAGTCTACCTACAGATCCTTGGTGGCAAGGCTCCAAAATCAATGGTGTTTCAATGATTACTGTTGGGCTACCATTTATCCTGAAACTTTACAGCTCTTCTTTGCTCATGGTTCTCTAGGCTGGGAAATCAGGAAGGGCTTGGCTGAGCAGTTCTCACTTGGAGTCTTTCATGCTGTTACACTCAGATGCCAGTTGGGAGTCATCTGAAGGCTGGACCGGGCTGGACATCCAAAATGGCGCACCCACAGGGCTGGCATTGACTCGGGATGTCAGCCTGGAGCTCAGCTGACACTGTGGGAGTGGGCACCTCCGTGAGGACCCTCCAGCATAGCAGTCTCAGGGTGGTTGGACTTCTTGCATGGCAGTTGTCATCTCCCAGAGTGAGCGTTCTGAGAGCCGGGTGGAAGACACACGGCCTTTTCTGACCTGCCCTTGGATGTCATGCAATGTCACTTCTGCTCCATTCTCTGGGCTACGGCGAGTCACTGAGGTCAGTGCAGGTTCAAAAGGAGAGGACATAGACCCTACCTTCTGACCCAGGGGGTCACAGGAGGGCTCTGAACAGAGGAAGGACATGTCTGACTGAGATTTAAGGATCCCTTGGGACTTCCCTGGTGGTCCAGTGGTTAAGACTCCACGCTCCCAATGCAGGGGGCCCGGGTTCGATCCCTGGTCGGGGAACTAGATCCCGCATGCATGCCTCAACTAAGAGCCCACATGCCACAACTAAAGATCTCACATGCCACAACTAAAGGATCCCGTATGCCTCAACGAAGATCCCGTGTGCCGCAACTAAGACCCGGCACGGCCAAATAAATTAAAAAAAAAAAAAGGATCCCTCGGTCTGCCTGTTTGCTCCCGAAGCAGCTCTGAACCCCACAGGAACTTCGCTGTGAGTAAAAAAGGAGGGGGCACCAGGAGGAACTTCTGTACTGTCACTAACTGCTGAAATCCCCTTTGGTGAGGACAGACCTACCCCCTCATGGGTGATGCTCACATAGATAATTTCTGACAAGGTGGGCTTCCAGGGTCAGTAAATTCCTACCATGCCAGGCATCCCAAAAATGACGTGAGGGCACAATATCCCCATTTAAGGAAGAGCAGGGGAAAGGGCAGAAGTGGATAATTCCACCTCAAGCCGCATTCATGGAACAAGCATGCTCACCTATTGGCTCTACATCTTGCTCAAAACAGCCCAAATCTGACCACTTCTCCCTATCTCTGCTTCCGCCTCCCTGGTCTGAGACACCCTCATCTGTCACTCTGATTGTTACTGGCCTCCCTGTGACCTCTACAGTCTGTTTGCCACACAGATCCTTAAACCTGAGTCAGACATGTCCCTGCCCTGCTCAGAGCCCTCTTGTGACACTACCTCTCTCTCAGAGTAAGAACTAGAGGAGTCCTTACAATGCCCTGCAAGGCCTTCTGGGATGTGACCCCCTGTGACCACCTTGGTCTCACCTCCTCTTTGTCGCCCCCTCATCCTTTCTGTTCCAGCCACACTGGGATCTTTTTTAAATTTTTATTGGAAATCGGGGGGAGGAGGCAGGAAAAAGCATAAATGAAATAACATTTGTTATACGTTAAAAATGTGATATTGGCTGATGGATAAGTGGGAGTTCGTTGTATGATTCTATTGTTGTGCTTATTTGGAATTTCTAAGTTACAAAATGAAAGAAGATTCTTTTGAAGAAAGCTTAATTTTTAAAAAGAAACACCATCATTTGATGAAGATAGTCAAGAATCTTAAAAAAGGATGCACTTTTTTCTTTTAAATATTTATGTTTAAAAGAAAGTCCTTCTTCCAAAGTCTCAGAACATAAATCTTGATTAAAGCTTGATTTTCTAGGTAATTTGCTAACTTTGGAAATAAGATTTTATAAAGAATGCAAAAGTATTCTTTATTATGTTGTGAAATTTGGTCATAATCTTTTAAAAAAATTTTTTTTATTTTTTAACATCTTTATTGGAGTATAATTGCTTTACAATGTGTGTTAGTTTCTGCTTTATAACAAAGTGAATCAGTTATACATATACATAC
>NC_041234.1:22483965-22622416 GCF_002837175.3 Physeter macrocephalus | reverse complement strand
CGAGCTGATCTCCCCGTGCTATGCGGCTGCTTCCCACTAGCTATCTATTTTACGTTTAGTAGTGTATATATGTCCATGCCACTCTCTCACTTCATCACAGCTTACCCTTCCCCCTCCCCGTATCCTCAAGTCCATTCTCTAGTAGGTCTGTGTCTTTATTCCCGTCTTGCCCCTAGGTTCTTCATGACCATTTTTTTTTCTCAGATTCCATATATATGTGTTAGCATACGGCATTTGTTTTTCTCTTTCTGACTTACTTCACTCTGTATGACAGACTCTAGGTCCATCCACCTCACTACAAATAACTCAATTTCATTTCTTTTTATGGCTGAGTAATATTCCATTGTATATATGTGCCACATCTTCTTTATCCAGTCATAATCTTTAGAATCATCTTTTCTGAGGAGAAAACGATTAAAAGGCAACCTAAGCAAAACAAAACAAAACAAAACAAAACAAAAATTTTATTGGAGTCTAGTTGATTTCCAATGTTGTGTTAGTTTCAGGTGTATGGCAAAGTGATTCAGTTATACATATACATATATCCACTCTTTATTAGATTCTTTTCCCATATAGGTCATTACAGAGTATTGAGTAGAGTTCCCTGTGCTATACAGTAGGTCCTTATTAGTTATCTATTTTATATATAGTAGTGTGTATACGTCAATCCCAATCTTCCAATTTATCCCTTCCCCCACCTTTCCCGCCTGGTGACTATAAGTTTGTTTTTTAAATCTGTGACTCTATTTCTGTTTTGTAAATAAGTTCATTTGTACCATTTTTTTTTAGATTTCACATATAAGCAATATCATATGATATTTGTCTTTGACTTACTTTGCTCAGTATGACAATCTCTGGGTTCATCCATGTTGCTGCAAATGGCATTATTTTGTTCTTTTTTATGGCTGAGTAATATTCCATCGTATATATGTGCCACATCTTCTTTATCCATTCATCTGTCGATGGACATTTAGGTTGCTTCCATGTCCTCGCTATTGTGAATAGTGCTGCAATGGACACTGGGGTGCATGTACACACTAGGATCCTTATGCGTCTTGAACAAACCAGCTGTGCTCCTGCCTCAGGTCCTTTGCACTGGATTGTTCCTTCTGCTTGGAATGCTTTTACCTCAGATATCTATATTTTACCTCAGATATCTACATGGCTCAGGTCTCTGCTCCAATGCTACCCCATCAGAGAGCCCTCCTCAACCATTCGACTTAAAATCTCAGGCCTGTCTTACCTCTATCCCTCTTTCCCATGCCCTGCTTTAATTTTCTCCATAGCACTTATGGCCCCTTGACAGATGTTTATTGGTTTGTTTGTTTACTGTCTAGCTCCTCCACTGGAATGTAGGCTCTGGGAGAGCAGGGGCTGCAACTGGTTTGTTCACTACTGCTGTCCCAGTGTCTACATGGGGCCTTGCACTTAGTAGGTTCTCAATAAATATTGAATAATATGGGCAGATTTCAGTCCAGTCATAACTCTTGAGGCAAGAAATACAATAGCACCTTAATTCGTTTAGACCAGGGAGCAGCCAACTTTTTCTACAAAGGACCAGATAGGAAATTTTAGGTTTTGCGGGCCATACAATCTCCATCGCAACTACTAAACTCTGCCATTGTAGCATAAAAGCAGCCATCATTAACATTGAAACATATGGGCATGGTTGTGTTCCAATAAAATTTTATTTATAAAAACAGGCGATAGGGCTTCCCTGGTGGTGCAGCGGTTGCAGGTCTGTCTGCCAACGCAGGCAACGTGGGTTCGAGCCCTGGTCCGGGAGGATCCCACATGTTGCGGAGCAACTAGGTCCGTGTGCCACGGTTGCTGGGCCTGCGCTCGGGAGCCTGCCAGCCACAACTACTGAGCCCGCGTGCTACAACTACTGAAGCCCGCGTGCCCGGAGCCCGTGCTCCGCAACAAGAGAAGCCACTGTGATGAGAGGCCCGTGCAACGCAACAGGGGGTGGGCCCCGCTCGCCGCAACTAGAGAAAGCCTGCGCAGCAACGAAGACCCAACGCAGCCAAAACTAAATAAATAAAATAAATAAATGTATTAAAAAAAAACAAAACAGGCAACAGGCCAGATTTGGCCCCTGTGATGAGAGGCCCGTGCAACGCAACAGGGGGTGGGCCCCGCTCGCCGCAACTAGAGAAAGCCTGCGCAGCAACGAAGACCCAACGCAGCCAAAACTAAATAAATAAAATAAATAAATGTATTAAAAAAAAAACAAAACAGGCAACAGGCCAGATTTGGCCCACAAGCCATAGTTTGCCAGCCCCTGGTTTAGTGACCAAAATGCCCTCTGAAATCAAAATTGTGGTTTCTGCTTTCTGGTTCAAGCATTTGAGACTCAGAGAAGTTGAGTGGCTGCTCTGAGGTCACGCAGCACGCTGGAGGCAAAGGGGGGAAGGGAACCCAGGTCTCCTGATTTTTACTCAGGGCTCAGTTTACTCAAGTTGCCTCCCTGTTGGCCACTTGGAGAAGGCCAGAGGGAATGCTAACTCAGCTTAGCTGAGAGGCTTCCATTAGCATCATAGGAAGCTCATATTAAATGCTAATTGCATTAGGTGCTAAATGTACACAGTGTTAGGCATTGGTGTCACTGGCCCTAAAACGTTATTAAGAGATGGGGTGGGGAAGGAGAGGCTGAAGGACTGGGACAGAGGCCAGGGGCCAAGAAATCAGGGTTGTTGCAGCTTGGGTCTAGGAAGCTTAGGAAGCAGACTCTGAGATGAAGTTTAAAGTATAGGACAATAAAACTAAGGAGGACCGTTGAGATCAACCCCTGTGGAAGGAAAGTGAAGAAGGCAGGAGTAGGCAGAAGGAGAAGTTGATGTGCAATGCAGGCCCCCCAAAAGCCTCAGCTGATGCTCCAGGGAGCTCTGGAGCTAAGGGATGGCCCTTCGGAGGGGTCCTCAGTTGGGCTGAGATGGCCAGGCCTCCCTATCCCCGCACTGATCAGTCATTGATGGAGGCTACGTTGGGAAGAAGCATGACCTTAGGTGAGACACCCACCCCCAGGAGGCTGACAGTCAAAGGCTATTTGCTGACACCACTTCCATCAGCTGGGGCACCAAGTCCTTCCTTCCTGAAAAGGGCTCTGGTCAGTATACCCTGGCACCCACCACAGGGGCTAAGAGAGAGAAAACGCAGAAGTGCTGATGGGAAATTGGAAGGGACAGTAAAATAACCCACACAAGCCAAAGCGAGGGCCATGGTAATTCACAGCCTGTGTGTATGGAATAGAATTGCTCTACTCTCACTTTACCTGTTAGGATTAGGTTTGGCAATGAGTGTTAGAAAATCCAAAATAACAGTGGCTTTAACACAGTACAAGTAGATTTCTGTCAGTGAAGCTGGAGTTACACAGCCCAAGCCTGTTCGGTTAGTTTCACAAAGTTGTGAGAGACTCAGGATTCTTCCATCTTTTTGATCTACCCTCTTTAGCACGTGGGTGCACTTCATGGTTCAAGATGGCTGCGAAAGTGCCAGCCATTACCTCTGCAGTCCAGCAACCAACAGGAAGGGGGGAGAGATGAAGAAGGCATGGCTTTTCCGTTTAAGGACACCTCCTGGAAGCCACACAGGGCACCTTAATCCCATTGACCAACAAACTTAGTCACATGGCCAGGTCTAGCTGCAAAGGATTCTGGGAAATGTATTTTTTATTCCAGATGACCTTTTCTTCCAAGCAAAACTCAGGAAAAAGTGGAGAAGAGCCATTGGGAAGATGTACACAGTGTCTGCTTCAAGCTGACAAATTCTTCATCTCTAAAGATCATCTCTCAGGGAAACCTTCAAGACCCCTTACACCCAATGTCCTGCCCTGGGTACAGTTGATGCCCCATACTCTATAATTCCTCAGCACTTTCACTGGGATTTATGTGTTTTTGTATCGGGACTGTGAACTCCCTGAGGGTGGGGACCTTGTGCTATTCATCTCCTCCCCCCAGCATGCAGCACTGAGCCAGCTCGCGCATAGTAGGTGCTCCATAAATGCTTGTTGAGCAAATTCCCAGAAAAACCTCATATGAACCTTAGGAATATGTAGCATTTCACGTCTCTATTCATTCCACAGTAACTGTATTTTTACAAGTGTTAACTAATAAGTTTCATCAAACTTGATATACTGCTCGGGAGTCCCAAGGAACCCTTGCAGTTTGAAAAAAAAAAATAACAGGTGAGTTTTCTCAAAACTCAGCTACACTGAATTGTGGCTGGAGTGCTGTTGTGAACCACAAGTTTCATCTGCAGCCTTGTCACCTGTATCAAACAGGCCTTGGTAAAGCCTCCAACAATGCCATTGGGTCCTGTGGGAGGTAAGGGATTGAACCAACCTACCCTCAAACCTAGCAGACACTGTTGTTGCCTCATCCGGATCCCCTCTACCTGGCTGGTGCACCTGCCCATCGGCCAGGGTCAGTGTTGGCTGTCATCAGCTCACAGCTGCCTCCTTCTCGAAGGACTGCTCTCAGTCGATGGGATCCACTTTCCCCAGCGGTACCTGGGAGGTTACCCCTTACCTAGGGGTCAGGGAGAGGCACAGCCAACGACCAGTACAAAAGCCTGGACTCTTTGCTTTAAGGGGAGGGGACAACTCTGTGGTGACTTTCCTGTTCCTGAGCTCCCTGTGGGATCAGGGTGAAGTACGGTGCCCAATCTGTCCCAGTTTTCTTGGGACTCTCAATTTTTGGTCTGGAAGTCCACATCCCCGGAAACCCTCCTTCCTGGGCAAACCGGGACAGTTAATTGCCCTTGCCCTCATCTAAGCCCATATCTCTGTTTTGCTGGTTGCCCTGTTTCCCTCACTCCTGTACAAGTTTCTCTGGAGAGCCCACCCTCAGTACATCGTGTGCACGAGCATCCCCCTACCCCGTCCCCGCCCCTTTTCCCCACCCCGCCCCTTTTCTGATGTTCCCGCCCCTCTGAGTGCCGGCCAATTCTCACAAGGGCTTTTGGCTGCGGGCAGGGGCTCCAATCCTCACAGAAGGAGTTCACAGCTGAACTTAGCTTTCTGGTTTTCTGGTGACTCATCATGCTGCTGTTCTTTTCAGACTTTCAATCTGTAGTTGCTCCCATGTTCCAGCGTCTGGGTCCCCCTTTACGTTCTCCACCCTGGGTGGGTGCTGTGCATTTGGCTGTCTCTCCCTCTATTGCCCTTTGATCTAAAACCAAGGCCATTGCTGGTTTCTAGAAGATCAGGCCCTTTTCCTTCAGAGAGGTGGCACAGTGTGGAGTGAAGTGCAGGCTGGCTTCTAGCCCTGGCCCGGGGCAAATCTGTGAACCTCTCTGTGCCAAGTTTCCTGATCCCAGAAAGATGGCTCATTGGGTTCTTGGGGAGAGATCATGAAGTACTTGCATCGTGACTGGCTCAGACCCGCCGCTCAACAGAGTCACTTCCTCTGGGCTCTGGTCGCAGTTTCCTCACCCGTGAGACAAGGTGGCTGGCTTGGATGTTCTCTAAGGCCGCATCACTTCCACACATCTACCTTCCATTCTGGGTGGGCTGCAAGAGGAGGCTGTTGCCTCGGCTTCTTAGCTTGCTCAGCCTCGCAGCTTGCCCCTACCTGTTGGAGCTTTCAAGACTTTTCCTGTGGGCCAGATCCTCCTCTCCTTTCTCCTGGGCTGGGCTATTGCAGAATCCCTAACATGTCCTCCATGCCCAGGATTTTCTCCTGCATATCTTCTTAAAATATCGCTCTGCTTATCTACTCCCCTCTTTAAGAACTTTCAATGGTTCCCAGTGAGTGCAAATCGAAGCCCAAATGTATCGGTAAGATGCTAAAGGCTCTCCGTCTGGTAGCTAGCTCCAGGTGTGGCCCCCTTGCACAGGTCATGCCATGACCTCACCTATCACCCCTTTGAAACTTTCCTGGTGAGAGGTCGAATGGGACATTAAGAAGGATGCTCAATTCTGTGAAGTTTGATCCTGCCCCAAGGGCAGAATACCTGGTGCCCAGCTGCTAGAGAGAAGCAGCTCTCCGCCCCCTTTCATCAGCAACCTGCACACTTTTTTGATACTCGGCCCAGAGGGAGGTGCAAGACGTGGGATTCATGCTATTTACAAACGCCCAAAGGAGCTAGGTCTAGAATCGGGGAATGAAACGGAATGGAAACTTGCAAAGTCCTTGGAGGGGTTTTTTTTTTTTTTTAGGTCTGGTGCTGCGGCAGGGAGGCGGGGGCGAGGGAAGGGGATGGGGTGTCCCTGAGGGCCTCGGGAGGAATGGAGGGCTAAGTGGAGGCGCTCACCTCAGGGAGCAGGCGGCACTGCGATGAATAGAGACGGGCTGGCTCCGCGTGTCAGGAGCACAGATGGGTTAAACGCGGGGTTAACAGCGACTGAGTCACCACTTCACCTCCCCTAGGAGAGGAAGACTCAGTGTGCCACTTCAGCCATGAAGAAAAAGCCATTTTGATGGTTGGATGTGAGCCACGCCGTACATCAGCAGCTGGCCCGGGAGCGAGGCTGTGGCTGTGTGTGGCGGTCAGTCCTCCTGGGGTGGGGAAGTGGTAATAGAGGGCTGTCTGCAGGCTCGTCAGCAACTCCCCCCTCTGCCCGCAGTCAAGCTTCAGAATCTGTTGAGGTTGCAGAAGGGGGGGGGCTTGCCTCCTCCCTGGAGCCTTCCTCCCCTGTCTGGGGAGCTGGACATGACAGCTGAACAGAAGACATGGCTGTGTTTTATTCATCACTGGGCCGATTGATCCTGGCCTGAGATGCCTTTTCCCAGGTTGTGGGTCGTGGGCAGCCTTTACCATTGGACCTTGACTCAGTCACTTTTGGGCAGAGCCGCCATGGCACACAGCTTTTTGGGAAAGCAGATCTCATAAAAATACGACGTGAATGATGTCCCCAAGTGCAACATGGCAGCCCTGCCCATCGGTAACCTGTTCCTTTGGGCACGTTTTCTACACAAGAAAGGCATCGCTTTTACCTTTAAGGAGTCAGTTGGTCTTGGGGTCCTGCCCTGGTCTAGCTTGTACACAATTATGAAACAGGAGAAGCTTCCAGCTTCTTCCCCTCCTGGCTTGTCCCCACTATGGTGGAAGGGTACAACTGACTGATAGTGTAGGTTCCACCCATTGTCTACTATGCAGATATAACAAGAGTCCAAAGGGGTACTTTACATTAGGCCCACAGAAAGAAGACAGTTTGCCTTCTGAAATACGAAGTATATATATTTCAATTAACAGAGGAATAACTGCATACATCAAATTCAGAGTAATCAGCAGTGCATTGTGCTGTGTAGTCCCAGCTGCTCTTCTTAGTAATGATCTTCATTACTATGATCCCCACCCCCCTCCACACACACAACCCAGGGAAACCTCTTTGCTAGATCTTCTTCTTCCAGGTTTCCCAGAGAGACATTGAGAAGGACTATGACACCTTGTCCCATCTCTGAGGGCCTTGATTGATTAGTAATGTCTGCCAGTGGCTTGGCAGGGAGATTGGGGGCACATGTGCTGTGTAAGTGCCATCGCTACCTTGAAAGGCTGTGTAGGCCAGGCTTGCTCACTTGCTTCAGCCCATGTTCAAAGGCCGCTCTAGACCCAGGCATTTGTGGGTGATTTCTAAGGAAGTGTGTTCTCTTGAGGACTGGGTGGATCAGCTTTTTCCTTTAGCTTCCCAGCACCCCCTCCTCTAACCTGAGCACTTGGTTCCTAACTGTGATCAGTCCACTGCTCTAGAGCAGGGAGAGATAGCTTAATTTCCTTTGGGGATGAGATGAGCCCTTTTCTGATGGGGTCTGAACGAAAAATGGACATTCCATTGGAGGGATGCAAAGATACAATGATAATTCCTGTGAAATACCATTAACAGAGCTCCAAGCACTACCCACCTCCTATTACTGCAGCAACTTAGGAGCTATTCCAGGTCGATAAATTCATGTCTGACATTGAGTGTGTTACAACAGTGGTGATCAATAGATGAATTTGAGCTGAGAAATTAATGGCCGAAAATGACCTTCATGTGATAGCTCGGGCATAGAGCATTATGTTGAATGTGCCTTAACTTTCACTATTGGAAACAAAATGAACGTCGATTTTATTCAAATGTAAGATAATGATGAAAAGTGCACAAATCATAAGTATACATTTGATGGATTGTCACAAACCAAGCACACCCATGTAACCACACCTGGATCAAGAAATAGACCCTAGAGAGTGATATCATCAAGATAGTAGAATGGGAGTTTTCTACCATTCCCCCCACTCAAAGAACACAGATTCTGACATCCTCTCACAGGTGACACTGCCTTTGTGGAAGTCTTGGAGTCAGCACACTGTTGGAGCAAAAGTTTCTGAGATTAGAGGCATTGAAGAGGGTAAAAGGAACAGTTTCATTTTACTTGAATCACCCCTCTCCCAAGGTGGCACATCTCAGTACCAAGAAAGACCCCCTCGGCCCATGCTTTCTTCTACAGAGGAAGTGAGAACATGTGAGTGAATGCCTGGCTTCCCTGGCAGTGTGGGATGCTGCCCCAGAAACTCACTTCATTTTTGCCTCATCCAGAATGTGAGGTGAGTTGCACTCCTAAGGGGCAGGGAGGAGCTGGGAGAAGAGCAGCCAGAGATCAGAAGGTATCACATTCAAGGGAACCCCCGTAAGGCTATTAGCCATATTTCTTAGGAGAAACCTTGCAGGCCAGGATAGAATGGGGTGATATATTCAAAGTGCTGAAAGAAAAAAACCCTGCCAACCAAGAAAACTTTACCCAGCAAAGCTCTCCTTTAGAAATGAAGGAAAGATACAGATTTTCTTAGACAAACAAAAGCGGAGGAAGTTCATCACCACTAGACCTGACTTACAAGAGATGCTGAAAGGAGTTATTCAAGCTGAAATGAAAGAATGCTAATTAGTAACACGAAAACACATGAAAATATAAAATACACTGGTAAAAATAAGCATATAGTAAAATTCAGAGTACTCTAATATTGTAATATGGTGGTGTGCTAATCATTGAACTATAAAAGTTAAAGGACAGAAGTATTAAAAATAACTTTGGCTACAATTTGTTAATGGATACACCATATAAAAAGATGTAAAGTGTGATACCCCAAACAAAAAATGTGGGAGGAGAGTAAAAGGGCAGAGTTTTTGTATGCAATCAGAGTTAAGTTGTTATCAGCTTACAATAGACTTTTATAACTGTAAGATGTTTTATGTAATCCCCATGGTAACCGCAAAGCAAAGACCTACAGTAGATACACAAAAGGTAAAAAGAAGGGAATCAAAGCATACCACTACAGAAAGGTATCAAATTCACAAAGGAAGATAGTAAGAGGGGAAGAAAGGAACAAAGGGACTGTAAAACAACCAGAAAACAATTAAGAAGATGGCATTAGGAGGTCCTTACCTACCAATAATTATTTCAAGTGTAAATGGATTAATTTCTCTAATCAAAAGACATAGAGTGGCTGAATAGATTAAAAAATAACACTCAACTATATGCTGCCTACAAGAGACCCATTCAACTTTAAGAACACACACACAGGCTAAAAGTGAAGGGATGGAAAAAGATATTCCATGCAAATAGAAACCAAAAGAGAGCAGGGGTAGCTATACTTATGTGTGTGTGTGTGTGTGTGTGTGTGTGTGTGTGTGTGTATGACACACACACACGAATGTTATTCAGTCATGAGAAAGAAGGAAATCCTGCCATTTGCAACAACGTGGATGAACCTGAGAGGACACTATGTTTACTGAGTGAAATAAGTCAGACAGAAGAAGACAAATACTGGATGATCTCGTTTATATGTGAAATAGTTAAGAAAAAAGTTGAATTCATAGAAACAGAGAATGGTGGTTACCGGGGGTGAGGGGGTGGGGAAAATGGGGAGATGCTGGTCAAAGGGTACAAGCCTTTAGTTATGAAATGAATAAGTTCTGGAGATTGAATGGTCAGCAGCATGCTGACCATACACTAATAATACTGTATCGTATACTGGAAATTTGTTAAGAGAGTAGATTTTAAGCCTTCTCATCACACACGCAAAATAGAAAACCGTGTGAGGTGATGGATGTGTTAATTAACCTGATTGGATAATCATTTCACAAAGTATATGTATATCGAATCACCACGTTATGCTCTTTAAATATATAAAATTTTATTTGTCAAGTATACCTCGATAAAGCTGGACAAAAAAAAAAAAAAGAAACAGACCATGACAATGCATTGGGCTTGTTTTCCAAGCAGGGATGGTAAGACTGTGCTGGCATGAATGTTCTTTGTGCATGTCTTGGTGAGCATATGAACACATTACACTGAGTATGTACTTAAGAGTAGAATTGCTGAGTCATAGGGTATGTTGATATTCAGTTTTAGGTGAACTTTTAAAAATTATTAAAACATTATTTAAAAATAAGAAACATTCCAAACACAGAAAATTATGGGAAGTAATATGAAACACCCATGAACCTGCCACAGAGGTTAGACAAATTTAATATTTTGCCACAATTCCTTCGTTTCTCTCTTTCATATGTTAAAAAATACAAATTCCCAAATACAGTTGACCCTTGAACATCATGGATTTGAACTGCGTGGGTCCACTTATACGTGGATTTTTTTTCAATAGTAAATACTATAGTACTACAACATCCTTGTTGGTTGAATCCGCAGATGTGGAACCATGGATATAGAGGGATCGCAGATGCGGAGGGCAGACTATAAATTATACTCGGATTTTCGACTGCGAGAAGTGTCGGCGCCTGTACCCCTGTGTTGTTCAAGGGTCGTGTACAGCGAAAACCCCATCTCTCCTTCCCTCCCTGCTTCCTTCCCCTCAGGGGCTGGCGTGTCATCTTCTGCACGTTTTAGACGTGTACTATGTATGTACGTATCCCTAAACCACATACACCATTGTTTTGAATGTTTTTAAATTTTACAAAGGTGGTAGCATCCTGTACGTATCCTATTGAAACTTACTTTTATTCACTCAACATTGTTTGTTTGCCACAGCAAAGCAGTGGAAACCTAAACGTCCTGCAATAGAAGCTTTATTCCATTGATTGAAGTAAATTGACAAATACCAACATGTATAAATAGAGAACACAGAATGTGTGCCTTGATATGGGTTTTTTGGTATTTTGACAGGCTAGGTGTGAGAGGTGGGTGAGAGAGATTGTATGTGTGTGTGTGTGATTGTGTGTTATTATATGCGTGAGTGTATAAATACATATGTGTGAGAGTGTGAGTGTATGATTGTGCGTGTGGGTGTGTGAGTGTACATGATTTGTGTGTGTGTGTACATGATTGTGTGTGTGTGTGTGTGTGTGTGTGTGAGTGTGTGTGAGCCCTTGCATCTGAGCTCGGCATGTCCTGGGCTGCCTCGGGGAGAGGCACAGGGCAGCCCCAGGCCCAAAGCCCTGGTGGCAGGGGTTGTGGACCCCCACCCTGTGCTCTGCCACTGCCATGGCCCGGGAGCAGCCATATCTGTCTGCTTTCTGGTTGGATACCTGTGACTCGGACTCTCGGCTGTCTGCCTCAGGCAGGGCCCTAGGGTTGCCACCAGCAAAGCAGGCTTCTTTGTCAGGCCACCACCGTCAGTGTCAAGGCACAGGGACCAAAGTGCAGCCGGGCTCCTCGGACCCAGGGCTGGAACCCATGCCACTGCAGTGACATGCGTGCTCTCAGAGGCTGCCCCAGCCTGCCCCGCGGGGACTTTGCCCCCTGGCTCCTGGCTGCCACATGCTCTCGGGTCTATTTCTCGGTTAAGCCGAAGCCAGGAGTCTAGAGGACCTGGCAGGATCTGCCACCTCCGAGCTCCAGTCCTTAGTGACAACAACTGATGGGTTGTTCTCCAGTAACGAGTTGGCTAACTTGGGCCGACAGCCCATGCCTCATCCCCTCAGCCTTGGCCGGGTGGTCTGCGTCTTGGGGTGGGTTGGGCAGGCTTTGACAATTACGCCCAGAACGTCACGGTACCCTCCCAAAGCTCTTCACCCAGCCACATATATGGGGCAGCAGGAGGGTCTCCTGCCCAAGAATGCGAACGTCCTGTCCGTCCGGGTGCTCCTTGTTTAATGAAGTCACCAAGCGCGGCACGCATTGCTGGTGCCCCACCCAGATTCGCTCCCATCCCTTTTGCCAGGCCTGAGGGACCAGCCCCCAGCTTCAGGGGGCTCTGCCGCCAACAGCCAGGGCTTTCAGAGGGTTGCCCTTAGACTCTGCGGCCTCCCCAGAGGTAGGGAGAGCTGGAAGCGCCTAGAAGTTTCCTGTCCCCCTTTCCCCCTCCACCCTGAGGCACTCATCAGCCAGTGACTCGTGTGGAATAACCACCCCCCACCCCCCGCCCAGCTCCATTCCCTGGAGGCAGGACAAACTCTGGGGTGTAAGTTGTCTCCCGGAGTCCTCCCATGGGATCAGGCTGAGGCTGGGACTTGGGGTTGGCATCCTTCCCTGGCTTCCTCCACTTTTCCGTTCTTCTCTGCCGGTCCTTACTGCTTTCTCCTGGGAGCGCATCCCTAATAACTTAACTGCACTGGAAGCCTTGGCTCGACAGGGCTTCCAGCAGAGCCTGAGGCACGATGCCAAACTCTGTCCCCCACCTCGCCCCCCGAGGGAAAACTAGTGCCCCGGAACCAGGCAGACCTGGTTTCCTCCTGTTTCCATGTGCGAGTCTTTCCTCATGTTTTACCTTCTCTAAGCCTCAACTGTCCTCATCTGAAACATGGGGACACTAAAAGAATCACACCAGAGGACTTTGTGAGGATTTAATGTGGTAACTCATTGAAAGCCCTTAGCAGGCATATAGCAATCGCTTAAACGCTAGGTCCCGGGGTTGTAATGAGGATTAAGAATATAATGTATGTCGGATGCGCCTGGCACTTAGGAAATGGTCAATGTATTTCCACGCCTTTCCCCTCCCTCTTCCAGGGCATCCAGTATAGGCACTTATGCTTAATTTTTTATGCGATGGACAATCAACACTGCAGGACTGATCAGGGTGAAACCATCCACAGGGAGAAGAATAAAAAGACAAATGCTGAAGAAATGCAGGATGGTGATCACCTCCACATAACTCACTTCTGGGGTTAATTTTTTTTTTTTTTTTGGTATGTTTTCCCAGTAAAAGTTTTTAATTAAAAAAATTCAGACCCTGGGGACTTACAATAAATTTGAGTGCAAAGCTCCTTGGAGAAAATGTCTTGGCTAAATACACGGAACAGATTATTATTATTTATTATTATTTCCATTCCAAGAAATGGCGAACTTTCTTCTGCACTTTTCTTGGTGATTTGTGGCTTCAGCAACTCTGGCCCATGCTAGAGGGAGAGAAGAGTGATGCCTTTTCGCCTTTAGAGATGCCCCAGGTTTGCGTTAGGCGAGGGGAAGCGGGCGTGCTGTGCACAGCTGTCTCTCCTCTGCATTTATTACTGCGGCGTTTACCTCCCTGGGGCCTCTTCCTTTTCCAAACCAAGTAATTCAGACCCCGTTGTTTACCTCTGCAGAGGGATCAAGGTTACACCCACAGTAAAAATGGAGAAAAGCGACCCAGAAGCTTGGCCCTGAGTCCCTCCCTGACTTGGGGGTTGCTTGCCAAGTTATCCTCAGCCCTGGGAATTACCTTCCAGGCTTGGGAACGCGAGGCCTCTCAGCTGCGAAGTGATTTATGTGCCTGAGAGAGCCCTCTCCTCCTTTCCCATGACTCCTTGCCTGGAGTCCTTTTCCGCCCGGCCAGACTGAGTCCCCAAGCCGTGGAAAAACAAATGGGGAAATTGAGGCAGGGAGAGACTTGAGAGACGTGTGTGTCTGGTGCAGATGGGGGGCAGTGAGGATGACAGAGCCTGGACCCGGATTTGAGTGCAAATAGTTTATTTGCAAGGAGATCGCCGGAAAAACCAGCAGGGGAGCTGGGAAATGAGGCAGGAATGGAAAGGAACCGCCCAAGGAACCGTGCACTCGGTTATCCCAACCGAGGGTGGAGGAGCTGGGCTGTCAGTCATGGCTTGACAGCTGCTCTCGGGGAGGGGGGTCGTTAGATTTCTAGGAATTCCAGCCTGCTGCCTTCATGGGCACAGTGGGCTCCAGTAGCCAGAAAGCTCTCAGGCAGATATGCAGTGCTGGCAATCGGAAGTCAAGGCCATGGGCGCCGATATGTTAAGTGCCAAGTGGGGGCAGGCGGGACGTGATGGCTTTTGCTACACCATCCAACTCAGAACAGTCTCCTTTGCCTATGTGCTCACAGTCTGGATTCCTTGTTTTTAAACTTACTTTTCCCCCAAAGAGGGACACTGCTCTCTGGGAAATGATCCATGAGCAGAGTGCAGTCCTGGGATCAAAAGATTTGGGGACATACTGCAGCCTCACATGATTCTCTTATAGGCTTCAAGGTGGTATCTTTCAGTGACGGAAACCGGTTGGCTTGGCTTTACCTAGAATTTCTCAACAGAATAACGGATGAGCACTTATTTTGCTTGAGCACGTACTTACTTAAGCTCTGTGGAACTAGTGTTCCACGGAACACCCCAGAAAGCACAGATTTAGCAAATTAATCAATATTGTGTCTTGTGATGTCCCCTACACACCTATACAAAAGGAGTGTTGTGGGAAGGAATTAGCACCTGGAGATGGATGGTGAGGAGTTGTCTGGCTCGGGGGAGATGCAACAGCCGCCTGTGAGCGTGCCAGGAGGGCAAAAGTCACAGGAAGCTGAATTTCAGCTTAAAGTCAGAAAGTGATCTTTTTTCTCACAATAAGAACTGAAAAGGTCGGTCTCCTGCATGGTCAGGCCCTAAGCTTCCTGTCTCCAGGTTTATTTCAGCAGAGGCTGGATCTTTTGGGAATAGACCGGGTTGGCGGCGGGGGCGCTTCTTGCCTTGGGTGGGAGTTGAGCCAGGAGGCCATAGACCCCTCCTGTCTCTCAGATTTTCGTGCTAGACTTAAAGGCGTTGATTCCTAGGTAGACTGGGAGTTACTTGAGAGACGACTTGTGTTTTACATTTCTTCATGTTTCCCACAGTGTCTGGACTGGTTCTGGGCATGTACATTTTATAAATAAAAATTATTGAATGGATGAATGAACGAATGAATGAATGGGGTTCTGGGGGCCCACTTGCAAAGCTGCTCTTTGGCGGGGTTGGCGTGAGATATATATTTATTTATTTATTTTTATTTTATTTATTTTATTTTTGGCTGCGTTGGGTCTTCGTTGCTGCGCGCGGGCTTTCTCTAGTTGCGGCGAGCAGGCGCTCCTCTTCATTGCAGTGCCCGGGCGTGTCTTCGTTGCTGCGCGCGGGCTTTCTCTAGTTGCGGCGAGCAGGGGCTCCTCTTCATTGCAGTGCGCGGGCTTCTCATTGCGGTGGCTTCTCTTGTTGTGGAGCATGGACTCTAGGCACACGGGCTTCAGTAGTTGTGGCGCACGGGCTCAGTAGTCGTAGCTTGCGGGCTCTAGAGCGCACGCTCAGTAGTTGTGTCACATGGACTCAGTAGTTGTGGCGCACGGGCTTGGTTGCCCCGCGGCATGTGGGATCTTCCCAGACCAGGGCTCGAACCCCTGTCCCTTGCATTGACAGGTGGATTCTTAACCACTGTGACATCAGGGAAGCCCCTGATGTGAGGCATTTAGAACAGGGTCGCCACAGAAGCAGAGGGTGCCTGCATAGACTTAATAGAAGGCTCAACCCGGACATCAGAAATCTAAGAGACATATGACCAGAATATCTGTAAATTACAGAGTGTCATTATGTTCCAGCCACTGTCCATGCTTTCCTTGTTTAACCCTCCTTACAGCATTCCTCTGAGGTAGGTATCATCATTATGAACATTTTCTTGATGAGAAGACTGAGGCTTGAGAGGTCACCAGGCTACACAGTGGTGAGGCTTGGATTTGGTTCTGGCCAGCCTGCCTCCAAGGCTGGGACCAGGACCACCTGATCACACTCATCTGGCTCCAGACCCTCATCGCCACCCCAGAAGCACTGTGCGGCCCCCAGGGCAAGGGCTGGGGTGAGGAGGATTCTATACCTGTCGTTACAGGTGGGGAAACTGAGGCCCGATGGAGAGAGTGGTCTGTTTGTTTAGGCAGATAAGAGGCAGTGAGAAAGACAGCATATCCGGGGCAGGAAGAGTTCAGCCAATCCCTTGACTCCATTTTCCAGCCCTGTATGGGTGGCATTGTCTCCTTGCTAGCTCAAGACACAGAAGGAGGAAAAGCAGGCACCGTGACCTCAGGGAGGAGAGGTGCCGGTACAAGAGGCAGCGTGGCCATCTGGTTGGTGTTCAGGTGCGTAGAGGCGTCTGGGCCGTCTGCGTTTGCCCACCCGCTTTCCCTGTGAGCCTCCCTCAAGTGATCAGGGCTGCAGCCCTTCACACCATGCAGGCTGGGCACTGAGCAGGTGTCTGATTTAACAGAGATAACCGCTGCTCTGCTCGTGGTCTGGGAACACACCTGAGGAGGTGGCTTGTCCCTATGTCCTCTGCTGAGCCCAGAAGTTTCCCTGGAAACCTCGGGCCTGAATTCCAGATGCAATGGGACCTCTTGTCCCAGAATTTGAAATACAGGTAACGCCAGTCTCCGTCCTTCCCCCTCCCTCTCTCCCCCATCTTCATAAAACATGCTGATGATCAGATCTCCCTGAATTTTCGAATGATCCCCGCAGTAGCTTACATACCTGCTTCCAATTTCTCACCCCTCCCTCTATCCGTGCCACTGGCATGCCTCCCATAAGAGGTGGCGTCTATTTTCCACCCCACTGATGCTGGACTTGGCCGTGTAACTTTCTGTGGCCTTTGGCGTGTAGACGGAAGTGATGACATGGCCGGTTCCAAGCCTAAGCCTTAAGTGGTACCATGAGTTTGCATTTGTCCTCTTGCATTTCTGTCATCATTATGAGAGAACATGCCCCAGGGAGCCAGCTGGTGTCAGAAGAACCAGGAGATCTGTGAGCCTGACCTGAACCCAGAACTTGGAGTTCAGTCCAGCCTAGCCCAGCCAACCTGCAGCTGCACACCTGAAGCAGAGCCATGCCAGTTCACCCTGAGACCTGTGAGTATGAGAGTAAATGCTATTGTATGTTGCTGAGAGTTTGGGTGCTTTGCTGCCCAGCAATAGCTGACTGATACCACTGGTATCTTCTGTAATCCTCTTCCCACTTCCACGTCTCTGAGTTTGTGTCTGCAACACACATATTGTCTACACTGCAAGTCACTGAAAAAAAAAAAATAGGGAAGGGAACTCCCTGGCAGTCTAGTGGTTAGGACTCGACACTTTCACTGCCAGGGCCCGGGTTCGATTCCTGGTTGGGGAACTAAGATCCTGTGAGCCACGTGGTATGGCCAGAAACAACAACAACAACAAGAACAAGACATTCTTAAGTAAAACTGACCTTAAAAGCAAAATAAGGAAAAACAAGGGAAAAAGTTACAGCACAGAAATGCTCTGTCCAAAATGTGCTGTGTGAACTTGTTTCTGAAAAATGCAGCAGTCTGTCTAGGGACGTTAATTTAATTTGAGAAGGTGTGTTGATAACACTCTGATTGATGGGGCTGGTACATAGGACGGCGCCAGAGTCAGGGACCTGGAGCTGTCATCACACCACATTGTTTCAGATCCTGGTTCTACCACTTACTATCTGGATACCTTTGGGAAAGTTACTTTTCCTCTCTAAGCCTCAGTTTCCTCATCTGTAAAATGGGCACCTTTCTCAGAGCATCATTTGGAGGTTTAAATGAGAAAAAGTGTGTCAAGTGTTTAAGACAGTGTCTGGCTGGTGGCAAGAATTCACTAAACCAGTTAGCTAGTGTTATTTTTATGTACTGTCACAGCAAAAGCACCGAGTGATACTTTAAAGAGTATCACTGACTCATCCTCTCTCTTAAATTTCCATCCAAATTTTGCTAGCTTTCACTCTTCTGCCTCTGCTGAAGAATCTCCCTGAATCATTTTTGTGTGTATGTGCAGAAAAAAACAGTGCAGTGAACCATGACCCCTGAATTGTGGCCCTGGGTCTTCTATTAGCTTGCTGAGTGACCTTGAACAAGCCAGCTTCAGTCTCTGGGCCTTGGTCCTCTCCTCAGAGGAAGGTTGGGATTGATCTCATTTCTAAGGGCCCTTGATGCCCATTATTTTGCACTTTCCCTTTGGAAAAGATCTGGAGGAGTTGAAAGAGCTTTTATGAAGATATGATTATAGTTTTGGTATAATAAAGGAAGAACTTATTTTTTCACATAGGGAGTCAGGCATGGAATTGAAGAATCACAGACCATTTGACCCAGAAGGGCCTTAGGAAACTCGCAGTCCAATGATCTTACTTTACAGAAGAGAACTTGACATCCCAGGGCAACTCAGTGGATCACTCAAGGGCATACTCGCCCTCAGGGAATATGCGTTGAGCACCTGGTGTACAGGCCCTGGGCTGGGCACTGGGGCTCCAAGTGCACAGGACGCCCTCCATGGGCCTCTGAGGCCTGTTGCAGAGAAAGACAATAAGCACATGCTTGTAATGCAGACGGGTCCATGCTACAGAGACAGCTGTACTGATGCTAAGGAGAACTTGGGGGCAGCCCTGAATCGAGTCTTAGGGGTGGTCAGGAAATAACCATAACGGCTAATTCATCTTCATTCTGGGCCACTTTACATGTATTAACTCCAACTCCAATGACTCCATGAGGTAGGTACTAGTTTCATCACCATCCCCGTTTACTGTGGGGGGAAACTGAGGCTCAGAAAGGTTAAGTAACTTGTCCTAGGGCACACAGCTAGCAAGCAGCATAGCCAGAATTTGAATTCAGGGAGTCTGGCTCCAGAGTCTGTACTTTTTACCACCATGTGGTACTGACTCTTTGGGGAGGATGACCTCAGAGCTGTGACCTGAGGAAGGAGTAGGAGCTGTCCAGGAGAAGGGTAGAAGTTGGGTAGAAGGAGGGCCACGTGCAAAATGGTAAATTCCTACAGATGAGCATGAGTGTGGTGTGTCTATGGAACTGTGGGCTGAAAGTGTGTGTGTCTCTGTGCACGTATCTCTGTGTGTCTCTATGTGTGTATTTGTGTATCTATGTGTTGTGCATGTGTCTGTCTATGTCTATTTGTGTCAGTCTGTGTGTATGTATATGTGTCTGTGTGTATGTGTACATGTGTCCTCCTGGTGTGCCTGTATATGTCTATAGATACGTCTGTGTGTGTATGTATGTGTGTCCATGTATATGTACACGCGTGCATGTTTGTATGTGTAAGTCTGCGTGTGTCTCTGTGTATGTCCGTGGATATGTTTGTGTGTTCCATGATCATATATTTGTGTATCTGTGTGTGTCTGTGTAGTTATGTGTGTGCATTAGTGTGTGTGTGTGTGTGTGTGTGTGTGTGTGTGTGTACGGTGGGAGTGGACAGGGTCGGGAGGTGACTAGAGCTATGCAGAGACCAGATCATGATGGGCTCTGGAAAAGTTTACCCTTAAGACATAGGGGAGTCGTCCAGTGAACCAAAGCCTCAGATTGATGTTTTAGAAAAGCCACGTGCTCATCTATACATTTTTATTGAGCATCTAGTATGTGTCAGATCCTAGTCCAGATTCTGGGGATGAAACGGTGAATAAGAACAAAATCCCGGAGAGGTAGACCATAAACACATAAAAGATGTAATATAATGTCAGGATAAGTACGTAAAGAAAAAAAAAAGCATGTTAAGGGGAGAGACGATGGAGGAGGCCATTTGAACTGCTTTCTGAATAAGTGAGCATCAGCCCAGGACTGTTGCGTGGAGGTGGGGGTGGGGAGAGCATTTCAGGCAGAGGGAACAGCGAGTGCAAAGGCCCTGAGGCAAGTGTGGGTTTGACCTGTCCGAAGAGCAGCAAAGAAGTCAGGGGGCCTGAAGTGAAATGAGGTTGGGGACAGAGCTGGGGCTGCTTCCCACAGGGCTTTGCGGCCGTGGGGAGGGCTTTGGATTGTGTCTCTCAAATCATGAGAAGCCACTGGAGAATCCCAACCCTGTGGGTGCTGTGGGACCCACGTGGAAGGAGAGGCCAAGTTGTCACACTCCTAAGTCAGTGCCCCCTCCACACTGCCACCTGGAGAGCCAAAACCTAGGTGGACTTATTTTTTTTGGCCGCGCCGAGCAGCTTGCGGGATCCTAGTTCCCCAACCAGGGATCGAACCCGTGCCCCCTGCCATGGAAGCGCTAACCGAGGGGAAGTCCTAACCACTGGACCGCCAGGGACGTCCCTCAAGGTGGACTTTCTGATGTCACGTGCAATTCATATCACACAGAAAACAAATCTGTTTTCAAGACATGTTCCTGTATCCATTGACTATTCACTAGGTTCAAGTCCCTTTAATAGAGTTAATGTTGATTGCAAGCAAATAATTTGTGTAGTTTCTTGGAGCCCAGCTAGGCTTCTGGTGGCAGAAATTTATCACCGGCTTCCAGACCAAAGTAACTAACACTACCGGCACGGGGCGTGGCATCGTTTCCGGAACACAGTGAGCACTCAGCAAGCACGTGTTATTATCTCATTGAATTCATTCACGAACCCTTTGAGGTGGGTGCCAGCCATATTTTACACATAAGGAGCATGAGGCTTTGAGAGTTTACATAATTAGCCCAAAGTCACACAGCTAGTTAGTGGCATCCCAGCCCCCAAGCAAAAAGCAATTTCAAAAGAGTTAGTGATTTTGCTTCCTAGAGCAGATTGCGAAGCTTTTAGCTCCTGGCGTTAGTTGCTGCAAGAGCCTAGGAGAGCAGCTTTGCAGGGGCGGCCCCTTACTGAGCCAGGTGTGCGTGGGGAGGGGGTAATGGGTGAGTCAGGCTGCTCAACATCAGTGTCACTGCCAGGGTCACCATTAAAGCACTATCTGTCCATGGGGCTGGGCTGGACCCTGGGCTGAACATCCCTGCTTTGAGAGTCTTTCCAGCGTGAGTGGGCCACGCACATGGGAACAGCCAAAAGGGAGATGAAAAACATCTGAGGGAGCCCTAGAGGGGCCCAACTTACACAACTGAAAAAGTAACAAACAAATTCCGCAGACACTTGCTCCCCCGATCACGAGGCTTTGCTTCCGTAGACGTGGACTCGTCCAGTAGCCTATGGGGCGTGAGGGACCCGGCGGGAGAAGGCAGGTGGCCTCCCTGGAAGGTGTCGTCATGAGGTTATTGTCAGAACTAATCAAGAGACAAGGCAGGACTGTAAGTCGCCCGGTTGGTCCCATTGTCAGCCGACAAACTGCTGTCCCCAGCTCTTAGGAAGGACATCCCTGTAGAAACAGCACGCATGCCCCCTTCGGACCTGTGAGTCAGGGGATGGTGTTAGGGGAGGTGTGCAAGAAGACACCCTCTTTTGTCCCCCCAGGGCCGGACCAGTGTCAAGACAAACCCAAATAAAAGCCAAGCCAACCGGGGCTTCCCTGGTGGCGCAGTGGTTGCGCGTCCGCCTGCCGATGCAGGGGAACCGGGTTCGCGTCCCGGTATGGGAGGATCCCACATGCCGCGGAGCGGCTGGGCCCGTGAGCCATGGCCGCTGAGCCTGCGCGTCCGGAGCCTGTGCTCCGCAACGGGAGAGGCCACAACAGAGGAAAGCCCGCATACCACAAAAAAAAAAAAAAAAAAAAAAAGCCAAGCCAACCCTGGGAATTGGGGAAGCTTAGTTTTTTGTTTTTTAATTTTACTTTAAAATTTAATTTAGCTTGTTAATAAAAATTGTATATATTTAAGGTGTACAACATGAAGATCTGATACACACATACTTAGGGAAATAGTTACTATGGTCATGCAAATTCACGTACCCATCGCTGCACATAGTTACCTTTTGTGTGTGTGTGTGTGTGATGAGAGCACCTGAAATCTACTCTTTTGGCACATTTCCAGTATACAACAGAATATTTTCAACTATGGTCATCATGCTACACATTGGATCTCTGGAACTTATTCCTCCTAAACAACTGTAGCTTCGTGCCCTTTGACCAACATCTCCCCGTATTCCCCACCTCCTCGCCCCTGGTAACCACCATTCATCTCTCTGCTCCTATGTATTTGACTTTTTGAGATTCCACCTATAAGTGAGATCAGGCAGTATTTGTCTTTCTGTGTCTGGCTTATTTCACTTAGCATGATGGCCTCCAGGTTTACCCATGTGGCAGGCTCTTGGAAGCTTGGTGTTTTCGTTCCTATGATTGTATGACAAATCACACCCTCCCCCTCCACAACTTAGTGGATTAAAACAGTCATCATTTCTTACGCTCACAGATTCTGTGGATCAGCCGTTTGGACAGGGCAGGTGGGGATGGCTTGTCTCTGCTCCGCGGTGTCTGCGGAGCTCAGCTGTAAACCCCGAAGGTTGGCGGCTGGGGCCATCTGCAGGGTTGTACACGCACATGTCTGGCGATGGATGCTGGCTGGCGGCTGGGGGACCGCAGCCCTGCTCCCCCCTCTGTGTGAACGCTCTCCAGGAACTGATTTGGGTTTCCTCACTCTGGGTACCCAGAGTAAGCTTCTGAGGAAGCGAGAAGCAGGATCTTTTTATGACCTGGCCTAGGCAGTCACGTGGCATCATCCCTCCCATAATCCATTGGTCAGAATCTATTGGCCACCAGCCCCGCTCAAGGGGAGGGAACACAGCCCCCCACCCCCCAGTGGAAAGAGTGGCAGTCACAGTGTTAGAGAGCATGGGGGATGGGATACATATATTTTTGCGGCTACCTTTGGAAAATCGATCTGCCACACTATGAGTCTCACATGTCCCCCTGGAGGGCTGTGCCCGGGAGAGTAGAGCTAAGCGTGCCTCCCCTCCATCACTCAGCTGTGAGGGCAGTGACAGGAGGAGGGCCAGGAAGCTGGCAGTGGCCAGACTGTGTGACATTTTCCCAGTGACTTTTGCTAGGACAGTACCAAGTCGCAGGACAGCCCCGCTGCTGGGGAAAAACACACATCAAGGCCCGCGTGAATGATGTCCAGGTCACTTCAGACCCTCCACCTCACATGGCTCCCAGCCAGAACTGTATCTCTCCTTAATCCCACCTCCTCTGCCAAAGATCTGAGTGGAAGTAGTTTATGTGGGAGGTGACCCCAGGAGGCACTGGTAGGGTTGGGGACATGGGCCAGGGAAGAGAAGACAGGGTGTAGCACAAGCCAGCTACCATTGGGGGTGACTGAGGCTGAATCCCGCCAGGAAACCCTGGGAATGACTGTGGAGCACGTGCCTCGTACTTGTTCCATCCTAGGGGTGAGGGAGCTGGGGCATCTGTCCTCCAGTTCCCATCAGGCATTAGCTGAGGGCTGCCCCTGGGGTGGTGATAACTCCCTGGCATTTCTGGCCAGCTGAATGGGTGGGCAGAGCAGGCTTTGGTGGCTAGAGACACCCTCAGGCAGAGATGCAGGTGCTAGCAGCTGGGAGTTAGGACCACATGCCAATGTCATGGTAAGACTGAGGGGACAGAGGCGGGGTACCCATAGCATCTGCTACAAACCCCTTTAGCTTATTTCCACTACTCTGCTCATTTGCTATTCACTGAACTCTGCCTTACAGTGTTAATTATATTTTACCGTTTAACAACACTTGCAGAAGCTCCTCCCTGTGATATCCAAAGCCCTCTGCCCTGTCGCCCCAAACCCCCATTTGTGGCAGGGATTGTGTAACAGAGGGCTTGAGATGGCAGGCCCTGCAGTGTGAACTCTCTGGGTTTGAATCCGGGTTTAAAGTGGCTCTACCACTTACTAGCTGTGTGATTGTGGACAAGTCAGTTACTTAACCTCTCCAGGTTTCAGTTCCTTTACCTGAACACGAGGATACTGAGAACACAGTGTTGTGAGGATGAAATGAGTTAATTGATGAAATGAGTTTCAACTGGCGCCTGCTTCTCAGTAGCGCCCACATAGGCTGTTCTGCTCAGCTAAACACACTCCTGGCCAGCCATGGGCTGCAGCCATGTCTCCATGCATGCCGAGAATGTCTTCCCTGCATTACACGGAACCTTCTATCCCTCCTTCAAGGCTTTGGCCACATGGACCGGATGTGCCACCCTCCTTCCTTCCTCTGAGCCCAGGTACATGCTATTCCCTCCATCTGCAAGGTTCTCTCCCACCCTCTTCACCAGACTAACTCCTTCTCAACCTTCAGCCATTTCCTCAGGCAAACCTTCCCTGACCCCCCATCCCCAGACAGTCACATTCCCTGTCGTAGGCCCCGAAACCTCCCCTTCTTGGGACTTCTCCGAATCCTCTTCTGATGACTAATTAGGTAACTGCATGTTTAATATCCATTTCCTCAGCTAGGATGTGAGCTCCCCGGAGGAGGGGCTGGGTCTGTCTTGTTCACCATTTGTGGCAAATACAGAGGACTGGCATGCAGTGCGACATGCAGCTAGTTCTGGAGACGTTTTTGGTTTTCATCAGTTAGGGAGCTCAGCAAGTCTTGCGTTGACTCATGTGCACGTGAAGACAGGCATCCGTTTTGTTGGGTGGGTCGTGGCAGAGGCACTGCAGTCCAACAGCCAAGGCGGTGGCTTTCTGACCACGGTCCACATCACGACAGAGCCTTGGTAGCCTGCTCCTGTAGTGTGGTTTGGGGAGCTCCTAAAAGCTCTGTCTTGAACTTGTTTCTATAGCCCTGCCAAACAGTCGGCAATGATTACTTTTCTGCTCAAATTTGCAAAAGTGGATTCCATGCTCTGCAGCTAATCCCAGACCCCTGGATCTCAGATGGTGCCTGGTACGTGGTGGGTGCTCAATATAACTAAATAAATGGTTGAAAGAATCAAGAACTCTTTACCCTGCAATCTGAAGACTGTCCTCTGCACGTGCTTCAGAAAGTTCAAGTGCATCGGAAAGCCCTTGGACCCTTCGGCACCTCTGCTCTCTTCTCACCCTGACAGAGGAGTCGGCATTTACCTGAATGTCGTCTTGATTTATTTCCTCAGGTTGAATTAGTAGGAACCCCAGGCCTTTGCAGCTCTGAATCAGCTACGGAAGCATCTGTCCTTAACCTCGAGAGATGCATGAGAGCTCAGAAGTGGACACGGTGTAAGCTATTCCAGAGGGGGAACGCCCTGGCTTAGTCAGTGACATTGAGGGTGTGATTCCCAGGCTTGCTAGTTATTACTGATGACGCTCTCCACGCCTCCCTCCTAACTGCCCCCCGTAGCTGACTTCATCAGGAAGACCATGTGGCCTGCTGGGTATCTAGGCTCCACCTGGGCCTTTGCGTGGCCGAAGACCTTGCCCACCTCTGCCCTGGCCGGACTGCACCTGCATCTCAGCCTCTGGAGCTACGGTGGGGCCATCCTGCTCCAAGAAGATGCCAGCCCCAGCGCCAGCATCCTCCACCCAGAGTCTCTCTGTTCAGGAAGCCAGCTCTGGTCAGGCGAGAGTGAGAGTGGTGACTGTCTTTGAGGATGTGAGAAGGCACTAAATTGAGAGGCTCTGCCCCTGACGGTGGACTTGCCCTAGCTGTGACCCACCCACAGAGGCCCAGATGCTGAGTTGGCCTTGAGCTGAGCCACCCTCCCCGGGCACATTCTTCTCACCATCTGCTATGCCCAAATGGCCAGAACCATCAGATAGATGCCCTTCGGGCACAAAGTGGAGGGAAGTACCTCAGCTGACGTGAGCTAAAGGGTCCTCCCCTCCCAACACAGAACAGATTCTCCCATAAACCCTCAGGGAGGGGTGGGGGCAGCAGGCAAGGCTGGCCCAGGTGATGACAGGTGTGCTGACTGGAATCACTCAGCTTGAGCAAGGCACCCCGATGCAAGCAGGTGAATGAAGGGGATTGATATTTGTTAACACTTTTAGTGTGCTGCCTGTGAATTAGACTGTGGCCCTAGGAAAATCTGGGCAAGCTGCGTGACGCTTGCCACTGTCTTTTGGGAATGTCAAGGTTCAAATTAGTAAGTGAAATCCTGGGTCACAGATCCAAGGATTTAGTGGGGGCTGAGACCAGGATGGGGTGGGGAGGCTGGTAGGGTGGGCCGTGCTTGGTTCCTTTAGAAGGACTGCAATGGAGAAGACACCATCCTGTCTGTGTTAGTGGTCGGGGAAGGGTTTGTCCCTTGGTGGGGAACAGCTGTAGCACATGCCAGGCCATGATTAACAGGACAGGGCGCTGCGCTTGGTATTTGCCATATACCCAGGCGGCATGTTCCAAACATTGAACAACCGGTAGGGCACAGTCCCCGACCAATCAGGACAGACACTGGTCCCAGAGCTGTGGGCCTTAACTGTTTACATGCTGGTTTGTGCGGAGGTCCGCGGTCGGGGGTGGGGGTGGCGGGGAGCGGCAGGGATGGCGGTGCAGGAGCACAGGGTGAGCGTGTCTGGGGAAGGCTGCATTGGTGGGAAGAGCTTGGGGGTGGGATGGGGAACTCGAGGCTGTAGTTATCTGCCACCCAGTCTTAAAGTATGGCAAGAGTCAAATAGCTAGAATATCCGTAACCTGTGAGTACTAAGTATGTCTGGACCGTTGCTGATGCGAGAACACCCCCCCCCCCCCGACAAGGGTTTGCTGGGACACTGAGACTTGGGCGAGCTGTAGGGGAGGGGAGGGGTTAGCCCTGCTCGGGCCACGAGGAATGGGGGGCTCGACCTCCAGGCTCAGCCCCAGACCTCACCCTGGAGTCGACAGGAGCCCAGACTGGCAAAATAATTATAGCCATCTCCCCAGCAGCTAGCAGGGTTTGTGGAACGTTCTGAGTCTCCACTGGACGTTAAAGAGCCCGGCGAGTATGGCCTCGCTGCCTCACCCCCACCCTGGCCTCAAGGAACCACTGGCTCTTCTGCCTGTGTCTTGGAGCTCCTGGCACGTCCCACTGTCCTGGGTCTCTGGGGCCTGGACGGGGCTGGGCCCCTCTCCAGCTTCTGCCTGCCTTTCCCCAGAGGACTGACTGGCTCCAGTTCTGGCCCCGGGCTACCCTCCTCCTGCCCCTCTGATCTGGCTGCTTTTGAACACTGAAGCCTGTTTGGAATGGGCCTGGCATGCTGCCCTCGCCTCTACTCTGTCTGCTGTGACTCACCAGAACTTCCCAGGGTGGAGCTGCTGCTTTGGGCGAGACATTTCCCCAGCCTTGTCCCTCCTTCTCCAGGGAACCCCGTGGCCAGGCATTTGAACTTTCCATGAGCCCTTTGAACTGTCACGTCGATGGGTTTTGAAGCCCTGGCTTGGTTGCTTCAAGCAGCCGGGCCTGCATCCCAAATGACAGTCCCTGCTTGTGGGAAGGCTCTGGGGTGGCGAACACCTTGGGGGACCTATTGGTGGCCCACGTGGGGCATGTCACATCACCTGGAGAGTTGAGCCAGGTCTTGTGAATCATTGAAAACAAAACGATTCTGGGGGCTCTTTCCAATATTCTGAGCTTTAAACCCCAAACTTGGGTTCAACGTCTTTGCAGTCTCAGTGGACAGTGCCCTGGACACACAGCAGCACAGTAGAGAACGGGCTTCCCTGCTCCTACGTAGGACACACGCTTCTGCTTCACATTTTACTATTTCCGAAATCAGGATGCCATCATTTCCATTTGACGTATTCTTGCCTGCCTGCCTGCCTTGCCTCCTTTTCCCCCTTTCTTTTCTTAATATCTTATGACTGAGGAAATCCGGACGTACAGATTGATGGATCAACTGATCGGGGACCCCCTTCACTGGGGGATGGCACTGTCACCGCCTGGCAGCCCATATTTCTCCCTGGGGGTGTTTGGCCTGGCTCCTAGCACACAATAGGTACTCAGTAAATATGTGAGCGATGAATGAATGAATAATTAGTTGTTAACGCCCTCGTTCCAAATAGGGCAGCGGTGGAATTTAACAGACATCCTTCAGGGTTGCAAGGGGTACCTTCTTTTCAAAAAACTGGGAGGCAGGCAGCGACCAGTGGGAGGCGGGGGTATTATCACCCAAAGGGCATTTGTAAGTTGGATCCACTTCACATGTACTCACGGGGTGGGGGGCAGGCTGAGGGGGCAGCAGCCCCTAGAGGAATTTCTTCTCGTGGGATGCAGAGACACAAGAGACCAAGGGGAGCCTGGTCATGCTTGTCGGGGCCCTGTCCGCTCCGCCTCATGCAATGGGCCAAAGCACATTGTAGGGTCAAATCCAGAGTCAAAGGGTGGGGAATATATTGGCGAATATAAGGGGAATACTTTGCCCTTTTAGTGAGAGGAGCTGCAAAGATTCATGGTGAAGGGCGCAGCTAAAGGGGAAGGTGAGGAATGGGGGCCAATAATGCAATCTACTCACAAGGTAATGTTTTGACCAACTGCTGCCTACCTCACAGTACCAGGACCTTCCCCGAATGGCACAAGCACAGAGCTGAGTGGAACAGAACACATGTCCGGAGCCTTGCACGGTGCCCGGTATGCTGCTATAAGGCGCAGCCTCGGACTTGGAACCCAGGTCGCCTGGCTCCCAGGCCTGGGACTCTTCTGATGCATCACGATGCCGCCTCTATACAAGTTCATCACACGCTGAGGCAGCTTGTCAAACCCAGACAAGTCCTGTGGCTATTTTTTCCGCTGACTTTTCACCAGGGGGACGCCAGCCAAACAGAGCGGGTGTCACGGGCCTGACGGGTGTCAAGCCTGGTGTGTGAAGAACGTCCGGGCGCGTTATCCATTCTCCCTCACCCCCCAAACACTTATCTCATTACGGAGGGGGTGAGGGGGGAGTCGGGCAGGGAGGGAGGCAGCCTGGAAGTGTTTATTCTCTTACACGAGCGAGACTCCTAATTAGTAGGTGATTCTGTGAGATGAAGCCCAGGTGGGGAATCAAGATGGGGGTCTGGAGTGGTGCTCCAGGCTCCCCTGATTACCCAAATCCCCAGCTGGGGTGAGGACCCCTCAGGTGGGGCGGGAAAGCAGGGGGAATATTAGTTTCCGATACAACCAGAGACAAGAGAATAATTCGACGAGACCGTGTCGAACAAGCAGAGAGAGAAAAGCTCTTTGAGTGCAACAAGGAGAGGGGTTTTAAAATTTCATTTGCACAGCGGCAGGTCTTGCCAATTGGATTCTTTCCAGAAAGCAATCTGCTAAGTCTGACAGTCGGAAGAAATGCCGGGCTGCTGAGCGAGGAGAGGCTGGGTTTTTTTAAGGGTTTATTTTTCATCCAGGTCCTTTGTGAGCAATGGCTTTTTTTTTTTTTTTTTAATGCCATTTTAAAAGAAAAAGACACGCAGCGATCCTCTTTGTGAGGCGGGAAAGGGCTTCCCTGACCATCTGGGCCTCAGAGGGACTCGGGGAGAGGTGGCCTTTGTATGGGGGCAGTTAATGCCCGCGCGGCAGCCGTTTATCTTTGCTGCCACTCACACCAGGCTGGCCTCGCTGCTGGCTGGCCCAGGGCACACGCAGCAGCTCAGAGCTGTCCTCCAGGTCCTTATCTGTGTCACAGGCAGGAGACCGGAGGGGGGGCAGTGGGGGGCTATCTGAGCCCACCCAGAGGTCCATTGTGTTGGCTGCACGGAGCGACAGATCCGCACCGCAGAAATTTCTTTGCTCAGCCCCATTCTTCAGGGCACAGCATCGTCTTTCTCTCATTCTCTCTCTGCCTCTCTTCTCCTCCTTGCATTCATCCCCCTCCCGCCAGCGGGGCTGGGGGCTTTGGGGCGAGCACGGATTCTTGGCCGAGGCCAGCTGTTCTGAGAGCATTTTGTTGCACACACACGCACACACCCTCCCAGCCCTGCCTGTCAGCCGGGCTCCGGAGCCCGAGCAATCTTTTTATAGAAACGCTGAGGTGACGCGGCTGTCTTGTGGCGCGGGTCCTTGCCTGAGCGCTGGGGCTGTTTTGTCCTCGAAGATTGCCCTCCGGCAATGCCGGGCCAAGGAAGCTCGGGCAGACTCTGTTCCCCCAAGGGAACAGCTTTAGCAGAGAGAGCTTTTTAGCTGTGCAGGGGCTTGGGCTATTTGGGGGCTCCTTTGGGGAGTCTGTTTTTATAGCTTCCAGGGCTCACTTTCACACACAAGATCATTTGATCCTCACAATAACCCAATGATACAGGGTGTAGATCCGTCCCAATTCCTGGATGAGTAAACTGAGGCACAGAGAAGCCACACTGGTCTGATTTTACCAGCAGGGAAATTGCATAAGAGTGAAGTGAAGTAAACTGCCTACACCTCATTTGTTTCCATCCCAACCCAGGAGATTTCAGGATACACCACCTATGTCCTTGTAGATTTCAGGAGACACCACCTATGTCCTTGTAGATTTCAGGAGCCACCACCTATGTCCTTGTAGATTTCAGGAGGCACCACCTATGTCCTTGTAGGTTTCAGGAGACACCACCTATGTCCTTGTAGAGAGCTATTAACCAGCTCAACATTGCTTGCTTTAAAACCAACGTGACCTCACGTCACTGACATGTCACAAGGTCCCTGACAGCAAAGCTGCTTTATACAGTAAAAGGCAAAGACTTGGGGACCCAACGTCACAAAGAACCATGGCCCCTAAGACCAACATAGGTGTTTGAAATTAAGTCAGGAGGAGACAGGGGCTGGGAGCGTGGGGTTGTAGAGACAGAAACAGGACTGGAGGAATCTAGCCCCCTTTTCCTGGTTAGGACCATGTTTGTGGCAATGAGAAGATGGAAAGGACAAAAATTGGAGGGGGGGATGGGGAGTATTGTCAGGGCCATCCCTTTGGGTATCTGTTACGGGTGGTTAGAAGTGTCTAGAATTGCTCAAAATTTTAAATCCAGCCTTGGAGAAACATGCTGGGTACTATCAGTTGTAAGTTTCTGCTTCAGATGGGCACGGACCTTGGAAGAGCCAGCCATCTAATTCTGTGTCTTTATGGCACGGCCCTGCATCTGGAAGCTTTTGGCTCAGGGAGGTGGCTCAGGGCTGTCCTCGGCACCAAAGGATGAGGTGCTATGGCGCCCCCAAGCCTGGCTCAGGAAGGGGCTTCTGGACCCGGGCTCATACCATCAGCCCTATTAGTTGCCATAGAATTGAAATGTTTCTGCATCTGTTGCCCTAAGTGTTCCCTCCCCACTGGCTGCCCTGACACAGCTCAGAGCACACAGGTCCCTGCCCCAGGGCTGAGGCTAGCACTCATTCAGAATGGCGGAGGCCCAGGCTGTTCCAGTTGTTGAATATTTTGGATGTCACCACCCCCCCACCCCCACCCCGTGGAGCCCTGCAGCTCGCTCCCACAACCGGCACGGGATTTTGCTCCCGCCCACCCAAGGCCTCTGAGCTCAGCAATGCCAAACGCTCAGCGAATTCGGGTTAAGCTGGCCTTGCTGCGTTCTGTGAGCCGCGCCGCCCAGAGAATAATAGCAGCTCCCAGGATGTCAGGAAAACAGCCCCTGTTGATTTTCCAGCCCTTGAATAGCAGCTTCGGGGAAAATGTTTCTGATTTGTGCGGAGGCTCTCCCCTAGCCCCGGCCCCCGAGCGGCCGGTGTAATGCTTCTTTTCATGTGGCAGGATCGGATACGACCAGCGTGGGTTCTTTCTGTCAGATATTACGAGTGGTTATTACCGAGGCAGCCCAGCTGCCATGCAGGGCTCGGCCCTCGCTCGGGGTCTGGCGAGGCGCCGCTGTCGTATCTGAATTTCTTCATCTATAAGATCTGAATCCAATCTAGTGGCTGCGAGGCTGTTTGTGTAGCAGAAGGGAGGGGGGAGGGGGGAGGTGAGGGGGATGGGGTGGGGGAGGCCCACGTGAGGTCGCCCATCCTTCCGGGAGGCTTTGCTGGTTAATGAAATCTCTGATTTGTTGGCTGGGGGAGGCCCCCATTTGGCTGACGTTGAACAGCTGATGGGGACATCGGCGTGTCAGGATGCCAAATGGTGACAGTTTGGACCTGCACCAACAGAACAGGGTATTTTCCACCCTGATTGCCTCCAGTTCAAATGAGAGTGGGCTTATTTGAATCAGGTAGATCTGGGAAACAATCAGAGAGAAAAGCAGAGGCAGCCTTCAGTGCTGTGTGCGCACGTGTGTATGTGGTGGCCGGCCATCATTTATAATGCCACATTTATAGAATTCGCAGGGCTGCATGTGTTTTTAAGCTTTATTTGAATCCTGATGCTCTCTAGACAGGCCAATTATTTCTCCCCCGAGGAATGCAGGCCCCAGAAGGATGGGGCCCTCAGCCCCGCCCGGGCTCTGCTGCGCAGCTCCTGCGCAGGAGGAATATTCCTCCAGCCGGGAGCCCAACTTCCTGTGGGCTCTCCCCAGTCCTGTGCACGCTGAGCCTAGGCTAGGAGTCCACGGTTCTTTGATCCCTTTCCGGAAGTCACTGGGGAGAACATTACCAAAGAGAAGGTTCCCCAAACGCATGCTGCTGTCTGAAAGGCGCTTGCAAAGGGCAGGCACGTTTGGCTGCCTCAGCTGTGGTTTTAAGAGAGAGGATTAGGAAGGATCTGGCCCTGCTTCATCTCCTCACCTATGGAGAGCCTCCCCGAGGACGGGCACGGGAGGGAAGTGTGCTGCGGTGGGGGAAGGGAAGGCACCTTCAGCAAAGTGAGCCTTTCTGCTTGGATTTATTTCCAGTGAAAATCCATGGCTTTTCTCCTGGGTTCACATCAGCCCCAAACGCTCATCAAACTGTGCGTTGATAAGTTGATCAGTTGAAATAACGCATTGCTCCGTCAGCCCAAGGCAGCCACGCCCTGAGCACTCCACGGCTGGCCCTGCTGGCAGGCCCTGTGCAAGAAGGGCGAGGGGTGGGGAGGGAGGTCTGGGTGGGGTGCGGGCAGCTGTGCTCCAGCCTTTTCGCAGGTGCTGGGAAGTCAGATACTTTGCCCAGTGCGCGGTGGGGGGACGGGGGGTCGGGAGGACGGGTGCCGGTGGGTCTGTTTTCTTTCTGCATGCTGGGGATCTTATAGCTCCAGGAAAGCTCTACGGGGGCCGGACTCCCTGAGACACAGCTAGGGTGCTTTCTCTGGTGGCATAGCCAGAATTAACCGCTTCTCTCCCAGTCTAGTTTTTCATTCATTCATTCTCTTTTTGATCACTCCTTGTGTAACCGGCACTGAGCAGATGTCCTTGAGGAGCTCACGATGGGGGACTGGATGGTGAGGATGGTGAGTACAACTCACAAGGCTGGGGATCGAGTGCCAGGTCCCATCTGGGGGATGGGGAGGTGTGTTTGGGTGGGGGAAGTGCATTCCTCAGTGAAGAAGGGAGAGTCACTCTAATGATAACCGACACACTGACTTAAACATTTATTCACTCCAATCACACAGATACACACGTGCCCGCACGCACGCTCTCAGCACAAACAGCAGGGAGGCGGCGTCCTGGGGGCTCTACCTTTAGCTACAGCTGGAGTCTTTCTATTGAAGACTCTGCTTATTCTGACCGAGTCTCGCATCTGATGCCACACAGTATACTGCTGCACTGCACAAACCACAGACCTATGGGGACAGTTCTCAGGGCTTCCAAGGTCTCTGATGTAGGTAAATGTGCCCTCTGTCTGGTCTCGTAAGAACCCGGTGACTGTTCCTTCCGGGGTGCTGTCCAGGCCGAGTTCCCCAGGAAGCAGGCTCTGGTTGGAGATTTGCGTGTGCGGAGCTTGATGGAGGAGTGCCCTCGGGAACGGCATCCGTAAGGGAGTACAGGCGATAGGATGGGGCAGAGGAGAAATTGAATTGCGTGCGACAGGATTGTACCAGAGGCTCAGCTGATCCCACGGGCAGCTCTGGAACCAGGAGAGCCCTGCAGAATTATTCTGCAATTGAAGTGAGAAGGCAGGGACTTTGTACCCCAGCATGGACTGGTCATTTGTAGCTGGGTACACATGGGGAGGGGTAAGTGACCTTGGGTGAAACCAACTCCGTTGGCCGGGCGACTTCCAAGAAGGGACTCAGCTGAGGGTCTTCAGCAGCTGACACCCCGACAGCTGGGAGAATGTGAGCCTCAGCTGGGAAGGGGGCATCTGGGGGGTGCTTCATAGAGTCCATCACAGATGTCTCCACAGAGTTTGCTGCTTTAGGTCGAGACCTCCAGGTGGGGGAGGGAGGACCCACACTGGCCTTATAGGCCACAGCAGGCTGGGAGATGCTCACTCATGTCCCAGCCCCAGGCCCCGAGTCACCTTTAGTAACTTCCAGTCACACACACGGATGTGTACCTGGAGTATTCATCACATATTTGGCTTTGATTAAGCTTTTTTTCGCCTTTTTTTTTTTTCTATGAATAGGTTTTAGTTCTTTAGAACACTTTCAAGTTTATAGCACAATTGAGAGGAAGGCACAGAGATTTCCCATATACCCCCCTGCAGCCCCCAGCACACAGCCTCCCCCGTGATTGACATCCCCCACCAGAGTGGTACGTTTATTATAATCAATGAACCTACATCGGTACATCATCATCACCCAAAGTCCATAGTTTACATTAAGGTTCACTCTCGGTGTTGTACATTCTGTGAGTTTGGACATCTGATGTGTATCCACCATTGTATGATTTGGCTTGGCTTCTTATGCTCCAGCTATCCTGTGGGGAGAATTTATCCTGCATAGCCATTTGTCTCAGGATGAGACAAGCACAGCAGACCTGAATCCAATTTATAATCTGAAGTTGAATCCAACTGAGTCCAGCTGAAATCAGCTAAATTGTAGCTGACCTGCAGATCTACGAGTGAGAAAAGCAGATGTTTACTGTTACAGGTGACTCGGCTTTGGGGGTTTGTTTGTTACGCAGGAGTATCATGATGATAGCTGGCTAATACATTAACCCTGCTTGTTCTTTAGAATGATTGGGGAGTTTTAAAATATCCCTATCCTCAGGCATCGCCCCCAGAGATTCTGATTGAATTGGTCTGGGGTGGGGCCCAGGTATTGGTAATTTTTCAAAGCTCCCCGGGGGATTCCAAGGTGCAGCCAGGGTTGAAAACCATGAATCTAGGCCAACAAAGCCATAGCAGCCCATACCTATATGTATTCATCAGGGTGGCCTAAGCAAACTTATAGTCTTTAATACACCCCCCCCCTTGTTCTAGAGCTCCTTCTGCCTTTTCACCATTACTATTTACTATTGTCCCCCTCCCCCATCAGTGTAACATCTTTTCTTCTTTAGACCCTCTTCTTTCCAGTGTCCTTTACACCTCAGTGTGAATTCAGATAAAGGAGTTGCCTCCCCTGGGATTATTTGCAATTCAAGCTTCATCTCTGTGTTGTAGAATAAAAGAATCATCTCCTGTGAAAAGATTTGTGGGTAAAACCGGGCAGAAGAACAGCAGAGTTTTTTGGGGACAGGTACGTTATCCCAAATCCCTTCCGCACCAGGAATTTGGACCTTCTCCTGGAGCAGAGAGGGGCGGGCTGCAATCAGGGGTCAGGCACCGAGACAGAGGTGCAGCAGGCCCCCGACTCCCAGAGCACTGAAGATTAGGGAGCGTATTGAACTCTTTTCCAATGCACAGAAATGGGTAGGATCCAGGTGGGTTGATGGCCTGCCCACCTGAGTCTCCCGAATGTTAGGGGAACACAGCCGCCGTTCTGGGTAGTCAGTAACACGATGTCTGCTTCCCACGTCCTCCGGCATCCCAGTCTCCCGGACCACAAACCAACCCTGAGACAAGCTAGGGCAGGCTCCTCCACTAGGTTTGGGGCCCCGAAGTCCCCTCCCTGGCCATTCCCTTGCCCCCCTTATTGCTCCTCAGGCCAGACACCCCTTCTTTACTGCCTCTGACCCCAGCGAGCTGATCCTGCCCTCTTTTTCAGGCAATTGAGCTTGATTATCTACAACTAGGTCCAGACCTTTAAATCACAAAACTCCCTTTATATGCGGGCTTCAGGGAGGCCCACATGGGCCTGGTGGCTCCCCACTTTTTATCCTTAAACACAAAAGGCCAATTATTATCCAGCCTGGTGGGACCTCATGCCTCAGAGCTGACTCACACTCCCAAAGGGAGCCCGAGAGATTCCCTTGTCCTGCTCTAAACACAGGAAAGGTGAAAATTCACGTTTACTCTCCAACAGGACATTCTGTTACAACCTCTTTTCCTAAAGGTTAAGGTGTCACCGATGGAGACATCGGTGGCATGTAAGATGCAGTAGCAAGCACTGTTTTCATTACATATCTAATGTCTTCCATGAGGATTGGTGCAAATGACAGCATTTGGGGTGGGCACTGGATGCGTGTCTCGGGGCCCCTTTAGTGATTGACCCAGCTGCTGAGAGTGGTACTGAGTCTTCTGCATCTTCAGGGGCTGCCTCAGAGGGAAGGACCCTGGGTCACACCTCTTCCTGGGGCAGCTCCTGTCCAATGACTAATCAATATGATACTGTAAAAACCTGGCCATTTCGGCCCAATGAGGGACAACTCGGAAGGTCATTCTAGTTTCAGAGCTCCCCGTGGAGCCAAGGTCTTGGCTCTCTTTTGCTAACAGTGCCCTGGGCCCCTCACTTTTGGATGAGTTTGTGATAAACTCACTTCCTCTTTGCTTCCATTTCTCCTCATCTCCTAGCCTGCTCCAAAGGGCTATCGGTCCAGTGTCCCCTGAAGAAAGATGCCCCGTCCTTGACTTCCTGGGATTGCCCGCTGGGTACCAATGCGCTGCAGTCCCTACTTAGCATTTGCGACAACTGTTCACAGAACTTGTGGCCACCAGTTTCCTGTGGTCAGCGGGCAATTCCCCCCACTTCCTAGCAACCAGCCTTTCATATGGATTCATTCTTCTCTTCTCCATCTTTAGAAAGAGGGCATGTGTCATGCTGGAAATAATTAATGCTCGATAACTAGTGGTCTCAGAAATGAGTAGATGACACACTCATAATCACCAGATGATGCCGATAATAATTATTGTAACAAAACATCGTGCACTATTTATTTGACATAGTTGTTCACCTTCCACTTTATGGAAGAAGAGGGGGGGGCTGCAATCAGGGGTCAGGCACCGAGACAGAGGTGCAGCAGGCCCCCGGCTCCCAGAGCAGGAGGGGCAGCCAGGTGGGTTGATGGCCTGCCCGGAAGTTGGTTTTGCTGAGCTTCACTACTTATTTTGTAACTCTAGTGGATGTTTGTGTTTTTGTCTCCCCTATATCTGGTAATAGCATCATTTGAGAAACTAACTGTGATGGTTAATTGTAGGCCTCAATTTGGCTGGGTCACGGTATGCCCAGATATGTGGTCAAACATTATTCTGGACGTTTCTGTAAGGGTGTTTTGGAGTAAGATTGACATTTAAATTGGTGGACTTTGAATAAAGCAGGTCACTCTCCCTAATGTAGGTGGGCCTCATCCTATCAGTTAAGGCCTGAGTGGAACAAAAGACTGGCTTCTCCTGAGCAAGAGGGAGTTCTCCCAGCAGATGGCCTTTGGACTTGAACTGCACCATTAGCTCTTTGTGGGTCTCCAGCCTGCTGGCCCACCCTGCAGATTTTGGATTTGCCAGCCTCCCTAATCGTATGAGCCAATTCCTTAAAATAAATCTCTCTCTTTCTATATATATATATATATATATATATATATACACACACATATCGGTTCTGTTTCTCTAGAGAATCCTGACTCTCTCCCATTTCAGGGCATGGGGTTTGCTGGGGCAGCTGCTCACACCCTTAGCTCTAGGGGCAAGCACACGTCCCAGGTTTGACCCATTAACAGAAGTCAACCACTAGCCACACAGTGATTTATCCACAGAGACGTGAAACACAAGCCTGGCCAGCGAGACCTAATTCTGAGACGTTGGCTGGAACTATTCGAAAAGAGAAGCTCTCTTTCTGCTGCAATTTCTAAAGCAGTAGGATGTGAGCCTGGAGCTGCCAATGGGGTGTCTTTACCACCACTCCAGAGAAGCTTTCCTGACGATGAAGTCAACGCAAAGAGGGGCAGAACCAATAAATGGGAACATAGAGAATGACTACTAATGATGTCATTTGAACACCTAGATCCAGCCACGCCTGAAACTAACTACCTCTGGACTTTTTAGTTACATGAAGCAATAAACTCACTGTTTTAAGATCGTTTGAATTGAGTTTGTGTGACTTTTCAACCAAAGGAATCCTACTTGATCCAGTAACTCAGAGGCTCTTTTGCCTAATGTGTGTGGCCGAGTGGTGGGTCAGCCCCATCAGGATAAAGGTACGTGGGGAGATGATAACGGAACACCCCTGGTTGTTTGATGATATATCCTGGGAGGTAGATGCTGTGTGCATGGTTAATTAAGGAGGCCTTGCAGTGTTGGAGCCCCCTGTGGTGCCCTGTTACATTGGTAGCCCCCGGTGAATCACAGCTTCCAGTATCCATGTCCTGGTGTAGCCCTTTGCCATACCAATCCTGCAGACTTATCCATGTGACTTGCTTTGGCCAGAGGGACATTAGCAAGCATCATGCAAGCAGAGGCTTAGTAAGTACTTCTACATTGGAGTTTATCCCCTTGGAATGCTCCCATTTGGTACTCAGTAGTCATGTTGTGAGGAAGCCCAAGCCAGTGTGTGGAGAGGGCACGTGGAAGAGAACCATGGCAACCCTGCTAACAGCCAGTGACAACCAATACGACTGTGAGTGGGGCCATCTTGGGCATTGTGAGCCCTGGTTAAACCTCCAGATGTCTGCAGCTGCATGAGTAACCTCAGCTAAGAGAAGTTCCGCCCAGTCAAGACTCCTGAGAGAAATAATCAATATGGTTGTTTTAAACCACTAAGTTTGGGGATGATTTGTTATGCAGCAACAGATAACTAAACATCCTCCAAAGCGAGCGCTAACAAGAACATGAATGAGGATAAGTGACCAGGAGCTCCACGGGGGCGGGTGACCTGTGCCTCACCCTCAAGGGTCAATGGTTGGGAGAAATAGAGCTGTGTGTGTGTGTGTGTGTGTGTGTGTGTGTGTGTGTGTGTGTGTGTGTATGCACTATAGCACCTAGCGACCTCCCATCTCATTATCTGAGATAGAAAAACGGCCACTCCAAAGGCCAAGCCGTAGAAGGGGCTGCACACTATGATGTCTTCAAAGCCCCTAACATCTATTTTTGTGTTTTCGCGTTAAGTAAGAACAAACGAACAGACAAGCCCCAGGAATGGAGTTGATGAGGAACTGAGTCGATGAGGACTGTGAGGGGAGGGTTTTGAGAATGGAAAGGAGAAATCTTAGGTTATCAAGTCTCTTAGCTAATAATGTTAATTTCTCAAACTTACAGAGTGCTTCCTAGGTGCCAAGCACGCGCTAAGTGCTTCACGAGCCTCCTCCCTTTCAATCCTCATCGTGATTTCTCTGAGGAAGGTTCTGTTATTGCTCCCGTTTTACAGGTAGGTAAACTTGAAAGGTAAGTGATTTAGGTGGGGTTTCTCCGCGAATCAGACCCTAAGCTGAGATTGCAGCGCCAGTGGTGAATAAAAATGGTGCTTCCCGAAGGCACCAGAAGGAAGTGGAGGCGGGGAGCCAGTAATGGGCAGGTGAGTGCCGCGGGCAACTGGGACCCAGTCCTCCTGGGGAACTCTGGGAGACCGTAGAACACACGTCAGAGTTGTTTCACGCAAAGGCAAGGGAGCCGGGGGATTTGTTTTCTGACTCCTGACCTCGTTGGCTGAAGACTGCTCCGGGGAGTCTCAGTGTTTTTGGCACCTCAGTCCTGCCCTGTGGAAAGGGGCATTTGCTCCTGCAGCCAGAGAAAGCCCTTAGGCTTCTCGCAGGTTCTGGCAAGTTAGCAGCTGCCAGCTTGCCTGGGGATAGTGAGTGCCGGGTGCACGCAAGCAGGACATCTGCAGCATCTGCCACGTTAACTACTTGCCCAGGGTCACAGCCAGGGGCAGTGGTGAAGCTGCGATCTGAACCCAGTCAGCCTGACTGCGAGCGTGTGCCCTTTCTTGACCTCTCTGTGCCCCAGCGTCCCTCTCGGTGGAAAAGAGCGGACCTATGGACAGCACCTTTTCCTGACAACCCATATGAAATGGTGTTAAAATAATTCATCCCAAGCAAGGCAAAGCCACAGCTTCCACACCTTGAAAGAACCCCAACGAGTCTGTAAAATAAATCCTTCGTGACACATCCCTGAGCTGTTGCTGTTTTAGAAAAATGCTCCCAGCAGATGCCGACCTGCTGTTCCGGAGGCCCTCAGAGGCCGGTCTCGCCCTGGGTCGGCTGCATCCACCCTGAGAGGGCGTGATGGACCCCCGGCCAGGGGCGGGGAGTGAGATCAAAGGCCCTGTGCACTTTCTCACTTTTTGAGGGCTTGGTGAGCTGTGCCACTATAAACGCCTTTAGTGGCTACGGCAGGCCAAAGGCGCAAACACAGCGTGGTGTGTCCGTCCAGGCTGCCGGGACACATTGACTCTGCTCAGCCCAGATTTCCATTGTGGGTTGGGTCCCCAGCGTTGCCCCCATAGCCCCAAGACAGGAAAGTAGGCTAGGAGGGGGGCAGCCTCAAAAGCAGAATCCAGCCACTGAAGGAGGGGAAGGAGGCAGTGCGGTGATGGCGCGGTGAGTATGCCAGCAGGGCTCTGGTGTTTGCCGGAGAAAACCTTGGGCTCAGGAAAGCACGAACCCCATGGAGGCAGAGGAGATTAACCCCGATCCTCTGGAGAGAGCCTTGCAAAGCCAGCCTCAGGCCATAAGCGATCCTGAAACCGCGTGGAATCGCTGGCTGTTCAGCGGTGGAGAGCTTGAGCCAGGCGGCCTCGGGGACACTCAGGGCCTGAAGAGTGGCAGGACCTCGATGATGCTGGCAGAGCCCGCAGAGAGCATGTAACCCAACTTTGATTCTCAGAAACTGAGACTCAGCTGCCCGACCCATGGGTGCTTGGGGCCGGGAATTCAAAACTGCGGGCAGAGGGGGCCGGGCTGAGTAGAGGGCTGGTGTGGCTTCTGCCCCCATCCTTCTCCATAAAATAACTCAGCCGTAGTTTTTCTGTCTCTGCCTTCCCTCCTGCCTGGAAGCCGTCCGTTTCCACAGTGCATGAATTTCCGAGCAGGTAGGGAATGCCTCACCCATCTCTCAGGAAATACAAGTTCTTTGAACCCGTCTCATCAGTATGATGAAGAAACAGAGAGCAGATCTAATCTATTGGTGTGTTTTTCTAATTAGCAGATTGATTTACTAGGGAAGCCTCCCCAGGAATTTGAGTTCCTTGCAAGGTCTTGCAAGCTCTAAATGTGTTCTCTGCAAGAAGCCTGGCCAAATCCACACAGATTTGGGGGAACCAGGTCCCTCTAATCAGGGCACAGAGTTTATTTGTTTTCTAATGGAATCTGAATAGAATTTAACGCACAGCCATTCCGTGTGGAGTGCATTCATATTTTTAATTAACAAATTAGGAGCTATTTTGTTCCCCTTTGAACAGCAGTCATGTGGGCCTGGTTCCTTTTCGGCCAATTTAGTCAACTTGGATGATTTTAATTATAACAGTCACAAGGACCAGAAATTCCTGCCTCTGACAGCTTCCCGACCTGGTCCATTGACTCTCATTTAAAAACAAGTTCTCCCAGAACAGAGATCTCCGAGGGCGCCGGTACGCGTCCGGAGAGGGGGCCGGGGACTGTGCCCTAGGGCACAGGCAGGAAAGAACCTCATCTTCCATTTTGAGACCCGTTAGTCCTGATTACAAGGTTTTAAGGAGCAGCGGCCCCTCACGGGAAGCGCTGGCGAAACACGTGGATGTGTAGGAAAACAGTCCCAGCTCTCAAGCTCCCTGGCCCTGCCATCCTTTCCTCAGGAACTTGGCCTTGGTCCCACGCTTCTTAAACTTGAACATGCACACGGAGCCCCTGGGGATCTTGCTCACGTATAGATTCTGACTCAGTTGGCTTGGGGTGAGGCCTGAGATTCTGCATTTTCAACAAGCAAGTCACTGCTGCTGGTCCACGGACCATATTTTGAGAGGCAAAGCTTTGGCTGGCGTATCCGTTTCTGGGGGCAGTCCAGAATCTAGAAGGGGGCAGTTGCCTGGAATGCACTCAGGAAGGGCAGGTGCAATGGCGACTAGGATTGGGTACGGGGAGACACATGGAAGGGAGTCTTTGGTTCAGGCACAGTACCTCCTTGGGGCTGCTGCAGCACCAGAGACACCCCCCACTCCCATGCCATGGCACCCCTCAACACATTCCCCATCAAGGTGGTTGCCTGAGCCCTCAAGGCAATGCCAGTGGCCTTGGCTGACCATCAGGAGCAGTCAACCATGTGCGTGAAGGTCTGATGATTGGGCTGGTTGAGCAGGGGCGTCTGGGGGAGGTCAGGAGCTCTCTGGGGGCTGAGGGAGCCAGCCAAACCACTTTGGAGGCAGAGACAGTCCAGTCTGGAAACCAATCTGTCCCCCAGCCCTCCCTGTGCTGGCAGAATGGATGCTGAATTAGCAAAGCGGAGGGAACACGGGAACACAATGTTCCCTGAGAGGTTGCAATCAAAAGGGTCCCAGCCCCCCACCCCCTGCTGAGAATTCTCTGAATTTATGATGTGTCGACAGTTTGAGCCCCAGCACATAGCAGTCTGATGGGCTACAATTAGGAGTGTGTGTTAAGCCCCTCCCGATTCCTCCATCATGTATTCATGGAATTTATGTGGTATCAGCAAAGTGAGCTATGTGCACATTTGGGGCAGGAATTTTAGGACTATGATGTAATCATCCCCAGAGAGGTGGCCACGAGAGGAGAAAAGAATAACAGTAAAGATGAATTAAAAGTCCCAAGCCTATTTGGATCTGGATTCAAAACAATGTGTCATGATTATTTTTATGACATTTCTGAGACAACTGGAGACTTGAACACTGTGTATTTGACGGCATTGAGGAATTTTTGTTAATTTGGGGGTGTGATAATGGAATGATGGCTATGTTAAACAGAGAGTCCTTATCTTTAGTGATGTATGCTGAAATATTGATGGATGAAATGATATGATGTCTGGGATTTGCCTTAAAATAATACAGGGACAGGAGAAGTGGATGAGAGTGTGAAAGAAGATTGATCGTGAATTAGTAATTGTTGGAGTTGGGCGATGGGTACATGCGGGTTTACTATATGATTCTATCTATTTTTGTATGTTTCAAGTTCTCCATATGAAAATGAAAAAAAGTCTAACTCACATCGTGCATTTTGCTGATACCACATAAATGCCATGAATGCACGATGGTGGGTGGGGAGGTCTCCAAGGTTGTGGAAAAGACACTGCTCTCATCTTCCCTATGCTCTGGGCTGGAAAAGGGGAGAAAAAGGTTAAGAACGTGATAAGCCGATTCACCCACACCTCAGTGATGTACTGCAAAGGAAATGAATGAGACTTCACTTTTGAAGACTGTCTGGGGAGAAAACACTAGTCTATTCTGGAATATGTCTCCAAAGCTCTGAATTGGTTCATCCATCTCTCTCTGTGGATCTCCTTCTGGATTTTCAGATGAATAGAATCTTGGGAGTCATCTTATTGATTTGTTTGACCCTTATCCCCACCCAAGGCTGGTAGACCTGCTGCCCCAAGCAGACTGCAAGACTGACCTTGAGAGTGTTAGAGGTGAGTCTCTGAATTGGGAAGGTGGGCTGCACCGTGTTCGTCATGGCCAAAGCAATCCAAGGTCAAAATTTTAATTTAGCCTCAAACTGAGTTGTCCAGGGGATGCTGAGGAAAAGGATCATCATGTGACTAGATGTGATGATCATGCGACTAGGTAGAGTAGAACTAAGTCGGGTGGGAGTGGGGAAGAGGTATGGGTTTCAATAATTTTTGCTCAAGGTCACCTAAGTTTCCAACAATGTCATTGTTAGCAAAAATCAAGCTGGTTTGGTTTGAAGTATAACAACAGATAGACGTCACTGAGCATTTGCTATGAATCTAACACTGTGCTACCACTTGATGAGTACCTCTGTAGTAGGTATTTATTCCCATTTTCCAGATGAAGAAACTATGGCTGAGAGAACTTAAGCCATTGTCCAAGATATATAACTAGTAACATTCAGGGTCAGGGTCTGGACTAGGGTGAGGCAAGTGAAGACTCAGGGCACAAAATGTGAGGAAACCTTCACTCTCGGGGTCAAGAGGGTGCTGATCCTTAAATTCTGCACCCAGTCACCTTGCCTGCCTCATCCTAACCCTGGCCCTGGTCAGGATTCAAACCCAGGTCTGTACGACTTCCGCGTCTACACTCCTAAATGAGCGCCCAGGGATTTTTCTTCTTTAGTAAGGGATTGATTGGATGGGGTAGGTAGGGAATTATGATCGAGGGAGCAAGAACTCTAACCTGGAATTGGTGGGATAAGAAGGGAGGACTGGAAAATAATCCCTTTGCACTCCATCACGACAGGCTCATCCCTGAACTTGACGTTTCAGGATCATAGATTTTATTGTAGGGCTTTGTTCTCTCTCTGTGAAATTGCACCTGGCCTGTCCCATGAGTCTGGGTACTGGAAGTCCGAAATTTTTCCACCTGAGCCTTTGCAGCCCAGGGTCTCTGCAATAGAACTAGGCATAGACTTCTTTGAGGCCTTCACCTCAAACTTCTAGTAATCAGCATCACTTGCACTATGATCAGTCCTGGTAGACAGGAACTTCCTTACTCTTTGGGGTTGTTTTAATATTAGACAAAGACCTTTGCCAAAGTCTTTTGCCCTGTACAGTGCTGGTGGGGATGTAAATTGGTTCAACCCCTTTGGAAGGCTGTTTAGTAATATCTACCAGAGCTAGCCCTAAGCCAACCACCCAGCAATTCCACTTTCAGGTATGTGCACAGAATGTTCACAGCAGCTTTATTCATGATGGCCCCGGACTGGAAACCACCCAGGTGTCTGTCGACATGAGGATGGGGAAATAGACTGTAGAATACTACACAGCACTGAAAAAGAAGGGCCAGGGATGAATCTCACAGTTTAAAAAAATGCTGAGCAAAGAAGCCAGACACAAGAGAGGTTAGAAGGTATGATTTATTACATTAATATAAAATTCAAAACCAGGCAAAACCAATCTATGGTGATAAGAATCATAACAATGGTTACCTCTGGAGGTTTATTGATCGGGAATGGGTGCAAGGATGTTTTCTGGGCCGCTGGCAATGCTGTAACTCTTATTTCTTACATTAAAAAAAAAGACATTAGCTTTATCTCTTTTTCATTTGGCAGAATATCTAAATTGCCTCCCCAATAGCTCAAGGTTCTTGCTTGCAAACCACGGAGTCCACTCTAAATTGCTTAAGCAGAAAGGGATTTATTATGAGATACTAAGCAGCTAAAGAATCCCTAGGAAGTCCAAAGACCAGTCCTTGGATGCTTCAGATCCAGGGCAATGCAGACAGGACAACTTAGCAGGAAACACCCGACCACAGCAAACGCGTGTTCTAGCTGAAGCATCCCTGACCCCTCTGCCTACAGCTTAGCCCCTTTGACCCTCAGCAGTGGGTGCCAGAAGCTCTACCTCGGCTGTCCCAAACTGGATGCCTCTGCCACAATTCTTGCCAGAAGAGCTGATGTCTTTGTGTGAGTCTGATGCCTCGTATCGCTCACATTTGCATCCAGATCTTACTGTGACTGATCGGTGGTACTCGAGTCATGTGCCTGACCCCTGACTATAGAGGATCCTGGGGGTTGTAGTTTTTAGCTTTTGGGCCCTATAATGGTGGAAGGCAATCCAAGGGCATTAGAATGGGTGTAAAGTGAGCCGCTCACACTCCTCTTTTGCCTTTTTATTTTTCATGGGGAACTGGGGCAATCAGCACTAAGCAAGTGATATGGCAAAGTCCTTGTCCCTGGTGGGGAGGCTGGATGCCCTTTTTCTATGGGTCTTGTCCACATTTAGCCCTGCACGACTCTCTCCCATGCCTTGAAGCAGGCCTTAGTTGGCTTCAGATGAATTCCCTCACATGGTTGGCTAGGAAAGACCAAAAGTCACTGATTTGGAAAACACAGCAGAACCACAGGCCAAATTTCACCCACAAGAGAGAAATAAGAATAACATCCAGGATACCTCAGGGGGAATTTCTGTGAGTATGCTCTTTTCTTATTTCCTGAAAAATTTCAGAGCATTTTTTAAAACTTAGAAACCATATTCGACAATCCCAGCTGATTTTTGCCAGTGCAATAAGATGGATAAATTTATATGATTAACATGTTTCTTAGGGAATGGACTGTATGTGTGTGGAACCATCTCAGGAAGCCTTTTGGGGTAGAAGCTGAGTTGGGTGGGAAAATCACTCTTCAAGAAAAAGAGGGGACTCTAGCTGCATCTGAGGGGGAGCTGGTTTCAGGAATAAGGAAGTATGGAGAGAGACAACCAGATGGCACTGACCAGAGGCTGCGTGTTGTAAAGTCATCAAGAACTTTACTGAACTCATGAATTCTTTGGTAAGAATGAATGGCTTGGGGATTCTAGGATTATGATTCTGAAGAAATAAAGGAAACTTGGCATCTGCTTTTTTTGGGCGGGGGGTGGGGGGGCACACCATGCAGCCTGTGGGATTTTAGTTCCCCAACCAGGGATCGAACCTGGGCCCTCGGCAGTGAAAGAACAGAGTCCTAACCACTGGACTGCCGGGGAATTTCTGCCATCTGTATTTTTAACAAAACCTTCTTTATAATCATGATGCAGTTGGCTTGGGGAACTAGTAGTGTGGAGGTCCTGTAAGAAAAATATTGACAGTGTTAGAATTCCTGTTAGGCTGACCTGCTTCTAAGATGACCCCAAGTGTTATTTCCTTCCCCTCCAAGCGGGTTTTCAAGAGGACTCACCTCTCAACATTTTGTTTAAGGCCTTCCCAACCTTCCTCCCCACAGTAAAGCATTGCAGAGGGCTCTGCAGAAATCGATGTTTCCAGAAAACAGATGTTTTCCCAGTGTGATATAAGAATGTTTGGGGCTGCAAGTAATAGGTTAGCAAACTAAATGTGGTTTAAATAATGAGAGTGTCTAACAAGAAGTCTGGTTTCAGGGTTGGTTAATTCGGCTTTTTAGACAGGTCATTAAAAACTGAAGATCTTCCCATCCTTCTCCATTGCCCTCAGAATATTGCATTTTAATCTTCAGCATGTCTACTCATGATCACAAAGTGGTTGTCACAGCTCCAGGCAGCATATTCTTACCCAATCATGTCCAAGGCAGAGTATAAAGAGGAGTTCCTCATTACATACCTTTTTCAACCAGGGAGAAGCATCTGTCCCAGAAGTTGCCCAAAAGCCTCCCCTTCAGGTACCCCAGGGTTATATGGCCATGATCTAGCCACAGGGGAGCCTGGGGAAGTGAATATCTGGTAGTTTCAGTCTTTTAGGGTAGGAAGGCTTTGACGGGAACAGAGAAGTAGGAGAGAAAAAACTGTTGGAGAGCATCTGCCATGGCTACTACTTCTAGTAGCAATGAAGTGTCTTCAACTGTTTTTGATGTTTGTGTGTCCCTCTCTTCTTGAACAGAGATACTGAACCACCCCTCTTTTTATGTAGGTTCAACATAGAGCAGAGAAAAGAGAATACCCAAAATATTAGTGAATTCGTGTTTCTCTGCTAACTGGCTGTGAGTTCTTTGATAAGTCACACCCTCACCTCCTGTTCTGTGAGATCAAGACCTTTCCAGCTCTAGCCTTTAGCATCATGCCATCCCTTACAGCACTGAGGTTTCACAGCTGTGTGTCTACCTTTCGGGTTTGTTTTCTTTTTTTTTTTTTGGTCCAATACCTTGATATCCAAATGTCAACTGTTATTTCTTCTGTTGTCTTTATGCTTGCCATTTCCTCCTTCTACCTTTTTATTTCTAATTCTATTCTGGGCTGAGAAATGAGATAACCAAGTCTGTTAGGAATCTGGGTTGGTTATGAGTCAGTAAGCTCTGAATGGGGGACCAGGAAGTTTCCAGTGTTAGTGCAATGTCTAGAGTGGCTCAGAGGCGCAGAGACTTTTTTTTGAGGAAGGAAAATCTATCTATCTATCTATCTATCTATCTATCTATCTATAGGTCCCACATACCTCGGAGCAACTAAGCCCGTGCGCCACAACTACTGAGCCTGCGTGCTGCAACTGCTGAAGCCCGCGTGCCTAGAGGCCGTGCTCCGCAACAAGAGAAGCCACCGCAATGAGAAGCCCGCGCACTGCAACGAAGAGTAGCCCTGGCTTGCCGCAACTAGAGAAAGCCCGCGCGCAGCAACGAAGACCCGACGCAGCCAAAAATAAATAAATAAAACCTTTTTAGTTTGAAAATAATCAAGCTTACAGAAAAGTTACAGAAACAGTATTGTAAATTCCTATATACACAAGTCATTAGGAGTCAACAATTCTTAACTTTTAACCTCATTTTCTTTTCTGCCCCCCATCTCTTTCTCTCCATGTACACACACACATACATATATGATCATTATTGCTATTGTTGCTACTATTATTACTGTTGTTATTATTGTTATGGCTGAACCACTTGAGAATACATTGCAGACATCATGATATTTTAATCCTAAATACTTCCACATGTACCTCCTAGGAACATGGACATTCTCCTATGTAACCACAGTACAATGATCAAATTCAGGAAATTTGACATTGAGACAACTATTATTTACTATACAGGCCTTATTCAGATAGTGCTAATTGTCCCAATGATGTGCTTTATAGCATTAGTTTTCTGATCCAGTGTCCAAATCAAGGTCCCATGTTGAACTGAATGAGACCTTTTATTTTTTTTATTATTATTTCTTTAACATCTTTATTGGAGTATAATTGCTTTACAATGGTGTGTTAGTTTCTGCTGTATAACAAAGTTAAGAGACCTTTTAAAATCACTGTGGAGTTGGGGTCTGTCTTCTGAGAGCTGAGGGTGCCGGACAACTCATCTGCGGATAATGAGGTGCTCTCAGGGTGGACAGCTAGAGAGGACTTTAAACTTTTCCAAAACTTCTTTCACTTATTTATCTCACTTGATCCTTACAACAGGCCTGTGAGGTAAGTAGGGCACAGGTTAGCATTTCCATTTTATGGATGAGGAAACAGAGCCTCAGAGGGTCATAGGGTGGGTTCAAGCCAGGAGATCTGCGGTCTAGCCCAGGCTTTGTGCTAATCCCCGGACCTTTCCTCCATTCCCCAGCAGATTAGTGGGCAGATGAGAGTTTAGCCAGGCCTCACCCCTGTGGGAGCTGGCACTGTTGCAGATGATACCACCTGTCTCCCAGTTGGCTGTTGTCCCTCTGGTGCCAGGGACTAGGCAAGCAGAGGTCTAGAAGAATGGCAAGGTAGGCAAGTGGGGAGGGTCTTCCCTCTCCCCTAGTCCTGGCAGCGGTGTTACTCAATGACATCTGAGTGCCACACTGGGGGCAATGAGTGGCTCAGGGACCAGTTTTTCCATCCCCTGCAGAAGAGGCTGGCCCGATGGCTTCGTGGTCCCTTCCTGCCACATGAATCCAGAATGCTGTGGCTGCCCCACCCATAGTCTTTTGGCCCTTACTATTTAATTTGCTCCCTGCCCTTCCAGTTGCCAGCTCCGCTGCATCCCTTTGTCCAAGGGCTTTTGCTGCGCCTACACACACAGTGAGAGAGAACTGCTGCCGACCGTTGCCTGGGAGCGAGCCTCAACTGATGCGCGGTTACATAAAATACCCCAGCTCCTTGCCCCTCACATGGGTGAACTCTGGGACACACGTGCAAAGTGCGGTCCTTGGACTGGCGCCAGTCTGGAAACTGTCTTATCACTGGTTTGCAAAAAGAACCAAAGTTGAGAGTAAGCATTTGGAAACTTCTGTAGTAATTTCACAGAGTAGTTATGGGTTTCACAAGTTTTTTTTTTTTTTTTTTAAGAAATTGGGGCTTGTATTTTGTATGTTTTTAAAATTTTCTAGTAATTCCTTTTTATTGTCTGTTCAAAAGTATCAGGGGGAGAAAGCATTGGTCCATTGGAGATTTAAAAAAAAAAACAAAAAACCGCAATCCTTCACCATAGGTAGTTTGAGAACTGTTGTTCACCGTTTCCCAGTAGTGGGATTCAGTCCTGGTTCCCACCCCCCAGTAATGCATGCTCTGTCACTTATCTTCCCTTCCCTGTTTCGCCTCCCTACCACCTACAGTGCTTCCCGAGATAGTCCCCTACGTAAACTATTTACATGCAAGTTCTTGTCTCAGGGTCTGCTTCGAGGGGGAACCCAGCCTAAGACAATGATTTCTACTCCTTTCCAATTTATTCTAGAACCCAGTGACATCCTGTGATTTTTCAAGTGTTTATACTTTAGGAGATGAAACGCCTAAAGTTTCTACTTGGAAATACCCTTTAAAAATACCTCAAGACTTTAAGAGCCTTTAGAATCATTCAGGGGGCATTTTCTTTTCTTTTTAAATAATAAGAAAAATGTATTCTCTTCATTTTAAGAAGCCCAGTCAGTACTCAGGGTTGGGTAATTCAGTGGCTCGGCGATGTCACCAGTGACCCAGGTTTTCCATCAAGAGGCATTTTCTATCCCTCCCATGTCTTAATTCATTAAAAAAAATGATTATGAGTGAGACTCCTGGAAGGTGATCACCTATACCGAGCCACACCTTACTTTCACAAAAACATCTAATTGCCTGCTGCCTTCTACTCCCTTTACCCTGCTTCGCCACCAAAAAAGGCTCGAGCATTGCCTGTACTTTGCATCTGTCTCCTCAGCCCTGGAGTTCTCGAGACCCTGGGAGAGACCAGGGCTGCAGAGCAGGATCATTTTCATTCTCAGTCTTCCAAATACAGGGGATTACAAAAGAGCTGATCACAAATCAACGTAAAGAGCCACAGTCTTGGCTTTGTTCCCTGTCTGCTGTTCGTATATTTTATATTATGCATGGGCCGGGGGCGCCCACGGTGAGGCCTGCTGGTTATAACCACAGTCAATCAATCCCAACCTATTTTTAGGACCTACCAGCCATCAGGACAACTTTCAGAACTATTGGTGACTTCTTTTCGTTACTTAAAGATTGGTGAAAGGATGCAAAAATACTTAATGAAAGGGTCGGGCTGACCAAGTGACAGGCTGGCTTAGGACTCGAGGTCCAGGCTGTCAGAAGGCCATTAGCACCTTGATCTCCGAGCAGGGCAGGCGGACGGACTGGGCACCCGGACGTGGTTTTATCCCTGTCATTAGGATAGGGTGGGCTCTGGGTAAGCCTCACAGCTCTAGTGTAATGCAGAAGAGGTGTCAAAGGGGCCAACGAGACAATACTGGTTTGCCACTGTCTTTTCAGTCTAGAACTTTGCCGCTAACCACACCATAGTGGCTGATACTCCCAAATACTATAAGCGGTGGCCCAGGGCAATACCAGTGGTTCTACAGAGCACATGTTCACAGCAGCATAATTACCTAACGGGGGCAGCAAAGGCCTACATTGTTATCCTTTGAACTTGGGGTGCCTGATAATATAAAGGATGGCCAGGTACATTTGCATTTCAGATAAATAATATTTGTCAGTGTAAGTATACCCCAACAGTGCATGGGGGTACACTTATACTAAAAAAGAAGATTGATTGCCTATCTGAAATGCAAATGTAACTGGCCATCCTGTATTTGTATTTGCTAAATCTGGCAGCCTTACTTTGGATCGCCATTACCATTTCTGCACGCCCCTCCCCGAAGCTTCTAGTGGTTTTGCTCCCAATGGGCTGCACCCCTGATGCTTCTTGGCAGGTCTGCTCTTGGGCTGCTGGAACCTCTTTGCCTACCAAGGTGGAGGGTGGAAGTGCCTGAGAGTTTACATCCCCCATCCCACCCCAGGGTGGCCCTTAGCCAACCGCCAATGATTGTGGAGCACGGGAGTGGGAAAGGCTAGCTCCGGTGCCCTGGGTCCAGCAGGGTCAGGCTGAAGCTCCCCTCTGCAGAGCTGGGCCCAAGAGTACGCATGAGCGCATGACTGGCTTCCTCTCCTTCCCTGTCCTGCTTCCCCACCCCCTTACCCGTGTCTCCCGGGAGCACTTCCTTCAGAAGTCGCTTACACCGGAATCCTCAGCTCAAGGTCTGCTTCGGGGGAACTCTGTATGAGGCAGCTAAGCAAGGGAGGGGTTTTCAGGGGAGTGGGGAGGCTGACGGTGAGTTTTCAAGAGGGAAGGGAAGGGCAATGGGGAAGGCTTCCAGGGAGAAAAGCCCTCCGCTGTATGCGGGAGAGGGAGCCAGTGAAATTAAGCCACCCTGATTCCTGATTCCTGATTCCTTCCCGGCTGGGCTGGAGCCGAAGGGTTGACAGCCAGGTGGCCTCCTGAGAGGGGGATGGGCACCCACATCCTTCCAGGGAACCCACGACTATCAGTGATGCTCTAAAGTGTAAGCTTGTGTTGAGGGTCTATTAGCCGGATACCAGCCGTCACTCTCCAAGACTGCTCGGCTCAGTTTGGCCACTGGTAAGACTTGCAAGCGCTTAGCAAGCTGCCTGGCTGGTAGAAGGTACCCTGGATATGCAGGAAGAACGAATGACTAAATGGAGTGACCCCTCCATCCTTACAGCCATGGGCCATGCTTCCCCAAGGCCTACCTGGTTGGATCCATTCTCTTAAAAATGCTGCAAATATGCCGACAGACATAGGATGTTTAACAAGCCTTTAGATTCTTTTTTGTGTGTGTGTGTGGTACGCGGGCCTCTCACTGTCGTGGCCTCTCCCGTTGCGGAGCACAGGCTCCGGACGCGCAGGCTCAGCGGCCACGGCCCACGGGCCCAGCCGCTCCGCGGCACGTGGGATCCTCCCGGACCGGGGCACGAACCCGTGTCCCCTGCATCGGCAGGTGGACTCTCAACCACTGCGCCACCAGGGAAGCCCAATTTATTTTTTAATTGCAGTATAGTTGATTGACAATGTTGTGTTCATTTCTGCTGTCCAGCAAAGTGACTCAGTTATACACATATATACATTCTTTTTTATATTATTTTCCATTATGGTTTATCCCAGGATATTGAATATAGTTCCCTGTGCTATACGGTAGGACCTTGCTGTTTATCCGTTCTATAGGTAGTAACAAGCCTTCAGATTCTTTTTTTTAAGATGCATTTGTTATTTATTTATTTACTTACTTTATTTTTGGCTGCGTCGGGTCTTAGTTGTGGCACACGGGATCGTTGAGGCGCGCAGGATCTTTCGTTGTGGCACTTGGGCTCCGTGTTGTAGTGCGCGGGTCTCTCTCTAGTCGTGGCCTGCACGTCTTCTGGGTTTTCTCTTCTCTAGCTATGGTGCTCAGGCTCCAGAGCACGTGGGCTCTGTAGTCCGCAGCACGCGGGCTCTGGTTGAGGTGTGTGAGCTCAGTAGTTGTGGCGTGTGGGCTTACTGGCCCCGTGGCCTCTGGGATCTTAGTCCCCTGACCAGGGATCGAGCCCACGTCCCCTGCATTGTAAGGTGGATTCTTTACCACTGGACCACCAGGGAGGTCCCTAGATTCTTAAGAGCTGGTGCAGGGAGGCTATGTACAGTGCTTTGCCCTGTGGAGAGTGAGGGCAAGCAGTACCAGAGGGTCCCTTAAAAAAGGAAAGTTCAGGGCTTCCCTGGTGGCGCAGTGGTTGAGAGTCCGCCTGCCGATGCAGGGGACGCGGGTTCGCGCCCCGGTCCGGGAGGATCCCACGTGCCGCGGAGCGGCTGGGCCCGTGAGCCGTGGCCGCCGGGCCTGCGCGTCCGGAGCCTGTGCTCCGCAACGGGAGGGGCCGCAACAGGGAGAGGCCCGTGTACCGCAAAAACGAACAAACAAAAAACCAAACAAACAAAAAAAGGAAAGTTCATTCTCAACCTCCACTGCCTGTTAAAATAACGTGGGAGAGCTTGAAAAAATCCTGATGCTTGGGTCTCACCCCCAGAGATTCTGCTTTCATGGGTCAGGATGTGACCTGGGCATCTGTGTCTGGATGGAATGCCTCAGGACACCTTAGATTAAATGGGATGACGGTGTTGGAGATAGTCAAGGCATTTGGTTAATTGGGCTCCATTATTTAAAATTCTGGAGTGTCTGAATTTAAGGAAATAAATGGTTCCTAGATTGAAGAAAGCTGTTCTATTTCAGCAGTTACTAAAGTGGTTCGCAAACCTAAGTGTGCATCAGGTTTACCTGCAGGGCTTGTGAAAACGCAGGCTGTTGAGCCCTGCCCCTAGCGTTTCGATTTCAGTAGGTCCAGGGAAAGGCCCCAGAATTTACATTTCTGAAAAGTTCCCGGGTGATGCAGCTGCTGCTGGCCTGGAGACCACATCTGGAGAACCACTGAGTTACTGTGAACTGTACTGGGGGCTGAGCTGACTCTCTTGAGAATGAGTTTTGCTTTCACTCATTCATTCCGCCTTGGTTTATCCCTCAAAAGTGTCCTTAGGGACTGTGTATTAGTTAGTTTTTTTGTGTTATCACGCGGTGTAACAGTCCCCCAGATCTCAGTGACTTACAGCTACTAATGTTTATTTCACAGTTGCAGATCTGGAGGTTGGCTACAGTTCAAGCTGGGCTAGATTTGAGTCCAGGCTTCAGTCTGGGTTCCTGTAGTTGCCCCACGTGGATTCATTCTGAGACCCAGGCTGCAGAAGCAATGGCTACCTGGGACATGCTCTTTTCATAATGGAGGACAGAAGATTCAAGAGGGTTGGCAGAAGCTTAAAGCTTTAGCTTCTAATTGTCACACTGTCACTTTCAGCCACACTCTATTGGCCAAAGCAACTCACATGGCCAAGCTCAGTCAGAAGATGGGGAGATACATTCTGTCCACAGTAGACAGTGTCAGAGACAAGGAGTAAAGAAAGAATGATGGACAAATAATATGATCTATCTCAACCTGTTAGGTATCAGGCCCCACCTGAAGTTCTGTAGAGATGCAGAAAGATGAAACAGGGTCCCAGCCTCTGAGAAGCACAGATTGGCAAGACACAAAGATACAGGAGGAGCATGGAGGTGGGACTGGCTCTCGTTGCTGGGATGTCTACCCTCCCACATGATGTAAGCAAGGCCCCTGGAGCTGTGCCCAGGCTTCTGGGAGCCAGGACAGCGTGTGGGAACAGCTGAGCTGGCCCACAGCTGCAGGGCATCCAGCAAAAGGAATTGAATCTGTGCCTGGGCTGGGGCAAGTCTGTTCCAGAAAGAAAGTACCTAGTCCAAAGCAGAGAACAACTGAGAAGGAGAACTGGCTTTTTATCAAAGGGCTGGCACAGAAAGCCAGAAACACGAGTGAGCCTTGGGGAAGCGAAGCCCATGGTGATTTTTGGAGGCAAGAGGTTGGAGGGTAAGGGCTGATTGATGGGGTGCCTATTGCGCTGAACTGGAGGCAGGGAAGGCCCTATGAAAGTCATCAAGTTGGAGGACAGGAAAAGGGAAGTGAATCTGGGCAACCTTCCCAGAGGAGAGGGCATTCCAACTGGGGCATGGATGGTGAGTAGGAGTTTGTTAGAAGGTGGAGGTTAGATGGGGGAAAGAGGAGTTTCAGGGGTTTGGGTGATAATTCCAGGGGCACACAGACCCCTCCTTTTTCCATAAAGTTCCTGCAGTTGTTATCTTTGACTAGTTCACTCCCCACCACAAGCCAGCATTCTGTTTGATGTTCCAGGCTGCCCTGCTGCCCACAGCTGTCTCTGTGTTTTGCAGGTCACGAAGCTTTTATTGCCTCTGAGGTTCAAGGCTTTTTCCTCTTCAAGTAATTGCCACTGAAATTATGTGGTTTGATCCCTGAGTGATTATAAAACTCTGAAACTCCCAAACAATATAACTTAGACTGAGTTTTCCAGGGACTGGGGCCCAGAACCGACATCCACAGTGCTGGGCTCAAACACATGATCAGCCAGGACTCTTGCCCTTCAACTGCCCTCCCGGTGTGGGTGGGGGAGAGCCCTGCCTCCCGCAAGTTCGTGCTCAGAAGCACAGTAAATCCCCCAGGGTGGCGTGATTAAACACTCCAAGGTCTTAAAGTCACCTTTCAAGGGATCTAAAGGTGTGCATGAAAATGAGCCTTCAGGGGAGCCTGCCATGACATCCCTAAGCTTCTGAACTGGATGAGCTGATGAGGCCAGGAGGACCTCAGCTCCGGAAAGAAAAGCATTTGAGATGGAAGCAAAAACTTGCCCAAAGGCATGAAGAGGTACGCACGGCAAAGGCGTTGGGAGAGCACGCTCAGTGGGTCTGGGCCAGTGGAAGTGGGCGGGCCTGGAGAATGAGGCTGTTGTGGAGGACGCTAAGAGGGTCGGGCTTTGTCTTGTAGGCGGTGGGAACCAGAAAAGCCGTTAAAAAGGGGAAGTGGCATCCTCCAAACCTTATCAAGTTTCCGCTGAGAGTTCCGTGGAAGATGGAGGAGACTGGAGAGAGATAAGAGACAACCCTGGTTAGGGTCATGTCGTCGGAGCTGGGGAAGAGAAGATGCCAGTCCAACCTTTAATTTTTTTCTGCAGGACTTTCAAAGTCGGCCTCCTACAGGGATGGAGGAAGGGTGATGTAAGGGAAGGAGCAGGCTGACATTTTTTTTTTTTTTTTTTCTTTTTTCTTCTTCCCCATAATGGCGTCATAGGCTTTCTGTGTGAAGTGCAGGAACACCTTGCAGAGTAATCACGGGAGAAGAACGTCCACTTCCACCGAGATATACCTTCACTTCTGCTTTCCTTTAAAGACATGGCCCTCTCTTTTCTGAACTTTTGATAGAGACATGGATGTATAAAGGAATATTTCACTCTCCTCTTAATAACACCATAGCAGACCCACAGAATGAAGGGAAATGATTTATGGCAACTAATACCTGGCCTCAACGTCAAGGAGTAACAGAGGGTGCTGGGACTGTGAAAAGCCAGATAGACATGTCCAGATCTCAAAGGGGCCATCGGCTTCTCTGCTTTAGCTGCTGAGATCAGATTTTCTAATTTTGCAAAAGAAACAGGAAAATTATTTTAACATAAAATCGTTCGATTTTGAAGCATTGGCTCTAATTCACATTTTTTACAATACTACAGAGGCCAGGTGTGGGGTGTGGACCCCTTCGATGTGGGATGGTCGACTTTCCCCAAGAGCGACACCTTCAAGACAGACAGACATGGTCCAGATGACAAGGCTATATCAAAGGGCCAGAGAACTGGGGTGTGGGCATAGGGGTCCAGATGGTGGCCCTCAGGGAACTGTAGAGGGAAGAGGCTTTTGCTTCTGGATTTGGTTATTCCCTTTCCCTGAGGCTGCTCCCACCAGGCGATGCTGCCTGCTCCCCGTGCAATACTGTTTAATACACTAAAATCTAGATCAGTCAAGAGTCCACGGGCGGCCGGGAGTCATGGCGGGGGCAGGCAGACAGTTGCCCGGCCAGAACCCACTGAGGCTGGGGGCAGCCAGGCTGACTGTATTCGTTTCCTAGGGTGCTGTAACGAAGTAACCACCAGCTAGATGGATTAAAGCAACAGAGGTTGAGTCTCTCAGCGTTCTGGAGGCTAGAAGTCTGAAATCAATGTGTCGGCAGGGCCACACCTCCGAAGGCTCTAGGGGAGGATCCTTCCTGACCTCTTCCAGCTTCTGGTGGTCACAGGCACTCCTTGGTGTTCCTTGAGCTTGTAAGCGCCTCCCATCTCACACGGCCATCTTCCCTCTGCCTGCACATCTCCAAATGTCCCTCTCCTTATAAGGTCACCAGTCATCAGATTCGGGGCCCAGCCTAAGCCAGGATGACCTCACCTTCACCTGATTACATCTGCAAAGACCCTACGTCCAAACAAGTTCACCTTCTGAGGTTCTGGGTGGATATGAGTTTTGCGGGGACACTATTCAACCCAGGACATGGGCCAGCCAAGTTGAATTCCCGACTCAGTGTTCAGATGAGGGTCCAGGTGGGCTGGGCCACGATCCCGTCGGGCCCACGTTGAGGCCCACCCCCACGTCTCAGGCAGGCGTGCGCCACTGACAGCCTGGAGGGGTAGATGGGAGCTCGGGGCCCTCCAGGGACCCACAGAGCTGTGGGAAGGCCCAGTCTCTCAGGCTCACCTGGCAAGGCTGGTGGGGGCGACTTCAGGCTGTTGCTGACTCTGGAGATGTGTCCTGACAGGGTAAAATGACTGCCACACGGCAAGGGCTCCTGCAGACCTCCAGTGGCTTGAGAACGAAACCCTGGGAGGCGGAGCGGGTGCCGGCAGCTCATTTGCACGATGAGGCTCTCACTGTTCTGAGGTAACATCCCAGGGGCCCTCAGGAGCCTGTGCCTCAGATATCACGGTCCAGTCCTGCGTATATACGTGGCCTTCCACGTTTCCATCCTTCTTTGCCGCCCTTGGAATCCCGCAGTTGAGACTTTGCGGGGTCCTCCCTGCTTCTGTGCCCCACCCCGGTGCTGGCTCTGACAGGAGGGTCTCTGGTCCCCATGGGGACCACGTAGGACAGGGGGCGGGGAGCCCGAGGAGCATGCACACCACCTCGTCTGGAAGGTGGCCTCCCCGAGGCAGAGATGACATTAACTGCCATCACATCTAACGTTCCTTGGAGTTTCGAGCCCTCTCTCCACGGCCTCTCCTCAGGGTCACCCCACGCTTCAGAAAACCACAGAGACAGGGCACTTGCTGCCACTAAGGCAGCCCGACTCATTTTAGACAACTCTAATCTTTATCGAATTCATCCTGATGCTGAGTCAGAATCTTGCCTCCCTGGCACTTCACCCCCTTAATCCTTAAGTTTACCCACTGGGGCCTGGCGCGCAAGTATAATTCATCAAATCATCAGCTATCAGAACTGAAGGCCACCAAAGGCCAACCCCTCATCTTAAGTTCCTTTTCCTGCCTTGGCCAGAATTGTCTGCCACTTGTATGTGTCTGCTTCTCCCCTGGATTGGAATAGTATTTTATTCTTATTGCCATGCCAGGCTTGGATGCCCTTCATCAGCTTGCCCTTGTCATCCCAGGAAGGAAGGGAGGGTGGCAAAGGCACTCTGCACAGGTCTGGCAAATGGAGGACTCGTGGCCACACTCGCGAGCCGAGACCCGAGTGGGCAGGAGATGCCTTCACCGCAGATGGGGCGATGGCGGCAGGCCTGTCTCCCCGCAAACCCTGGACCTACACGTGACCCATAGCTGCAAACAGCTGCCACTCGTCCTCCTCGCGCCCCCCACCCCCAGCCCAATATAAAAGCACACCCATCATCGTATTTATAGAACTAGTAAATAAAGAATAAAATAGCAAGTTAAAGTAGGTTTTGATTGCCTACGTGTTGGTAAAACCCAGCTGGAATAATTTGATTCATGCATGGAAAAATGCCTCCGAAGCAGGGCCTTTTTTTAGTGTGCCGGAACTGAGTCCCTCCAGCCGCAGATAGAAATTTCTGCTCCTAGAGTTTGGCTCCAAGACTAAGAATTAAAATCTAAAACGAGATTCCAAGAGAACTAATTATTTGCTCCCTTGAAATATGCCAACTAGCCTTTCCCCAGTCTTGCAGACAAAGCGGCTGAAGGAAGGAAGGGGCGACATTTTCCTTTCTGGCACCCAGCCTCTTTCTGGGAGGTGCCTCCCGAACCCCCATGGAAGGGAGCGAAGCCTGTGTCATCTGTCAGGACTCTGGACGTAGCCCCGTGGCACAGAGAACTGTGTTTTTAGGCCAGATTAGCCTCCTCGTGAATTCGATTGCTGTTCCCGCTATCAAGGGGCTGTGACTAATTTTATATTCTGCAAGCGCTTTTTGAGGAATGAAAAATCTATCCTTCCTCAACCACCCACTAACTCAAAGAAGGGTTTCCCTTTCCCAAGATGCCAGATTGCTTTGCAGACAATGCCACTCACTTGTTATGGGAGATTCTGTGTGAAGTTGGCATGGAGGAGGCATCATTACTCCTGTTCTAGGCTGTCCTCTGGCTTAACGGACACTGGATTTATCCATGGTTGCTGACAGCAGCTGCTTTTCCTGCCTACAATGCCCCCTTAGTCACACTTGCGCGTGCACGCGTGTACACACACACACACACACACACATACACACACACACACACACACACACACACACGCATGCACGAAACCTCAATGTGGTGAGCTTGAAAAATACTTTTGTTTTAGAGATTGTGTGGGCTGGTGGAAAGATGGAAAGAACTATAACAATTAAGAGCTGTGCTTTGGGGATTCGATCCCAGGAGGCAAAACTCTCAGAAAACGTTCCTTCACTGCTCTTGACAGTTTTTCTTTTCCTTTGCTACATGGGCTACCGATTTGGCATCCAATTGGGTTTCTGACATTTGTCTTAAAAAAATAGGAATTCTTCTGAGAGGATGAAGGGGTTCTCAGTCACTCACATTTTAGTGAGAATTAGTCCAATAAAATTGTTTTCCTCTGAACACCTTTTTGGGTTCAGCTACACTGAGACAGTGAGATTTGGAGAAAGACGGGTGATTTTGGAAACAGTGTGCCTTGGGGATGTGAAGAGGCTTACTGGGTCCGAGGGTGGGAAGGAGATGAGAGATGGAAAATGGATAAGGAAGGCAGATTCCCTCTCTCCTGTCACATTGCACAGACTCCTACATTTGGCTTCCAACATTTTCTAGCATTCAGCTGCATCCGATAGACTTTGGTGATTTGTCTAAGGAGACTGACCACCCTTTTAAACACTGTTTTCATGGGGGACATTTGTTCCCAGTTCTGAACAACCAGCTTGCAAGGGAATCTTTTCAGTCAGTAATTTAGGCTGTGCAAATGATGAAACTGACATTCACAAAGGCCAAAAGGTGTCGCCTGTGTCAGAGTGAAAAAAGGCATCCTTCTAGATGTAGGGCGCATGTCAGAGATCAAGGAAGTGCTCTCAGCACAAAGAAATCCATGAGGACGAGCTTGCGGGGTCATGGTCAAGTGCTTTGTCACTGCATTCTGCCAAACCCCTCGACTCCCTGCTAGCCTTTATTTTGAGTTCTACCCTGACAGGGGGTTTCCGAGGTGTGGCCCCAGAAGTGCCCAAATCCCTGTCTGCTGCCAAAGGCATCCCTGTAGAAGTTCATTCCCACCCGAAGAAACTTCCGTGGAAACCTAATTATCCACATTGCTATGATTGCCGTGGCTCCAGCAGTTGAAGTGATGCGCGGCTTCTTGTCATCAGGACGCCACTAGAATGGTCAGGATCCTGTCCCCGTGATGTGCAGGCAGAGGCGAGGACAAGGAGGAAAGAAGATCTGACCCACGCCAGCCCTTTGGACTGGCAATGCCCAGCAGGATCGGTGGTGATTCAGCATCCATTTCCGAGGCTAGAGAAGGCGTCTGTGCTTTGGAGCACACGAACACCTGCGATTGCGTGCCAAATGCCACGTGTACATCTTGGGGGGAAGGGAGCTCATTGTTTTATCAGATTCTCAAAGAAGTCCTGACCCTCCCCACCCCCACCAAGATTAAAAATTTGCACAGATAATAATTTTAGCGTCACAGTAAATGATTTCTTATTAGAGAAGATAGTCAAATGAGGAAGATGCCTAGTAAAATAATTGCATCCGTCAGAATAAGTAAACCTAGGCTGCACTGACAAATTCAGTGGCTTAATATAAAAAAGCTTATTCCTTACTCACGCTTTGCGCTTGATGTGGGCGGGCCAGGAGAGGATGCCACTACGGTCACTCGGACAACCAGGCAGAGAAAGTTTTCACCTCCTACATAAGCTTCCCCCATCACTACGGCAGCAGGAGAGCAAGTTGACCCCTAAGCTTGCGGGCTGTCGAGGTTCCACCCAGGAGGGCTCACGTTTAATTGGCCCAGACAAGCCACACGCAGAGAGGTAACTCCCCAACTGGAGGGGATGTCCGATCCAGCCATGTGCCCAAATGGAGAAGCGCAATATTTGTGAACAGTGCTAATGACTACCACTGTGATAGAAAATTTTTTGAAAGAAAACCATAAAATGTTCAGCTCATCCACTTTAAAAATTAAGAGCAAGGAACATAAAACTGTATTCAATAAATACAGTAGAAAATGAAAAGAATTTCACGTCCATGTTATGACCAATTAAGATAGAAAAAGTTAAGGGGAAAGAGATTGAAAAAGAGGGAGGGAAAGAAAGCGAGGGGAGAAAGAATCGGGAAGAAAATGGAAGGGGCTTTTGTGGGGAGAAGCGGGGGCCAGGACAAATGCCACAGCAAGGTCGGTCTTTTCTGCCAGCTGAGCCCCACATCTCATACCATTTCACCCCAACCTGCAGCCCCAGGAAGCCAGATCCTCAGGCTCCTGGCGGTCTTCCAATTTCCCCAGCCACCCATCTTCCTGGGGACTGCTGCCAGTAAACAGCAGGCCCCCAGCGCCCTGAATGGGGCTCCTTGCAGAAAGCACCCTCACATGTGTGTTTCACGGGGGCAGCATCCGGCAGGCCATCAAAGTGAAGCTAAAAGCCAGGCATGGCCTATGGGCCAGTTTCCCACCCCGGGCCACGCCCCTCCCACCCGCATCAGCCACCAGGGGTCCTTTTGTGTGTGAGGACAAAGGCTGGGGACCTACGAAAGCGCGTCAAAAGCAGCGAAGCAAATCTCCTTCCCTAATGCAGGAACTCAATTCACTGCACGTGGTGAAACCATTACATAAATATGCTAAGCACATATTTTATGATAGAAAAGACTAGTTCGTTCTCTCTGTACGTCTGCATGTTTTAAAGGCATCAACTAGCCCCAAGGGCTGGGTCTTCCTCCACCCGCACTCCTCTCCCGGCTCCCGGAGCTGAGCCTGCCTTTTGCCCTAGGAAAGCAATGCATGTGTGGCCATCCCCTTGTGGCCACCTGCTATTCCCACCCAAGGCCCACTGCCGAGGAATGGAGAGGTCCCCCAGGACTTCTCTCTGTGCCCCTGGAGGAGGTATGTATGTAGCTGAGAGATGGGAAAAAAACGGGGGCCAAGGGTGGAAACTTAGCGGGGACACAGGGCTGGGGTGTCTTGTATTTACCAGATCGGTCTTGGTTCCTTCCTCAGTGCCATCACCCTGGGATAAAATGGTGAGAACATTGCTAGTCAAGAGCCATGGCCCCTGTCTCAGTGAGCTCTTGCTGTTTAACCAACTACCCCAAGATTTAGTGGTCTAAAACGTGACCGTTTATCATTTCTCACTAGTCTTTGGCTTGGCCAGGTGCTTCTTCCAGTCTGGGCTGGGCTCTGTAGATCTCCACTGGCCTCATTCGTGGGTCCATCTAGCTGGTACGTTGACTGGGACGTCTCTCTCCCTCTACCAGGCTAGCCCTGGGATTGTTCACAAGGCCATTGTAGGGTTCCAAGGACAAAAAGAGGACAAGTCCCAATGCTCAAGTGCTTTTCAGACGTCTGGGTCACTTTTGTTCCTATCTCATTGGCCAAAGTAAGTCACATGGCCAATCCAGATTAAGGGGTAGGGAAATAGGTTTTATTCCTTGATGGGAGGAGCTATGAAGTCACATCGTAAGGATAGGGATACGGGGAGGGGACTAGTTTGGAATCATTTGCACCCCACCACTCCTGAATCCCAGCCTTTCTATTCCACTTCTTCTCTGGCATAGGGTTTCCCCAGTGCCCTTCCCCTCCACCCCACAATCCAGGGCACACAGTCAGTATGGGGCCAATGTGCACCACACTGTGAGAGATTTCAGGTGCCATTACACAGAGGCAAAGGTACCATCTCTGGGAATATAATAAAACTAATCCAAATAACTGTGGGTTTAAAATAAAATAGGAAGTTCTCTCTCTCAGGTTAAACAGCCAGAGACCAAGGTTTCTTCCAGCTCACTGATTTACCACCCCCACACAACGGCCCTTGTCCTCATTGTCTAAGGAGGCTGCCAGAGCTCCAGCCATCACACCCATAGGCAACAATGTGGAGGAAATGTAGAAGAAGGACATATCCCTCTCTTAAAGGAGAACTTCCCAAGCCTCACTCTCTCTTGCTTCCTCACTGGTCTGAAATTAGCCGTTCTCGTGGGTACAGGACACGCCTACCTGCAAGGGAGACCCAGAAGAAGCTGGGGCACACTGATACTTCTAATAAATTTCCTGTGACTAAGGAGGGGGAGCAGAATGGATGTTGGGATCTTTGCCAAAGCAGGTTTTTCACAAACATGCTGGGTGACTGTGAAATCATGAGACATCTTTGCATGTCTCATTAGTATAATCATCACACCCGGGGTGGACTCATGTCATCTAGTTAGTTCGGTTCAGGTAAAGGTACACAGTCCCCTAGGCAATTGTCATCCCCCTGTGGCCCAGCAGCCTCTTAGGCAATGCTCTGAGAGGGCCCAGGACCGGTCCACCTACTTCATGCCAGGGTTGAGGATCCTTTTCATTTTTTCCCAATTTTAATTGACATGTGACAACCACACAGTAATGTTCACGAAGTTTAAGCGTACAGCTTGATGAATATGTGTGCATCCATGTAACCACTACCCAGATCAAGTTATAGAACATTTCCAGGCCTCCTACCCCCACCCAGAAAGTTCCCTCCTGCCTCTATGCCATCAATGTGCACTCTCAGAGGTAACCATGATTCTAATTTCTGTCACCATTGAGATAATAGGTTCTTTTCAGGCTGTTTACATTCTTCCAGAGGGGACCTATGCTGTTGGCCTCTGCTCTCTACCTGTGTTTTTTAGGCAACGCTCCTCTCTCCCTGTCTACTGCAACCAAGCAGGAGGAGAATAAGAAACAAGGTGGCAGTACCCAGGGTAGGGTGGAGGAATGGGTGGATATAAACCCTTCCTTCTGAGGTTGACCAGAGCTACAGTTCCACAGTACGATACCCTGTCTACTGTGCTGGGTTTAAATGCGCCCCATCAATCACCGTTATGGCCGGGACCTCCAGACACCCAGGTTATAAAAGAGCATGAAGCAGTCATGCTCAGGTATCTGTTCCTCCACTCTCCTCTCATGAAGCTTTCATTTGCTCTCTGGTCCTGGTCTTGCCATCTCTCAAGTCTTCACGCTCCCGAAGGAAGATGGTCTTTCCTGTTTGGGTTTCCCTCCCAATACCACCATCCTGCCCCGTCATGTTCTCCCTGCTGGCACCCGATCAAAGGAATCTGATGATTTATAGGACAATTGGACACATTCTCTGTGACCGCCATGACTGATGGGTGGAAGTATATGGAGACCCACTTTGGTTCAATCGAATAGACTTTATGACATCGCTATTCAAAGCACCGTCCCCAGACTAGCAGCACCGACCTCACCTGGGAACGTGTGAAAAATCCAGATTATTGGGCCCCATCCCAGACCCACTGAATCAGAATCTGCATTTTCACAAGATCCCCAGGGGATTCAACTGCCCATAACGTTTCGGTCGTAACACCCGTGCTCTAAGGTGGCACGGGTACTTTATCAGGAAGTAGGGGCCCCCAGAAGCACCTGGGTCCGGGTGGCCCCCTTCCAGCCTCTGTGGCCCGGGTAGGAGCTGGGCAGAAGGGTCCCAGTGCCGTATTATTCCATGAGTGCTTAGTTACTCCACCTTTTTGGCCCTGTCACACTGGCTCTAGTTTTGGAAACCCTCTTTCCTTACTAGCGGTCCACAATCCCTTATCTGCAACAGAAACGCAAAGGTTTTATACGTTTCGCACAAACGTATTTGGCAGCAAAACCTGGTTTGAGCTGATGTGAGGCTTTCTATAGCCATTATTTACCCCGCTTTGTGCGACTATTCATATGTTTGAGTACAGCAATATTAACGTGGCTGATCACCCGCCAGGGGATGTTTCCTAAGACATGGTCTTGCTTTCTACAGGTCTTACTTTTCTAATATAGGAAAACCTCTCAATTCTGGAATTTATCTGGCCTGAAGGGTTTGGATGGGTTCTGGACCTTTATCTCCTTTTCTCCTCATAGATGACGCATTCAATTTCTTTAATTTTCCCTCTCATTGTAAATAATAACAGTAATAATCATTATTACTGATTACAAAGCTAAGTCTGGTTTAGAGAAGTTCAGACTATGGAAATAGGGGATCCTGCCTCGGCTCCTGATCACAGCATGGTGTCTGTATTTTCTTTTTCTTTCTTATGCACGTGTATAGGCGCACCCGGAAACACACGTGTGCACACATACATTTTACTAACAAAAATGCAACCACACCTTGCACAGCCCTCTGCACCCGCCCCCCCCACCCCCCCCGCCCCCCCACCGCTGCTGCACACGCTCTTAACGTATCAGGAGAAACCCCACGACAACGCTTATGTTTGGCAAATGCTTTTGGTACCCGATCGGCTGCATCCCTGGAGACTTCCCACTTCCTGGCGTGCCTTCTAACTGCCAGGGTCCACGTCTTTCGGCTTGAGTGCTTTCCCAAAGCTCTGCCAAAAGCAGGGAAGGCTGGCTGGAAGTGCCAGGGAATTCACAGCCCAGGGAGCAGCCCTCAGCCCAGGAATCTCAGGAGTTGGTGTTTAATTCCGCCAGCTCACGCGCTGTTCCTCGGGTGCGGTCACTCTGGGGGCATCTCTTCGAACTCCCCTGCAGGAATGAGCCCCGGTTGCCCACAGTGGTAACTAGCTTGAGAACACACCTCTTATTGGCGGCCTTCCCTTCCCTGCCTCCCTTCCCCCTCCCCTCCACCTGCCGCCCACACCTCTCCTGTGTTTCCTCTACCTCTTGAATAAATAATTTGCACTTGTCTTAGGGTCTGTTTCTCCAGAAACCCATACTATGACAATCTAGAAATACTTTTTGCTTGTTATTAACTGCCGAGGATGCCACAGTATGGACACACCATTTCTTTAACCATTCCTTATTACTCTCCTATTATTAGATAATTATGGTGCCGCTAATTTTCCAACGTGACAGTTGAGGCTGGTAGAACTCTTGGCGCGTGTATTTTGGGGCGCAAGCATTTCTCTTAAAATATTTCGGACCACCTTCTCTTTTAGTTTCTCTGCTCCATCCAGGCAGGCTCTATTCTGCTTTTCTGCTCAGAATCTGCGTTCTCCTGGGAGCTGGTGCCAGAATGTCTCAGCCAAGGTCACCACCGGTCCCAGTTTTCCCTCAGGACTTGGGACTTTCAGTGCTATAACTGAGACAGACCCTGGCAAACCAAAATGGTTGGTCACCCTATCTCTGCTCCCTCGTCCGGGCTCTCACTTTCCAGAGCGCCTGCCTTCAATCCCTCCTGCCCTCAGCCTCCGCACCCAGGATCTCCTATTCTAGCTGCCTCAGGGCTGCCCCTCCCAGCTCACAGGGGACCTTCGGCTCCCAGAAGCCAGCTTCATCACTAGTTAAACACACTCACATGTACACCTGCAGTTTCACAATTGTCCCTCAGGCTGTGATGTCACAGCAGCCCTATAAGGGAAGTACTCGGATTGCATTTGATCGATGAGGTTCCGAGAGATTAAGCAACTTGCCCAAGGTCACACGGCTGGGACGGGATGCAGCCAAACTTGGATTTGGGTCTGGGTGACCTGAAGACCTCTGTTTTCTGCTCCTTTCTTGCTCCAGTCCTGCCGCCCTTCACCCAAGTTCGTCAGCTATCATTTTAACGCATCAGCATCTTCTCCCATCAGGCGCCATTCTCTCAGGTCCTACCCCCCCCCCCAAAAACAAAAACAAAAAACACCAAGTGATTACTTGGTTTCCTTTTCCCTGGTCCTGCCCGTTTCTTTCCAGGTGCCTGGCTCACTTATTCCCCTGCCTTCTCCTCATCGGCATAGAGGCTCCTTCCCTGCTCTGACATCTCCATCCTGCTTCTCCGTAGACACAGCAAGAAAGAAGCCCCATCGGTCTCGAACAAGGTAGAGGTCCTTATTACCACCCCAAACCGCGGGTAGGAAAGCAGAGACCCAGACAGCTGGTGTGAGAGGCTGAGGCCACAGCTGGTGGTTGGCAGAGCCTGGCTTGAAATCCAAGTTTGCCTCTTAAACCTCGGGGTGTCTCCATAAATGTACGGTGTTTACCGAATGCCTGTCGGTCCACCCTGCTGTCCAGGTTCCCACGGACAGGGAGCCACGTGTGACCTCCCAGGGGATGGAGCCATGGTTCCTGTCTTTATCGGCATTTGGCAAAATGAATTCCAGTCTCCCCGGATGTGTCTGTGAAGGGGACAGGGGATGAACAAAACGGTTCCCCGAGGAGCTGGGAGCCTGAGAAAGGCCCGGCCCCACCTTCCAGTTATCTCCGGCCCATCTGGCCAGAGCAACCCTTCCTTGCAGGAGCCCGGCCTGTGCTTCTCTGCGCTGCGGCTCCCGCAGTGTTGATACATAAGGCCTGCAAAGCCCTTGGAGGGAAGCCTCCACCAGGGGCCCAGGGGCCAGGAGAATGCAGGCCCTGTTCAGCTGTCGCCCAGCAACGCCACACACAAACATTTGCTGACAGGAAGAGGCGAGCGGCATTAAAGCCGCCTGACAGGGAGGTGACGGGGCAGCGGGGAGAGGCAGAGGTAGACGGTGTGTAATTGCCAAGCCGGAAGGCTGGCCTGTGGCCAGCGCGTTGAGTTTAACCGCCTGTGTCACCGCCCTCCACATCCAAGGAGGATGCTGCCCGCGGCCATGTTTCCAGGCTGAGTGCCCTGTCGTGGTCTGGCCTGGGCTGACCCCGTCACGGCCTGGGCAGCTGTGCCCAGGCCCAGCTACGGAAGGAAAAGGCCAGCTCTGGCTCTGGGGCGCCCCCTCCGGCAGGGCTGCCCCTGCCTTCATCTGAACAGCTGGCGGGGCCTCAGGTCCCTGCCCCTCCCGTGCCGCTGCAAGCTGGCCGTTCTGGAAACAGCCTCTGACAAAGCAACGGGGCCCACAGAGGGTCTTTTGGCGACCACAGCCCCTGTTCCCTGACACTCTCCCACCAGTAGACCTGGAGCTCGGCCCAAGCCTGGGGCCGGCACCGACACCCCGAGGCATCCAGGTGGGTCTTGGCAATGCTCGAAGCATCTTCCTCTGGAAGGCTGAAGAGTCTCTCCCGCCTTCCTGAGGTTCCTCCTTGTCCCGCCCACGGGCGCTTCATGAACCTCCCGCTCGGCCCTAAGTTAGCCACAAAGCCCCTTCCAACATGCCCACGGTGGCTGCACGGTGGGGACCCAGGAAAGAGATGGATGCGGGAAAGCGCGGCAGTAAAATTGTGCCCCCCAAGGCAGCCGGCCCCTTGGCCCACAGAAGGTCAACCCGCCGGCAGCTGTGAAATCTGATAGCAGTCCCGTAGCTTCCAAGAAATAATTATTCCCAGGAAAGTGTTTTCAAGTTTTAGATAAACTGCTGTTTAAGAAGCGGAGAGGACAGAACCCGAACAGTGGCAACCGTCTGCGGCTTCCCCCAGCGGGCCTGTCATTAACCATTGCTCCCGGAGCTAAAGGCTGCTGCGGCTCTATCCCCAATTAACAGCCACATTCCAGCAAGCTCCCTGTTTATCAAGGCATTAACACTGACATCTGGGGATGGCGCCTGCCCTGGCCTGCCAGCAGGGAGGATTGAGCGTCCGTCCACCCACACTCAGGCTGACGGCCCCATCCCCTGCCTCCTCGACCGAGGGCGGGCACAGATGGGGTGCTGTGGTCCCCTCCCTCCCGCTCCCTTGCCCCCACCGCTGTGTCATTCTACAGCCCGCCGAGTGTGGGCCAAGCAGCCCCGTCCCTGTGGGTGTGTGCACGCGTGCCCCGGCGTGAGAACCTTACATTGCAGGAGAAGATGGCGTCTGGGGAGGATTCTCCAAGGAATTCTTTGAGAACAGAAATGATTTCTCTCCCCTTCTCAACCCCGTGTGTGTGTGTGTGTGTGTGCGTGCGTGTGTGTGTGTGTGTGTGCGTAGGGGTGCCACAGTTACTCCCCTTCTCCTATTTCTCCCCTTGGTTCTGTCCCTTTCTTTTTCTTCCTCTCCAGTCACTAGCATGAGAGCACTGATTAAACACCCTTCTGCCCCCTCCTCTAGGCCGAGGCATATTCTGTTGAGTATGTACCTGTTGGAGAGACATGAGCCCTGGTCCACCAGCCCTTGTTGGAGCAGGAAGGCCACCAGCTGCCTCATTCCAAGGACCTGAGACCACTGGAGTTGGGAAAATATTCCTTCTTCAACAGCCCTTCCCACATGTGTCCCTGCCCCCAGCCCCGCCAAGCACCCACCCCCTTTCCATCCAATTTTCATTACTTCTGCTGAGCATTCACTGGCTTCTTTGTGGCCATGCTCCTCGTCTGATCCCCTCGATGTGGGCATCTCCCAAGGTCCACTACCCACTTCCCGCTTCCCTCTCTCCCCAGACTTCCCTTAGGAGCCAGGCCAAACCATCCCCAGGGCTCAGCGGTGACTTCAGGACCCTGAAATCCACAGCTCTGGCCTCAGCCCGTGGTCACTTTCGCCTGAACGCCCTCGTGGCACCTGCCATTCAAATGAATCAAATCAACCCCACTTCTTTCCCCATAGTGTTCCCGGTTTCTGTCAGAGATGTCTGTCACTATCCCCTCAGCCCACACTGGAGAATCGTAGTTGACTCACCCGCTGCCTCCTTCAAAGCCAGTTTCCAAACCCGAGCTGGTTGTTACCCTCTTCCTACACCCCTCCGTCTCCTTGTCCCTCCTGCCACGCCACCCTGGGACTTTACTGATGAATTGGAAAGAGACAGGAATGGCCCCCCCCCCCCCGGCTGAAAAGAATATCCCCAGCCCGCCGAAACCCACCAGGCTCTGGGCCTTTAGCCAGTTTCCAAACCCGAGCTGGTTGTTACCCTCTTCCTACACCCCTCCGTCTCCTTGTCCCTCCTGCCACGCCACCCTGGGACTTTACTGATGAATTGGAAAGAGACAGGAATGCCCCCCCCCCCCGGCTGAAAAGAATATCCCCAGCCCGACGAAACCCACCAGGCTCTGGACCTTTGGTCCCTCCTACATGCAGCTGCCAGGTTCATCTTCCCTTGCCGGGGCCGCCCACCTCTGGGCCTTCACGTGGTCAGGTTTCCCCAGCCTAGAATTGATCCCAGTGAGTTAAGAGATTAAATGGTATAGGTGCCAGCCCTTTGCAATTTGTGGCTTTGAACAAATGCTAGTTACTATTTAAACGGGAGTGGGTGGGGGGCTCAAGTCCCACCCCCTTAGAGAAGCCTTCCGGAAGGGGAGAGCAGTTCTTTTGCCTGACCCGTCAGTATCCGTTCCCCATCTTCCCCCCACCCCCGCCCCCGCAGAGTCTGTAGGGATCAAGTGAAGTCAGCCACGCGCCCAGGATCCTGGGGTGGGCCATGGCTCGAGCTGGCCCCAGTTCTAGCCAGGCAGTGGCAGACCTGGGGAATCTTCTGGAACTGTTGGGAAAGCGCATCCTCTGTGTCACAGTTGCTCTACTAACGAAATGTGAGTCTGAGGCCGCTGGCGGCCATCTTGTCACCACCACTTGGGATAAGTGCCTGGAATCAGCCCTGCCTGAAGCCAAGCACCTTTGAACGTGCTGGTTTGCGGAGCCAGTACCTTCCGTTCCCCCACCCCTACCCACTGAGCCAGTTTGAGTGGCGTTTCTCTGCCTTACAACCAGAAGAGTCCTGCCTGCCTCAGTCCTGAGACACCTCTCTCAGTTTGCAGCTCTAAATTGTTGCCTTCCCTACCCCCTCACTGGGCTCCAACAGCATTCAGCTTTGCGGTGTTATTTGGACCTGCAGGCGGAGAACGCTGTCTCCAACTGGCCGGAGCCCCTCCTGAGGGGGGGGCCCCTGTCTCCTGTGTGCCAGCAGCCTGCGGCGGGTGATCATTACCAGCAGGAACGCAGATGGTCTCCCCCTTACAGCCTCCTCACTGTTCCCAGCCCCTGGGCACAGTTACTAGGTGCCAGGCACTAAGAGCTTTACCTATGCCGGCCCAGTCCTTAGAACCACCTGAGGTCGGAATTATGACTGTCTCCATCTTGCCGATCAGAAAACTGAGGCATAGGAAGGTTATATACTCGACCTAAGTAATGCAGTTCATTGGTTGCAGAGGCAAGGTTTGACTCCAGGCCCGTTTGCTCCTAAACACTGACCAACGGAGCCTTTTAAAAGTCTGGCTGATAGATCACTTGTTTTCTTGGTCCAGGGTGCTTCGAGTTCCTCCTATGGCCCCCAGTGCTTCCACTCAGGATCTGAATTCCTCTTCCTGCCAGACGGGTATAGTTGCATCACGACTTCCCTTGAGATTTATGGTGGGCCCCTCACCTGTGCATGCTTTGGAACAACTAGAGAGCCTGGGTTATGTATTGTCCCTCACAGCCGTCCCCTGAGGGAGCCTGTCCTGTCCCTGAGTCCTGTGTGCATTACGCGGGGACCCGCTTGTCACTGTGGGCGGGGTGTGAAGCGGCTCCAATCCCACATCTAACTGCTGTGTCTTAGCTGTCCCTCTGCATCTGTCCTTCCAGGGCTAGGCCCACTGGAGGGCCCTTACCCTGGCGGCCTACGTGGCCAAACAGTTTGCATTTCCAGGCAACAGAGGCTGGAGTTAGGGCTGCCCTTGGGAGGCTGCCAGTTATCCCTGGTCCTACACTTTGGTGGCTGCCTAATTTTGCAGGACGCTGTAGTCAGAGTGTATGGGCTGAAAACAATCCCTCAGAATCACAGATTTAGATTCGATGAAAACCTCCCCCACGTATAACATCTACATCATGTTCTGCAGTTTCAAAACTAACAGTTCATTTCATCATGACAACAGCCCTGTTTGTTGTCATGATTCCCACTGAGGCTCAGGGAGGCTCTAAGTAAGGGATGGTAAGATAGAGACTCAAAGCCATGTCTCCTGGCTTCGGGTGAAGAATCTCTGTCTTCTTGACATCACGAGGATTTGGCCTCTTCGGTGACGGTCATTGATTTAACAATCGTACATTGGACGTTTCCTGCCTGCCTGGCACAGAACGGGGAGTTGGAGATACAGAGGTGATCACAGAGCTCAGAGCTTCAAAACAGCCCCTTTCAATGTGGTGAGAATCACGATGGTGCTAAGAATGGAGTATGGTGGGAACACGAAGGAGGAGACTGTGAATTCTCCCGTTTGGGGAAAGTGACGGTGTTAGAGAAAGTTCTGGAGAAGGACAGTCACCTGCTTGTCTTCTATGATGCACAGACAGGGCACTCAGTTGTGACACAGATATGGGCCCCCAGAGGACAAGGACAAAGTTCTTAAGTCTTCCGCAGGCTGGTTCTCGTGTTTGTTCGCTTGCGAGCTAGACCCTGCACACACACTCTTGTCTTATCCTCGCTCCAAGGGCAAGATCACTAACACGCCCATTTTACAGGCAAGAAAACCAAAGCCCAGAGAAGTCCAAAGCCTCAGCCCTCTGGTCTCGATTCAGAAGAACTTAGAAGGGCCATCTGCACTCTGGAGGTCCCTGTGGGATCCACCAAAGCCACTACTGTGATCTCATTGCCATTCGACTTCTCTGCCCAATTCTCTCACTCCAACTCAAGCGTTGATCTTGAGACCACACGCCACTAAACCTCCTCCTTATAAATTTCCGTCTCAAAGTCTGTGTGTGTCCTGGAGAACCTGATCTAAGACGCCATGTTGTGTAACTTTTCATTTCGATTTTGGTCATCTGTGAATAACAAACCCTCCAAACTAACAATGACCTAAACACGCCAGAAATGGACCTCTCACATACAAGCTCAGAGGTCGGAAGTAAGACAAGTGACTCGGGTGCCTTTGATCTTGTTGTTCTGACCAGCATGGCTTCCCGTCCCAAAGTTACCTCATGGTTCAAGATGGCTGCTTGAGCTCCCCATCACCTCCCTGTTCTATCGGGCGGAAAGGAGAAGAGGGCAAAGAGGGATGCACTCACTTCCCTTCTACGACACATTCCAGAAGTTGCTTCTGCTTATATCCCATTGGCCAAACTTAGTCACATGGCCATACCACACTTGGCTGCAAACCGAGGCTGGGGCCGGTGTGGTCTTTATTCGGGGAAAGGAGCACGTGTCCAGCTAAATACTGGGGATTTTATGTCTAAGGCGGAAGAAGAAGGTGGATATTTGCGACAGCTAGTAGGCTCTGGATGTGTGCCCACCACAAAGCTACTCAGGACAGTGCAGACCCCCAGGGAGGGCAGAGGCTGTGTGTGGACTGCCAGGCGTTTGGGCTCTCCTGCTAGCCTTTGGAAATCATCTCTCGTCGCCACACCTCAGCTTGGATCCCTGAGGACAGGCTGCTCTTGCTACCCGAGGGTCTTTTGGCCTTGCTTGAGGTCTCCTTGAAGGCCAAGTCAGCTCACCCCTCCTTCCCAGAAGCTCCCAGGGGAAGAATGACTTTTCCTCTCATTTTCTCCCTCCCTTTCTCTTTGATCTTGTGGTTCTTTAACCGGGCGACTTTAAGTCTCTCTTGGGGCAAAAAGGCATCCCTTGTATACCCACAAATAATTAAGTGCTACAGTCATTTAACATATACACAGACGGCATCACTATAATTACAGAAAATATATTACACATCGGGCACAGGGGATGGGGGCAATTCACCACCCAGCATGGCCTAGAACCAGAGGTGAATGGATGCCTCGGGCTGGCCCCAGGGTGTATCCCTCTGCCTGGGCCCCTCTGTACATTTCCAACCCTCTCTCCACGCCCTGCAGGCCTTGAAGCTGTGACGAGTGGCGCCCTCCGATTGTACCTGCATTGCCAAGTCTCCCCCTGCGTTCCCCTTTTTGCTGAGACAGTAGAAATGGTGAGTTTGGGAGTGCTGACTGTGTAATTGACCAAAGGAGAGGAAGTGATGGGATAGGGTAGAGAGGAGATCTCAGCCCTGAAGGGGCGGGGGAGAGGAAGAGGAGGGAGGGACGTGAGAAAGACGAGGGGTAACTGGGAGAAGTAGGAGAAGCGGCAAAGGCAGAGGGGTCAGTGGCTCCGAAGTCCTCCCCCGGGTGTTTCCCAGGAAGAGAGAATGACCGCGAAGATCTACAGCTCGGAGGACAAGGCTTGTCCAAACAAGGCTCATCAGTGTGCACCTGAACCACCTGGAAGGAAAGAGGTGCTGTGAGCCTGGGGGTGCTGATCGAGTAGGTCTGGGCGGGGCCTGAGAGCCTGCATTTCTAACGTGACCGCACTTTGAGTAGTAAGGATTTACAGGAACTTTTGGATGCACCCTCTTTTACAGACTAGGGAATTGAGGCTCAGAGATGCCAAGTACCTTGCGTGAGTTCTCACGGACAGCCAGCCCTTGGCTTTCTGTTAGTCTGCAAGGCCGCGTCCCAGAGTGAGCGGGGGAACATTTCCGCCTGTGGAGGCTGGGGACGATGCATCCAGCTCGGAGGGTCGGCAGATGCCTGGGATGTGTCCTGGATGTGAGCCCAGAGGCCTGGGTTTTTCAAGGACTGAGAAGCCAAGACACAGGGAGGAAAGAAATGGCTGGGGGTGGGGTGAGATGCGGGCAGCGTAAAAACAGAGTAGGATTAAGGAGAGGAGTTGACCGTATCATCCGTAAGCCCAGGCAAAGCTGGACTTTGTTACTAAGCCGTGTGCCTGGAATTTCTCAACCTGGGTATCAGCTGTCTCTTGGAAAGTGCTCACACTTTGTACGATCAGATCTTTGTGTTCTGCCTGCACATGTCTTGATGTGGAGTCGCAGACGAGGAGGGGCTGCTAAGTGAGAGTAAAGCCATAGAGCCGCGTTTGGAAGAAGGGCATCCTCCGGATGGATGGGGGGGCGTGTGGGTGATGGGGGTGCGGGCCGAGAGGGCTAGGTGTCAAGTGAGGTAATGCGCGTAAACAGCTTAGCGTCGGGCTCTGGACTCCTCGGGCAATAGTAATTGTGAATTATATTAATAAATCGCAGAAATATCTTGAAATATGATGTAAGAGTTTGGTGGCAAGGACCTCCCTGCGATGGGTCGGCAACACCTCCGAGAAACAGCAAAGCGGGGAGCCTTAGGGACGTTGTAAGTTCTCACAGAGCTTAGAATCTACCAGGGAGATGCCAAATTATCAAGAGGCTCCTAAGGAGTGAGCCAATTCAGGTGTCTGCAAGGGCTTCGTATTGGCTGGAGGCAGGGTGGTCCATCCGGGAAGGCTGTGCAGAGGAGGGAGGAGGAGGACGTGGCAATGCTTCTGGGGTAGTCTGGGTCCTCCGAGAAGCAGATGTCAGGAGAGGATGTGCCAGGATTTTATTAGGGGAAATGCCTGTGAGAGAACTAGGGAGGGAGCTGGCAAAGCTGGCAGAGCAGGGAGGCCGTGATGCCGTCTGACCCGAGAGAAGGCGAGAGGGCAAGGAGCATCTCAGACTGTCCTGCAGTCTCTGGAAGGTGCAGCGAGGCCGGTAGGCTGTCCTCAAACCAAAGTCAGCTGGCAGGAGAGTCCTGTTTCTCCTTAGCACCGCGCCTCGCTCAGTCATCGGCTGGGGTGGCCAAAGGGAGGTGCAGCCTCGGCCGAGACGCTGGGATGCATTTCAGAGCTGGGCAGCTGGGGCCCTGGTGCAGTTATGTTCCCTGCAGTTGGAGGGCTGTGAAGCACAGTTTCCAGTACAGTTGCTTTCCAATAATTTGCCTACCAGACGGGGAAAGCCCTTGAATTCTGTTGGGACAGGGGCCCCAAGCCAACTGCAGGGCTTTGCATGTAGTTGTCACTCCATAAATATTTGTTAAATGACTACAAAACTGGAAAGTGAATCCGTCCCACAGTGTATGCTTTCCTCTTGCTAAATAGATCCTCCCAATGAGACTGATTACTTTCTTTCCGATAGTCTTCCCTTTTGTGACATTAGCCCATGTTTTCAAAAATTACCAGGGCCTGGTGCAGCCCGCTGTGAAAAGTCTTACAGGGTGAGAGGCCCGAGGCCTTTTCCGCTGTTTGTGGACAGCACGGTCCTGCTGGATTCTCTCACTCGGGAAGAGCCTTGGTCCAGCAGAGCCACCTTGGGGTCAGATCTGCCACGAGTCAGGAAGCTAAGTAGAGGCCCCCTTGCTTCTAGAGGGAAAGGCCCTGTAAGTCCTTCGTCTCCGCTGATCGCTCCCATCCCTCCCCTCCGCCTCACAGCCCACACGTCGTCCCCTTGGAGACTGTGTACACAGCAGAAAGCCTGCTGCAGACACAACAGCCAGAAGAGGGAGGGGGCTTTGGAATCAGGCAGGTGCCGGGAGACTGGGCTTGCTATTAGGAGAGAAGTGGCAGCGACCCTCAGGACCCGGCCTCCAAGCCCCGCTAGGACTCCCGAGGTCCGGGCCCCAAGGTCAGCCTCTGCCTTGCTTCTCTAGGGGCTGCGGAGCCAGCTGGGACGTGTTTTCCTCTGTCAATGCAGGCAGATGCTGTGCATCCGTCTTCTACACACGTGCTTCTGCCTGGAGAGGAAGATAAAGCAGCTTGTTCCTCCTGCACTACTACATGAGCGTGGTGTGGCCACCGGTTATTGAACGTAGGTGTGTGTGCGTGCGTGTAGGCACGTGAGTTAGGGAGGGGAGTTGATGCCAAGGACGGGATAGCGTCAGGAATGCTACGTTTCTCTCCTGACAGCTGTGTCTCGAGAATAAGTTGAACAGGATCTCTTAGCGCTAATAACCGAGAATCCGAAAACAACAGCAATAAGAATAATAGGTAGCACTTAGCACTTGCTATGCACAGGTCCTGTTCTGAGCTCTTTATGTATATAAACTCATTTAACCCCGAAAATGCCCGTGAGAAAGTCCTACCATCATTCCAGTTTACAGATGGGCAAGCCAAGGCACAGAGAGGCTAAGTAATTCACTTCAGGTAGTTCATGCCGGAAGTGGCAGCACGAATACTCGGAACTACTCCACTGCAGGGTCTGTCATCACCTTTTGGTGCCTCAGCGTGGCCTTTGGCCTGAGTGGGAGAAGAAAACAGAAAGGTTTTCCCCAAGTAGGAGTGGACTTCTGTAAAGCTCCCATTGCAGAGCCCCAGAGCGGTGCCTGGGCCATGGGGACCCTTCATGTCCAGATTACCAGTTACCAAAACCCCTCTAGTCAGTAGAGGACACAGTTCCTGGCACCAAAGAGAACATCTGGAAATGTTGGACTGAATATGTGTGACCCATAGGCATTGCTTTTGGAAACGATTCCCGCCTTTATGTCATTTGCTTGTTCGTTACTTCCGAGGAGTTAAGAAGCCAACAATCCTGGTCACACGTGCTTTCCAGTTTGCTGCACGTATTGTGAATAAACCCAGGTACGGTCTGGGAGTCTTGGTGGCTTGGACCCCTGCCTCTGATACCTGGACCCTGTGCTATGACAACAGACACCCCCCTGTGCTCTGCACCTCCCTGGATGCCTTCTGATGATCAGAGAGAGATTGGATTGTTTAGTCTTGGTTTAGTAATTACTGTACATCTTCTCTTTTTACTGTGTTTAGGCTCATCAGCCTTTGAAAGTTGGTTTTATGGACATAGAAGCTTGGCGGGCTACAACAAAAACAGCCATTGTGTGATATTCCATGGTTTCTGTGGGTCAGGAATTCAGGAAGGCCTCAGCTGAGCCATTCTGCCTGGGGTCTCTGATGCGGTTGCAGTTGGAAAGGGGCTGGAACTGGAATGGCTGGGGCGGGGGGTTACTGAGCCATTTCTCTCCTTGCCTGTGGCCTCAGGGCCCCTCCACCTGGTCTTTTAGCCTAGGTTGCTTGGGGCTTCCTTACAGCACGGTGGCCTCAGGATAGTGAGACATGGTAGCTCAGGATCCCAAGCCCGAGTGTTTCACGGACCCAGGCAGAAGCTGCATCATCTTCTGTGACCTAGTCTTGGAAGTCACATAGGGTCACTTCCCCCATAGTTAAGCTTAAGGCAAGGGAACAGAGCCCTCACCTCACCATGGACGGAGTGTCCAAGTCACCAAGAGGAGCCATCTTTGGAAAATGCAATCTGCCACAGAGGGGGTTTGGCAGGGGCTCCAGGACAATGTGAGAGCCCTACAGGGGTCTCTTGACCCAGGCTGTGTCCCTGATACTTACAAACCTTGGGCACCTAGCTGCCCGAGGGCACTGCTCAGGGAGGTGCTGGATGGAGCCTTGCCTGGAGCAGGTGCCCTGGGAGGTCAGGGCTGCAGGAACGCATTGAGGGGAGGGGTCCGAAGGGACGGGAGGAGCTGAGTGACAGCCATCCAAATCAGAGAGGTGAAATAGTGGATCACGGGCCAAGAGGAGCTGAGTTCAGACCGCCCTATGGAGAGCTCAGACCCCGCTTTGGAGAAGGGGAGGGGCTAAGAGTGGGGACCAGGCCCAGAATGGCGCGTTAGCATTGAGGATGCTTACTGCCCTCGCGAGGGCCACTGGGGAAAGGGCTTTGAGGAGGAGAGGCAGGCTCTGGCATTCCGTGTCTGCCTGAGTTAGCAGGGTGTCACCCCTGGCTGGTCCCCCGCCACTAGCATCCCAGGCAGACAGAAACACATCCTTCTCAGGGTGGAGGTGGGGGGAAGGTCTCCAGCGGGGGAGGTAGAGGTGTGGATTGAGGGGCTGCGTCCCAAATCCCTGCTCGGGAGCACGTGGCCCCCAGCCAGGCCTGTGTGAGAAATTGATTCCACAGCCAACCTGACCGCCTAAGGCCTCGACAAAGCGGAGAGCGGCATCCATAAAGTGCTGCCCCCCACGCCAAGCACCTCGGCGGCCTCTGTTTGAAGGTAAGTCCATCCATAAGCCTGCCGTCACTCTGGGCTTAATGTACACGATTTCTGGCATTTACAGCAGCGCAGCTCCGAACGCCGGAAGAAACTCCAGCAGAATAATTTGCCAGGGGAAGGCGTGCGGAGTGGCAATTGCTCATGGCACATCTGAACAGCGACGGCTCCCGGGCCAACAAGCTCCCTGACAATCCTGGCCCCCCGGCCTCTCTCCACCGCTCACCTCGCCGCTAAGGAGGGGTTTTCTGAGACGGAGATTGCGCGCTCTGTGGGCTTTGACTCCGTGTGTAGGCGCTGATGTTGGATGTCTTTGAGCCCCTGAGTCCGGGTGGAAGCCGGAGGCGGGGGCGATGGGTGGGGTGGGCCCTGCTGCTTCTCAGCTTGATGCCAGCACAGCAGCAGAGGGACGGATGGGGGTTGGTCCTTGGGGCCCTAAGGATTTTCTAGGATGTTGGGACACTCGACTTTGAGTCAACGTGACTCACTGTGGTGCAGCCCTGTCCCTTGGCTTGAGGGGTTGGGGGCCAGTCGCCACCCCCGGCTCTGGGGCTGCCTGCTCCCACCTGAGCCCCTGAGAGCATCCCCGGCCTCTTTCTATGGCCGCCTGGCTCTCTCCCCTCTGCTTCTGTTTCTCAGCTTCTCTCTCCTTTTTTCTGTTTCTGCGTCTCCCACTTTCATCCCCTCTCTGGGTGTCTCTCCTCTCTGTCTTGGTGTGTCTTGGCTTCGATCCGTGTGTGTCCCCAGATCTCTTGGTCTCTGTGTCTCTCTGTCTCTTTCTATGTCTCATACTCCTTCCCTCTCTCTCCCTCTCCCTGTCTCTCTGTTTCTATTTCTACCTATCTCTTTCTTGCTGTCTCTCTCTTCTTCCCCCCCACCTCAATTTCTCTGTCTCTCTCCTGGATCCTGTGGCAGTGCGCAGCCTGAGCGTGCGTCCTGAGGGGACTGTGGAGCCAGCAAGCCCAGCACGGCATTTCTTTTCCTCACCCAGCATCTCCCTCAGCCCCGCCCGCCTCCCTGCCAACCCAGTCCTCCCAGCCTAGCAGTGAGTGAGGGCTGCGGTCAGACAGGGCAGCCTCGCCTCCCGGACTCACAGGCTATTTTTACCACATTTAGCTCCGGGTCTGCTGGCTGGGGGCTTTAGCTCTCTGAGCAGGTTAGAGACATGCGCACACATGAGCGCATCCTAGAAGCAAGGCCTCCTGGCACCGCCCTGGCCACTTCCCTGCCACGGGGACCCTGTTCTTTCCTCCTGCCTCCTTTAATTATTTGACTTGAGGGCATTGATGTCTACCCACGTGATGCAAATATGATCCCCTGGATCTGGGTTTGGATGGCATGAAACTCTCATACCTTATGTTTGTTTACTCATCAAATCCCCAAAACAACCCTATGAAGTAGTTACTGTTATTATCCCCACTTTACAGATGGGGAAAACTGAGGCATAGAGATACTGTCTCCCCAGGAGACACGATGAGTAAGCGGCAGAGCCGGGATTCGTACCCAGGAAGAGTGGCTCCCGAGCTCCATTCATAACTCTCACGCCGCTCCCAGTCTCCTCCCACATGTGGTCGGAAACACATGGAAGTGATCCCCATCCTCCAGCATCAGAAATGCTGACTTTCATCCCTCCACAAACACTCCATTTTTAGAAATAAACTCTGAATGTCAACTTGTACTGATTCTTGCAGTGGTTTTGATGTTTTTAAAAGCCCACATTTTATAGCCGCTGGTATTAAGTTTACTACTTTTTGGGACAAATGCCAAATGGCACAGCAAATAAAAAAGAAAGAAAGAAAGAAAGAAGAGACCCCTAAAGGAGAGAGGCCATGCCTTCTCTGTAAACCCAGCCCCTGAGAAAAACCTTCACCTTGTAGCCAACAACAGTAACAAAAGCTTCTGCCTCAATGGGCAAAGGGTAGGAATGTGGGTTATAGTCAATTTTCTAGGTAGCAGCAACCAAGCAGTTGACAAAAATTTCATTGGGACATTTGTAAGTCTGAGGCTGCCTAACTGGCCACCTGGCGTCCGCTCACACTCCTTTGCAAAGCAGCCAGAGCCATGCGAATACGGTCATAGCACTGACCTGTTTTCAAGCCCCCGATAGCTTCCCATCACTCTTGGGCTAAAAACCAAACTTGGAGTGGTTGTGCTGCACAATCTGGCCCCTGTGGACATCTTCAGACTCATCTTCCACCTCTGGCACTCCCCTGTGCCCACCAAACTCCAGCCACGCTGGCCTCACAGAGCCTCAGACTCTCCTTCCTGACCCCCGGACCTTTGAACATGCTGTTCTCTCAGTTCAGAATATGCTCCTCCAACCTCCTCTGAGCCAGTTCAGTGGTTCCCATAGGGAAGTCCTGAGAACGGCAGCATCAGCCTCATCTGGGACCTTGTTAGTAAAGCCGATCCTCGGGCCCGACCCCAGACCCGCTGAATCAGACACTCTGGGGGTGGGGTCCAGCACTCTCAGCTCTAACCAGCCACCTAGGGGATTCTGATGCCCGCTGAAGGCTGAGAATTCCTGGCCCAGTCAACCTGTCCTCGGCTTCCATGTTTCAGCTCTCACACCACTATCTGCGCCTCAGGGACGATGCCCTGACAACGTCCACCTGAGCGTAGGTTGGGGTCCTTTCCTGCAAAGGAACTGTTTCAGTTTTGCAATTGTACAAGTGTTGTGGGATTAATTGACTACAGCCTGTCTCTCTGACTAGACTGTAAGCTCCATGAGGGCAGGGATCATACCCATTTTGCTCAGAACGTGGATCCCCAGAACTCTGTATGATGCCTGACACACACATTACACAATGTTAACTGAATGAGCGAACGGAGGTGGAATCCTAGTCCTGACGTTCCCGACTCCCCGGCATCCTGGCCTCCTGTCTGTTACGTGGGGATGCCAGAACTGGCCTCTGACCTCCTGGACACACTGTGATGGGGAGAACAGTCACCAGCAGCAGTAGTACTGCCACTAACAGTGCTCACAATGGGCCGGGTGCTGTCCTAAGCAATTTGCAGGTGTTAAATACAAGGAAAAGTGCATTGACAAGTCTGCACAGATGTGCAGATTTCCTCTCCAGCCGCTCATATCCATTCTCTGATCTTTGTTCTGGTCTTGTCTCGGGAGGCTGACCTCTGCAGATGGCATCACTGGGCGCCCTGGCCCTCTGGCTCCCTGTTGGGTGTTGCCAATGGGAGGCACCTGCAGGGGTTTGGAGTGAGAGAGGAGAGTGAGGCAGGGTGTTTATCCTACCTCCTGAATCTCTTTTCCAGGTCACAGTATTGAGACTGGCCGCATTTCTCTACCTATAGCCACAGCTCCTGTCTGAAGGCCTTGCTTCCGTGGTTGCCGAGCTGAACTGGGGCAAAACCACTTGTTCCCTTTTCCCTTTCAAGCCATCTTAGTCAGTTTGGGCTGGTTAAACAATGGATATTTATTTCTCATGGTTCTGGAGGTTGGGAAGTCCAGGATCAAGGTGCTGTCAGATCTGGTGCCTGGTGAGGACCCACTTCCTGGTCTGCAGACGGCTATCTTCTCCTGGTCTCCCCACATGGCAGACAGCAAAGAAGGAGAAAAGCAAGGTCTCTTGTGTCTTTTTTCTGAGGGCACTAACCTCATTCATGAGGGCTCCACCCTCGTGGCCTGTTCTCCTCTCAAAGGCCCCGCGTCCTAACACCATCGCCTTGGGGGTTAGGTTTTTAACATATGCATTTTGGGGAGACGCAAACATGCAGTCCATGGCACAGGCCTAGGAGTGGTCACAGCGTCCTGCTGTTGTTAGCCCCCGGGTGTGTCACCATTCACTGTGTTTGGTTTGTTTTGACAGTGTTTTTCTTCCTTTTCTAAATGTATCATCTCTACTTTCTCCTCAACAGCAGTGTCCGGTGAATAGAAAGAAGCAGCCCAGCCCAGTGGGATTCAACTACCAGGCTAGATAAGGAAACCCAGACCACCAGGCAATTTAAGCCACTCCCGCATCCCGTCCCGTCCCCCCCCCACCCCCAGCAGGGAAGAAGAAGTCATCCTTGGCTGCCACTGCCCAGCCCTGCCATCGGTGAAGCCCACCAAAGCCACTGTCTTGGACACCCACTCAGTTGCTACCTGGTAACTTCCCTTGGAGCACTTGGGGGGCAAAGGAGAGGGAACATGCCTGCAATGTAATTAACACTATAACAACTTGTTTCCCCCTTGGAGAATTACACCATTAGCTGCTTCAATTGTGCATGAAATATAAATTACATTACTCGGAGGCATCCTGTCGGAGCAGACGCAATGCTAAGTGACGAGGCTCTCCACGGTGCACCCCACTCCCCAGCCAGTGGGTCAAAAGGAACACGAGCCCTGAGGCCTAAAGCCAGCAGATCTGCCCTGTGATCTCCCTGGCTGTTCCAGCCTCAGAGGACCCAGGGCGGAGAATCTTTGCCGGAGGAAGCCATGTCCAGAGAGCATCATCCCCAGCCCTTTCTCACTTTCTGAAAGGATTTGGAGCCCTGGACCAAGCCTCTTCTCATGCCCAGCTCCCAGACACAAGCAGAAAAAGGGGGCTGCTTTCCTTCTCACTCTGTGTGTGTGCGCGCGTGTGCGTGTGCGTGTGCGTGCGAAGGGTAGAGGAGCTAGTCCGGGGTATTAACCTGTCAGGCTGAATGGGAAGCGAGTGGGCAAATGTACTTGAGAAGGGAGGGAGGTAATCCTTCACCAGTCGGATCCAAAGTTGTCCCCGGCATCCATTCATCCTGCCGTCCATGAATTCGCCTTGCTGAAACGCTCCCGTTCCCCACCTGGGCCAGGCCCGTGCAGCTCCCTACTTTGTTTCAACGCCAGCTGTCTGGCACTAACCTAAGCCAGCTTGAGACCCTCACTCTGCGTATCATTAGGTCTGGGTTGATAAGCTGCTGAGAAATAGGGTGCAGGGTTTCGGTCTGTCATCTTTCTTTGAAGACAGTGAAGAGCTTTCCAAATCCCGGTGTCACGAGAAGGCAGTCTTTGCTTTGTCAGAAGAGACACGGGTTGATTTGTATCTGTTTCCATTTGGAGAGGGGGAAGGGGCACTGGGTACACTTAGCCATGGCCACAGTTGTGCCTTTGATCTGAAGCCACCAGGCCGCCGATCCAGGGGCACCATTCCACCTCTTTCCTAGCACCCTGGTGCCTGGTCCCCTGGGAAAAGTGGGGTGGGCTGCCCCTGGGTGCCATCGACAGCTGCCGGGCAGGCTCAGAGCCAGCCCCCTCTCACCAGAGCCCCTGTGTGTTAGGGCAGGAAGTTTGGAAACCCAGCCTGAAGCTGCAGGAGAAATTTGGGAAAATATCGTGCAATTACCCTAATGACAGCTGTACAAATCACACAACCACCCGTCATATCCCCCGCCGCCAAGCAGAGCCAAAAACAGGAAGAGCCAAAACCCACATATGGATTCAGGGAGACCTCTGGAAGCTGTCCCTGCAGAGGGCCTGGGTGGGGGGAGCGGGAGCCAGGGTTGAAAAGGCTGCAGGGGCTCTGGCACTGGCCGGGCCGGAGGGGACCACCTCAGGTCCGCCCCCTCTGGCACAAACCTATTCTGAGGACCCCCAGCTTATGGAGGTCCTCCTGGCTGCCTTCTCTGTCAGGCTTCTGGCCTCACGCTCCCTTCCAGACCAGAGCAGTCCAGGAGACTCTGAACAGGGCCTACAGGGGACGGGGTGACAGCTGTCAGCTCCTGGTATTTGTCTGGCTTGGGAAACCTCCTCCATTCGGTAAATCCAGATATTGTCTCGGACTTCGATCAAGACCCAGATCAAGTCTGTCCTCTTCCTTTTCTCACAGAGCCATCCCAGGCTCCCACACCCTGGTCAGAATGCCTAAAAACACACCATTGTGCTCTGCAGTCCGCCTCTTGATTCCCGGCTCCCTTACAACCATCTGCTGTGAGCAATTACAAAAGTACCAGGTGGGGGACAGGAGGTTTCTGTTTCAGATGTCTCTGTCCCTCTCTTTCTCTGGCTGCACCATAGTTCTAGGCACACCGTAGGTGTTTCATCACAGATCCGCAGGACCGTGCGAAAGGATTGTTTTTCAATCGTCTGATTTCATGGCATAGAATTCGTGGTAGGTATTAATGGCTCCATTTTACAGATTGGGAAACTGAGACTTGAGAGGCGGCACAGAGGTAGCTCACAGATACTTGGTGTTTGTTGAGTACTCGTGCCAGGCTCAGGATTAGGCGCTGGGGATTACAAATATGAGGATATCATCAACCCTGGTCCTGGGGGCTTATTGCTCAATGAGAGGGTGGGAGACTCGGTCTCTTTGCTTTGTAACCTGTAGATGAGAGAGTTGCAGAGAAGCGCATCCCTGGGGCATCCCACACAAATGACTGAAAAGCAAAGACCAGAGAAAGAAGACTGCTCTGAACTTGTGGCTGGAATGGTTGTCCCTTGCCTGTAGATTAGATGAGAACTGGAGGGCCATTAGAGATCATATGGTTTAGTGAGGAACAGGAAAAGATGGCTGATTTCTCAAGGACAAGGCGGCTTCTAATGTAATTCGTGACAACAATAGCTACTAGTCTTTGAAAAGTCACCCCGTGGCAGGCCTGGTGCCGAATCCTTTCCTCACATTATCTCTGCAGCAGAAAAGGGTGCTGGTTACCACTGTGGCCTGCTGCCAGGCTGCCCTGGGTTCCAATCCCGACTCTATCACCATATCCCAGCTATGTGACCTTGGGTGAGTCCTGGAACCTCCTCTGGCTCTGTTTGTAGAAAGGGGATATAATAGTTCTTCACCTCATTGAGGTGTTGTGGAGATTGAATGGATTAACATACACAGAGAGTTTAGAACACTGGTGTTGAATGGATTAACATACACAGAGAGTTTAGAACACTGGTGTTCAAAGTGTGGTCTGTGGACCAGCGGCTTCTGCATCCCCCATTAGAAATGCAGGGCTCAGGCGCTGTCCCAGGCCTGCTGAATCCGAATCTATATTTCCAAGACCCCGAGAGGGTTCACATACATGCTAGAAGCACTGGCTGGAAACAGCACCTGGAGTGGGGTAAGTGCTCTGTAACCGTCGGCTGTGATGAGTGTTATTATTTATCATTACATCTAATCCCACAGCACACCACAGGGCAGGAATCCGAGACTCAGACAAGGTAAGTATGCTGCCCCAGCTCCCACACCCGGGAGGCAGGATTCCAGCGTAAAGACAGTCAGCAACCAGCCCTCTGTGCCCAGAAATGAGGGGCTTTCAGTGCTAAAAGCAAGATGGCCCCAGGAGAACCACTGTGGGTTCGGTTGGTCACCATAGGTGCAGATAACACCAAGTTTCAGGGGCCCTGCCTACGGCACACAGCATCACCGCAACATGCATTTTTTTTTTTTTTTTTTTTTTTTTTACTGTGTTTGAATACAAGCGTCGCCTGCCAATGCAGGGGACACGGGTTCGAGCCCCGGCCCGGGAAGATCCCACATGCCATGGAGCAACTAAGCCCGCACGCCACAACTACTGAGCCTGCGCTCTAGAGCCCGCGAGCCACAACTACTGAAGCCCGCACGCCTAGAGCCCGTGCTCCGCAACAAGAGAAACCACCGCAATGAGAAGCCCGCGCGCAGCAACGAAGAGTAGCCCCCGCTCACCGCAAGTAGAGAAAGCCCGCGCACAGCAACGAAGACCCAACGAGGCCAAAAAAAAAAAAAATTAATCAATTAAAAAAACTAAAAAAAATAAAGTGTACAATTCTGTAGCATTAAGTAGATTCATAATATCCTGCAACCGTCACCACTTTCTAGTTCCAGAAGTTTTCCATGCCCCTGAATGGAAGCCCCATACCCATTAGCCTCTCCCATTAGCCTCTCCTCCCCAGCCCCTGGCAACTACTGATTTACTTTCTCTCTATAGATTCGTCTGTACTGGACATTTCATATAAATAGAATGGACAGTATGTGGTCTTTTGTGTCTGGCTTCTTTCACTTAACATAGTGTTTCTGAGGTTCACCCACATTGCAGCATGTGTCAGAATTTCATTCCTTTTTATGGTTCCATTGTATGCACAGACAGCATTTTGTTTACCCGTTCATCCCCTGATGGACACTTTTGCTCTTTCCACCTTTGGCTATTGTGAAGAATACTGCTATGAACATTGCTGTACAAGCGCTGTACAAGTATCTGTTCGAGTCCCTGCGTTCAATTCTTCGGGGTCTGTACCTAAGAGCTGAACTGCTCCTAGGGTCACGTGGGAGTTCTACGTTTATGCATTTTTAAGGCCCTCTGTGTGTTGGGCACTGAAAAAACCCTTCAGATCCAGAGAGAAACACCACCTAGACTCTGCCCTTGCAGGCATCTGTCCAGGGGTGAGTCAGCGCGCATGCCCGTTGAGGCCCAGGTGCCCCCAGTCCCCTCGGTTGCTGGCCCAGGCTGGAGAGTCTGCATTTTGCTTTCCCGTGCTCTGCAGCCTCCTTCGAGGAACTGGAACAGAAATTTCTGTTGCTCAGTTACACTGAAGGAGCCAACGGGGGCTAAGGAAACCGAGTGGAGAGCACGAAAGTGTGTCGTAGTCCTTGAGGGCGCGGCCATTGGTGCCGGGGAGTTGAGACGGAGGGAAGAAGGCGGTGGGGGGAGAAGAGGGAGAGTCAATTTCTGGATCCATCCTTGGGGAAGGAGGAGTAGCCTCAAAGTAAAAGGGTGAAAATCCCTCTTTGCTTTCAAGAGGAACTGCTGGGCCACACCTCGCCTAAGGTGGCCAGGTCTGGTGGCGGCGGAATTGAAGTGCTACGCGTGGGAGGGTGGTCGATGCCTGGGTGGTCACCATTCAGGGGCTTCCTGTGTATTCTGGCCTAATGAATAGCCTTTGCTGATTTCCCAGAGTCTTTCCCTGGGACCTCCACCTGCCCCGCCCCCCAACAATGGCAGGTGAAGGCTGCAGCGGGAGGTGGGCCAGGAGACACCCCCCACAACCAGGCTGCAGCGGGAAGCAAGCAGGGCTGTCTCCCTCACCCCAGACCCCGGCAGGATGCGAATTGGGCTTTGTGGCTTCCTCCAGGTTAGAAGCCAAGACAGAGCAAGAGAAGTGAGAGCAGAGAGAGGAAGGAGGAGGAGATGAGGAAGAGAGAGCTTCTGCTGGAGGAAATAATGACCAGAAGGGCTACAAGTCAGGACGAGGGGTGGCGGGGACGCCAATGCTGCTGCTAGGGTTGGCGGGTAACGAACGAGGGGAGAGGGAAGGGCGCGAGGTCAGCGAAGGCCAGCCTCCAAGCTGTCTCGAATTATGTTTCCACTCCCTGACACAGCTGAACAGGCTGTTTTTTTTCTCTCTCTCCACTGTAAACACTCCAGCCTTCACCTCCACCGCACACTGAACCCCAAAGTGGGGCCCTTATCTGCCCGCCCCTCCCACCAACCTGTCCCTGTTGCCATGGAAACTATCTGGGGTAAGGTGATCTCTCTCTATTTCCAACCTCCCTGCTTTCAGCACCAATCAATCAAACCCCCCAACCCCATCTCTCAGGGGGAGGTCCTAGGGGAGAGTGAGGAAGGAGAGAAATTAAACACAGGAAAAAGAACAACAGTAAAGAAAAATGAACAAAGAGAAGGGGTGATGTAATTCCGGCTGTTGATCAATTCCTTTTGTCCCTCCAGCGACCACACCCTCCCCGTTCTTAACTCCTAAAGGTGGAAGGGACTCTCCGTGGGGGGTTTCCAGAGCCTCCAGCCTGGACCCAGGGCTGAGGAGTTGGCTTCCAACTGTCCACGCCCCTCCTCTGAAGGAAGGTCATTGGAATGACAAATCAGCCTGGTCACGGGTAATTAGAGACGGGCTGGGGCTTACCTGCCAGAGCGAGCAAGGTTATAATGGGGTTGACCAGTGAGGATTTATTTCCTGTGGCAGCTTGTATTTTGCACAAATGGCTAAAACAATAGCTTCGGCCTTACATGCTCTCCGGGAACCTTGCCTCGCTCACGTGCAAAGGTGGACTCTATGTCCCTTCCCCTTGAACCTGGGCACCAATCAGAGTCCTTATGGCCTCTTAACTACTCGAATACTACAACTCGAAGCGCCTGGCTGAGCCCAGCCAATCCCCAACTGATGGTTGTGGTTTTCTGCCAATGGGTTTGGGATGGCTTGTTTCACAGCAATAGAAAACTAGAATGAAGTCAGACGTTAGGAATTAGAAGTCTGGGCACTATGGCAAGATTTCCCACCATGAGCTCACTTCAACATCTCAGCTTATCTGCCTCTAAAAGCAAAGATGTTTAACTGCTTCTCATATGACCTGGCTGACGGTTGGTTTTGTGCTGGGTACACATAGCCATAATCGGTCACCGCTCTGATTGTAAAATGCTGTGAGGGATCTAGGTGACAATTATGATCCAGATGCCCATTTCGTGCCCCAAAAGAAACAGCCGTCCCATTTCCACTGGGTGCTTGTCTTAGCAGTTTGCTAAGTTAACCATGCCAGCCGATAACCTGCAGCTTATCTATTCTTTGTTAGTTACAAAACCAATGGACTCTCTGTATGTTCTCTCGATACTTCCTTCCGTTTGTGAAGTACGGTCCAACTTTCAGTCCTAACTGTGCGCTGGCTCCCCCGCAGGTAGCGGTCACCTCGCTTTCTGCTCAAACTTCCTGAAAGTTGTATGCATCGGTGGTCTCAAACTTTAGCCTACATCAGAATCACCTGGGGGGCTCGTTAAAAACCAGATTCCTGGACTCCACCCTCAGAATTTCGGTAGGTCTGATTCAGTGAGGCCCAAGATTGTGGGTTTCTAACAAGCTTCCAGATGTTGCTCCACCTCTCCTTCTATTCCCCCTTCAGCCTAGTACAGTGTGATATTTCCCTCCCCCAGGATTGTGTAATAGTCAAACCGAATGACTTTTGCTCATTCCCTACCCTCCTTTGACATCTAGGCATCATTCAATGCCATTCGCCACTTTTTCCTTCTTGCAAACTTCCTCTTCCCTTGCCTCCTGCTACATATCTCTTGCAGTTCTGAACCCATCTTATTGCTCTTTCTTCCTCTCTTTCTTTGCTCATCTCTAGAAGGTTGACATGCTCTACTGTTCTCTTTTTTTTTTTTTTTTTTTTTTGCTTGCGGTACGCGGGCCTCTCACTGCCGTGGCCTCTCCCGTTGCGGAGCGCAGGCTCCGGACGCGCAGGCTCAGTAACCATGGCTCACGGGCCCAGCCGCTCCGCGGCATGTGGGATCCTCCCGGACCGGGGCACGAACCCGCGTCCCCTGCATCGGCAGGCAGATTCTCAACCACTGCGCCACCAGGGAAGCCCTGTTCTCTTCTTGATCTTTTCCCAGCCTCTACCCTTCCTGCCCGGTTCCTACCATCATCTTCCATCTGCACACCAATGCCTTCCAAATGCAGAGCTCCTGCTATAGCCTCTTTGCTGATTTCCAGGCCCATATTTCCACCAGCCTACTGGGCATCTTGAGCTGGGGATCCTGTATACATTCACCGTGTCCAAAACCACCCTTCTATAATCTTTGGTAAACCTGCTTTCCATCCTTTATCCCCTCAAAGCCAAATGATCATCAGATCCTAGCCAGAAATGTTTCTCTAGTCCCCATTCTCCCCTCTAGTCTCCTTATCCACCCCCATCCTTGTTTGGATCCCCAGTAGCTCCTGCCTGGACCATTGCCATGGCTTTCTAAGCTTTCCTTGCCGCCAGCCGATTTCCCTGCCATTCCATTTGTTTACACCATTACCGGTTAGATTTCTTAATCTTAAACAGATCACTTAAGTCCCTGATTAAAACAGTGGAATGACTCTCCGTAATTGTAGCGGACACTACCAGCTCTCCGCCCTCTAATCTCTTCACCATTTGCGTCCTGACAGCCAGCGTCTCTTTGCCGAGGGACTGCACTCAGGCTGCCAGAGCCACTTCCCCTCTGCCACGGAGCAAGAACAGCCTAAGTTCCCCAGGGGGCAGCCCTGAACCAGTGACTGGCTAATGGGTGGGCGGCTGTAAGTTCCCCCTGCAGGACTAGGCTAAGGTTGCCTTTGGAAGGACTTGGCTTAGTATGGGCCCTTGGCTTGGCTTTTGACCTTTTCCTACTTTCTCTCGAGCTCTTGCTGATAGCATCTGCTAACAAATCATTTTCACAAGAATCCTTGTCTCCAAGTCAGCTTCTGCGGACCTTGACCTAAGGCAAGTACTTGAGGAGAAAAAAACCCTCTTAAATCTGGAAATCAAGGCCCTTCAAAATCCAGTCTTAACAGTGTTTCTGGATTCATCTTTCCCGAGTTCCATGTGACACTGCAGCCACATCAAGGCCTTGCGTTCCCAGATAAGGCCATGTGCTTCCAGACTCTTGTGGCTCCGCTGTTGGGACATGTCAATCCAGCTCATCCTTGAAGGCCCAGCACACATGGGAAACCTTTGGAAATCCCTCTTCCAGTGCCACTGCCCCAGTTCCTTTTTGTCTTTGTCTTTTGTATATTTCCCTGGTACAATACTTAATTGAGTTAATGCGCGTAAGTCTGCTTCCCACATTCAGATATGAACTTCCTCAGGCATGACCACGTTTCATGAAGTTTGGTATTCTTGGCACTCTGCAGAGTCCTTGGTCCTCAGTAAGTGCTCGTTATGGGCTGAATTGTATCCCCCAGAAAAAAATATGCTGGAGTCCGAACTACCAGGACCCCACCATGTGATTTTATTTGGAGACAGGGTCTTTGCAGATGTTGGTAAGTTATAGTGAAGTCATTAGGGTGGGCCCTAATCCAATATGACTGGTGTCCTAATAAAAAAGGGAAATTTGGACACAGGGAGAAAGACGTGTGAAGATGAAGGCAGCGGCTGAGGTGATGCCTTGACAAGTCAAGGAACACCAAAGATTGCCAGCAAACCATCAGAAGCTAGGGGAAAGGCATAGAACAAATTCTCCCTCACACCCTCAGAAGGAGCCCACCCTACCGACACCTTGATCTTGGGCTTCTGGCCTCCAGAACTGTGAGACAGCACATTTCAGTTGTTGGAAGTCCCTCAATTCACGGTACTTTGTTATGGCGGCCCCAGGAAATGAATACCGTGCTCAGTAAATGTTTTTTGAATGAATGAATTTGACATAACCCTTATTTAGCACTTACCATGTACCAGGCACTGTTCTAAGCCCGACACAAATACTAACTCCTTTAATTCTCATAACACCACTGTGAGGCAAGTGTTGTTATTATCCTCATTTTACAGAGAAGAAAATTTAAGCACAGAGAGGTTAAGTAACTTACCCAAGGTTGCAGAGCAAGTGACAGAATTTGAAAGGCAGTCTGACTCCAGAGCCTTAGAGCTTTGCCACTATGCTCTGCTGAATTAAGATAATTCTTGTAACAACTGTTGCAAATGAGGTTGTCAAGGCAGAGAGGGAAACTGGGACAGAGAGGGGTCAAGGGCTGAGTTTCACTTGGGTGGTAAGTGGCAGAGGGGGAAATTGACCTCTTTTCCCTGATTTCTAATCTAGTTCCCTTTCTACAAAGTAGAAGGGATGGGCCTTGAGAGTGTCTCGTGATAAACACTCACATTTGAGAGTCATTGCCACTAGTCTGGGTACCAGCCAGTAAAAACGGGGCGGGTAGTTGTCAGGGAGACCTGGCTCCCAGGGAGGGGGGGGGACGCTCCGTCGCTGGTTATGGGCTAACAGTGGTCGTGTAAATTTTCATTCTCAGTGAGTGTAACTTCCATGACTGATGGTCATAGGTAGAATTGCCTGGGCTTTAGATTTGTGGATCTGATGCCCATAAACCACATTTTCATATAGAATACATGTCTGAGGAGAAGCGGGCATGTTTTAATCTCGTGAGTTACGGCGCTGCCTCCCTCTAAAACCTCTGAGGCAGCCTCCGAGGAGTGAAGGGGTTGCTGTGACAAGGGAAAAACCCACCCAATGCCTCCCAGCCTCCCTTCCCGGCTCCTTGCTCAGAGACCAGGATCTATTTACTCTGTAGGAGGGGAGGATGTTGTAATCGGTTTTTAAGGGCTCTTGCTGCCTCGGAGTGGCAAGAAGAGAAGAGAGGTACACAGGCAATTTGGGCCTCTTCAGTCATGATTCCCAAATAGCTGTTGACAGCTGAGTGGTTCAGCAATGGATTTGGTTGCAAAGGATGACATTGGCGGTGGCGTGTGAGCGTGCATGTGTGTGCACGAGCGCGCGTGGGCGCATCCGTGCTTCTTCACAACCAGGTCGGCTCTGCTTATCAGGTTAGTGCTGGGTACCTTTGGGGCTGAACAAATGGGAGGAAAGAAGGTGTGCTTGCTGGAGAGCTTCCAGAAGGATGGGGCTTGCCGGAGATGGACAACGCGTTGGCCCACAAAGAGCACAAGTCACAAACAAGCCTTGTGCCAGGAGGGGGCTCCATGGGGGCACCTCCACGTGGTTTGAGGCTGGTGCAGGTGCGAACCCCGGCAGGTGCTGATCTGAAGGGGTAGCTGATGGGTCCAGAACCAGGGGAACCAGAGTGGAGCTGGGATAGACACACGCCGACGGGCTCGTGAGTACTTGGCTGAGGACTGGGCCGGATGCCAGGAGATACCGTACAAGAGGGCAGGACGGAAGCCAGGCCTGGACGTGGGCAGGTGTCATCGTCCCCTGGCTTTGCTCACCCCTCTGGCCACTCCTTCTCAGCCTCCTTTGCTGCTTCCTTCTTGCTTCCCCAGTCTCTCACCTTCGCGGTGCTTCAGGACTCCCTTGCACCTCTCCTCTTCTCTGCCTACACCCTTGCCCTAGGTGAGCTCATCCAGTCTCGCAGCGCTGAATCTCTACGCCGAGGCCTGCCGGATGCCCGTCTTCAGTGCAGGCATCCCCGCTGGGACACCCAACAGCACGCCACACTCAGCCACGCTCCCCACCAGCTGCTCACGTCCCAGACCTCACATTCACCCCTAACCTTTTTTCCCTCATCCAATCTTGCAGCAAATCCTGTTGTTGGCAGTACCTTACAACATAGATCCAGAATCTGGCCACTTCCCACCCTTCCAGCCGCCGCTGCCCCGCTCTGGTCACCATCCCCTGTGCCCTGGATCACAGCAGTAGCCTCCCAAGTGACTGCCCTTAGAACCTGTCCTTAACATGGCAGCCAAATTGCTCCTTTGGAACATGGCAGACCATGTCGCTTCACTGTTCACTACCTTCCAATGGCCCCCATCTCACCCTAGGTAAAGCCAAAGTCATCACGGTGGTCTCCGTGGCCCTACACAATCTCCCCTCCCCCCACCGCCCCAACTTTACTTCCTACCTTGCTCCCCAGTGCTCTCCCTGCCCACCCCCCATGGCAAGATGGCTTCCTTGCCCTGCCCCACAGGCCAGGCACACCCCTGTCTGAGGGCCTTTGCCCTGGCTCTTCGTTTGTTTGGAAAACTCTCCCTCCTCTCCTTCAGGGCTTGACCCGAACGTCACCTTCTCAGTGACACCTTCCTACACCACCCTATTGTCCCCCACTCTCCCTAGCCTGCTTCCTGATTTATTTTTCTCCATAGCACTGTGTCAACTCGCTCTATATTTTCCTCTCCCACTCGAATGTAGGCTCTGGGAAGGCAAAAACTTGCAAGTGTTTGGTTCACTATGGAACCTCTCATACCTTGAACAGGGCCTGGAACAAATTAAGGTACTCAATAAAAACTTATCAGACACATAAAACTAGTTTCTCTCCTTGGGTCTTATTCTATGTTATTATTAACCTGTATATTTTTCTCTTCCTTCCTTCCTCCTTTCTTTCCTTCCTTCCTTCCTTTTCCCCTTCCTCTTCCTCCTTCTCCTTCTCCTTCTTTTTCTCCTCCTTCTCCTCTCTCTCTTTCCCATTCTTGGTTAACTAAATAATGCTTACTATACCTTCAATTTCTGTAGTGCCTTAGAGGTTTTCACACCCTCTGTCTTAGTTGATTTGGGCTGCTGTAATACCACAGAAATACCACAGACTGGGTGGCTTATAAACCAGAGAAATTTCTTTCTCACAGTTCTGGAGGCTGGAACTCCAAGATCAAAGTGCAGCAGATTCAGTGTCTGGTGGGTGCCTGCTTCTTCACAGACTGCCATCTTTTCACTGTGTCTTCACATGGCAGAAGGGCAAGGGGTCTCTTTTGTAAGGCACTAATCTGATTCATGAGGGCTCCACCCTCACGACCTAATCATCTCCCAAATGTACTTCATAATACCATCACACTGGGGATAAGCTTTCAATATATGAATTTTGCAGGGGACACACATAACCCTCTCACACTCATGATCTCATCCAATCTTGACAACAGCCTTCTGAGGCCAACTGAGTAAGTTTTCCCATTCTCCTGTGACTGAGGGGTCAGCCTTGGACAAAGGAAAATGAAGCAGGTGCTCCAGATGTCCCAGAGTTTATTCTCTCAGCTCAGGTGTAGGGCTGTTCACCTGCAAATGTTTGCTCATTTTATTGGCTTTTCTTCCTTCTCTGCTCCCTTGCTGTGCTTCCTGGATCACCTCCCAGTCAAACCAACTGCATCTGAGTCCTTTCTCAGGGCTGGCTTCTGGGGGTACCTGTTACAGACTGAATGTTTGTGTCCCCCCCAATTCATATGCTGAAACCTAACGCCCAATGTGATGGCATAGGAGGTGGGGCCTTTGGGAGGTGATTGGCTCATGAGGGTGAAGCTCTCATGAATGGGATTTAGGTTTTATAAAAGAGACCCCAGAGAACTCTCTTGTCTGTTCCACTGTGTGAGGACACCGTGAAAAGAAGACCATCTATGAACCAGGAAGAGGGCCCCCATCAGGCACAGAATCTGCCAGTGCCTTGACCTTGGACTTCCCAGCTTGCGGAACTGTGAGAAATAAATGTCTATTGTCTAGGGACTTCCCTGGCTGTCCAGTGGTTAAGACTCTGCCCTTCCACTGCGGGGGGCACGGATTCGATCACTGGTCGGGGAACTAAGATCCCACGTGCAGCGCCACGTGGCCAAAAAAAAAAAAAAGTCTACTGTCTATTGTTTATGTCACCCAGTCCATGGCGTTCTATTACAGCAGCCCGAATGGACCAACACAACACGTAAACTGACACAAAAGGGGACCAAGCTTATTGATGATACTGAGAGACCTACTCTGTGGCCCTGGACGAGGGTTGCCAGAGTTTGCAAATAACTCCAGGTTGCCCAGTATTTATTTCAATGTTACACTTGGATTTCAGGTAAACCATGGGTACGTTCTTAGTATGTCTTATGAAATATCAGGGGTATATTTATACTAATAAATATTCGTTGTTTATCTGAAAATCAAATTTAACCGGGCATCCTGTATTTTATCTGGCACCCTGAACAGTGGTTGGAAATAAGGGTGAACTAATTAGCACACTGGAAATGATTACAGAGGCCTGGATTACGTGTGACTCTGGGCTGCAGCAGGCAGATCTGCGAACCTTTAACCTTTAACCTATCTAATCTGGGAATGGTTTGCATCCCATCATCCCCTTGGGCACCTTATATGCCAACTGTGTGGACGCTGGGGGAGAAACATGACCCAAAGAGGTTAAGGGGCTGACCACGACCCCGGGGTCTGTCCCCTGAGGTGGAAAGCCTCCTGGCCTTCGAGGCAGCGAGCCTAAGAAGTTTCCCAGGTGGCAATAATAGGAGTAGCTGCAGCGGCAGTAGCCACAGTTGGCGGAAACCCTCAGTCTGGGGCATGTCATCACAGAGCCAACAGTCAAAAATGGAAAGTTTTAGTCACACTCCTTTCTTTGGTTGCCATCTGTGGGGTAACGGGGAAATTGTGCTGCACGGGGTGCTCAGCCCACCTGCTACTAATCACTTCCCCAGAGAGCCGAGCTGGGGGCCTGAACAGGGGGCCTGACCAGGGTGGATCACAGTTACTAGCTCCTTTAATACACTGACAACTCAATGAGGTAGGTAGAACCCCATGTGACAGATGAGGAAACTGAGGTGCATGAAGTCACACAGCTTGGAGGTGGCAGGTCCAATGTCCAGACCCAGGCAATGTGACAGCCGAGCCGTCGCTCTCAGTCACTGTAGCACACGCCTCAGAACTGTTCCGGGAACCATAAAATAGAGTGTATAAAGGGCCCAGCAGAAGGTCAATGCCAGGTGGAGTCATTGTTTTACGTTCCTGTTATCCTCATCTTCCCGTGTGCCCTGAAATGACCTGTCCCAGGAGTCCTGCTGATGGCAGGGTGGCCAGGCTGATCCAGCTTCTCTCTGAGGACACCTGGGTGGCCGAAATCGACTCTTCAATCCCCTGATACTTGCCACGATTGCAGTCACCCCGCGCATCCAAGTTGCAGACCGAGCGCTTACTGCACAACCAGCAGTAGCTGCCAGGTGCCCTGGAAGACAAGCCCGCGGCAGAAGGGGCATGTACAACACACGCTCCAGGCAGGAGCAAATCAAACAGCCTTAGCTCAGGAAAGATAACCCCTCTGTATTTGGGGGTTGATCAGAGCTGACATGGGGTGCTGGCATTGCTTTTTGTCTTTTAACAGTGCTTGGATCAGATCTGAATGCAGATGCTGGGCTGGGCAGCTAAACTAGGGTCCCCCAATATTGCCTCTTCATTTACAATCAGCCATAGTGAAGTCCTGACTTGGGGGTTCAGAGCTCCCTGCATGCTGGACACGCCCTCTGCCCTCTGCCTGGCTCTTGCCTCAAGATCCAGCGTGTTGCTGACCAGGGCAATATGGGGGAAAGGACAGGATGGGCCCCCGTGTAACAGATGCTGTCGACACCCCGCCCTGTTCCCTCCTTGGGTGGGTTCAGGCTGTCTCCCGCCTGCCAGTATCTGCATCTCTCTGCCCAATGGCTTTCTCGAAACTATGCACCACCCCTCTGCCTGTGTGCCCGGAGGAATGACTCCCACCCCCAAAACACCCCCTCAACCAATGACAAATGGGAGTCAGCGTACTACGAATAGCCCAGATCCATAGAGTGGCCGTGGCCGGGGGATGACTCAGAGGTGTGTGTTTCACGCCAGTTCCACTCCAGCATACGAATAGCCCAGATCCATAGAGTGGCCGTGGCCGTGGCCGGGGGATGACTCAGAGGTGTGTGTTCCACGCCAATTCCACTCAGAGTGTGGTTCCCCCGACCGGTGACAAGGTGTGAAAAGTTTATTACTCCTTGCCTTTGAGATAAGTCCACCAAGAGAGAGTCCTTGTTTAGGAACTTGTAGAGCAATTTGACCACTGCTGTGACATTTGTATTGTACTTTACAAAACTATCCATCTACAGTGGATTGATACCAACACCAAAAAACCTGGCCTTGACCCTTGAGAAGCACTGGTCTTGTTCTTTCCTCGTTTCCCCAGTGGGATGAAGCCCAGTTGCCTGCAGTGCCAGCTGGCTTGATAACACACCCGTTATTGGCTGCCTTCCCTTCGCTGTCTCCCTTCCCTACCTCCCCCCTCCCTCACACCAACCAGTGTTTCTTGCATCTCCCAAATAAATGACTCACTGGCGCTCATTTCTTTGTCTCAGGATTGGCTTCTGGGGCAACGCAAACTCGGGCACCCTCCCTCATATAAGGCTGCCCACGCTGCCATTTGCTGCTCAGGGCATATGCCCCTGGGAGCTCCTTGACACTTTCCCCAAGGGGTTAAGTAGCCCATGAAGGATGACAAAGTTATCTGCCCACCTCCACATTTCTTCCTGCTTCCGTGGCCTAAGGCCCAGGTCACTGCCCCCACTGCCCTTTGCTTCTCCGGAGTCACGCAGACTGGCCACACGGCTGATGGAAGACACGCTTTCAGGCGCTAGGCTGCCCAGAATTGCCGAAATTCTGGCTAATACTGAATGCCCCCCACTTCACCTCCAGGCCGGCTCTTCCAGGGCCAAGGGAGCTTCGAGGGAAAGGTCTGAGGCAGGAATTTCTAGGCCAGAATGGCAAGTCAGGAAAACCTGTTCTTTTTCTGAAGCCACTGTTGCATGCACGTGGAATGCTTTTGTTCAGATACGAAGTGCCGGGTCGCGGTCCTTTACGCCCTGAATCATTTCCATGTGGCTCAGAGCCTCCCTGGGCTTGAGCTCTCTGATCCCTCTACTCCTTACTTGTTTACGGATTTCTCAATCTGACTCTGCTCAGACTGAAACAGGCCCTGCTGCCCGTAAAAACCCTGCACTTCTAAATCATCTCTCTCTCTCACTTACTCAACTCAGGTCCCCAGGACTCCCACAGCCCGGAATTAAAACCATCTTGAAATCTAATTTTTACTTCTCCATCTAGCAACTTCTTGCCCTTTGGCTTTTTGGTGTGTCTGCGCAGGCACCTTGGACATCCCTGTCGGTGCTCTTCCCTGTTCAAGGGGCTGTGGCGTGGAATGCTTCTCTTGAAGCTCTTTTATAAGCTCTGTAGAGTTTGCTCCTGGCCTGGCCCAGGCTGGGGTCAGCAGGTCTGTTGCAGGAACATGCACGCTGGCACAGGTGAGCCTAGCACCATGCCAGGGATCGCGGCGGTGCCGAGGAGTGTAGCTGTTCAGCCTGGCTGCGGAGAATTCACTGTGATAAGCAAGAGCTACTGAGAGGCTGGCTAGGAGGCGGGGGAGAGGCAGACTCTGCAGCTGACTGTCTGGGTTTGAACTCTGGCTCGGCCTCTTGTTACTGGTAGGGCTCTGGCTTCACTTTCCTTCGCTGTGTAAGGGTGATAATAATAGTACCTACCTTTTGAAATTGTTCCGAGGATTTGATGAGTTAGCATAGATGAAACGTTATGCCTCATAACGTCAGCTGTACTACCAGTACTAGTACTACGACTCCTCCACCACCCTGCGTTTTAAGTAGAACTTGTCTTCCCAGCCCAAGTGCCAGACAGGTGAGTGAAGGAGTCTTCAGATGTTTCCCAGTCCCAGCCTCCAGCTGCAAGTCACCCTGAGCCTTTGAGCCTTCCCAGCTGAGGCTTTAAACATCCTGGAGCAGAAACAAATCATCCTGACTACTCGATCCTGACCCACAGAATCCATGAGCATAATAAAACAGTTGTTGTTTTAAGCTACTAAATTTGGAGCACTATGTTATGCAGCAATACTAGCTAGAGCAAGAGGTGAAAGGACAACTTCAGTGGTAGGGCCAACATGAGCAAAGTCACCACAGAGGTCACAGTGTCCTGCAGCTGTCTAGCCATAGTCCAAGCCAATGTAATTCTTTTCAAAACTTAGTGGGTTTCCTGTGTATCAAGTTATAACGTATTCCATTAGACAAGAACTACATCCACAGATTTCTTTGAGACAGGTACCTCTTTCTTTTATGCTGCAAGTCAGGGCTGTAGGACAGCATCCTTAAGATTCTTAGAAAACATTAAGTCTATAAGTCACTGCATTGAGCCTTTTGAGATCTCAACAAAGGGTCTTATGACTGTACCCTTGATCTCATCTTACCGTGATCTCACGTCGTAGCGGCAGTCTGGATGCCAATTATTACTTTGAGACCCTTGCCAGAAAAGACCATGGATGAAAAACTGTTTTATATTTGAACCCAGCAAGTCCTGGCTTCCTTACATTTTGTCCAAATTCCGCTTGAAAACAAAATAGTTCTTTCTTTAGCTCCTCTTTATTCTTCTGTATTTTATTGCTATTCATCTGCTGCTTCAATTGTTAGTGACTATGATAATAGAGATTTTGGATAAAGCAGAAGGTAGAACGACACTGTAGCAAAAGGGAGTAGCCATGCTTAGTTAGGACCTATTAAATCCACACGTATTGAATTGTGGTACACAGGTCACATGCTTTGGCATCATTTTTGATGCTTGTTAAAAATCCACATTCCCAGGTCGTCAGTCAGATCACTGAGTCAGAAGGGGCTATGTACCGGAATCTACATTTTATGGACTTTCTTACGCCCACTACATGTGAAAAAAAGTTCTTACATCAGGCGCTGCAGGCATCCATTTTTTCCTACCCGGGTCCAGATTCTGGTCCTACATCTGATCTCTCTGCTCTCCTTTTGCCCCCCTGTATGGGGCTGGGTGTGGGCAGCAAACAGATGGCACACTCCCATAGGGTATGCATCTAATCAGGAGACTGGTTGCAATGGTACGGGCAGGGTTTCAAGACACCAAGCAAGCACGGGGCAGTACCTTTGGTTAAGCAATGGTGGAGAGCTGTCATCACCGCTAGAAAGGGCAGCTAGAAGTTATCTGAACTTGGAGAACCTCAATGTCCTTTGGCCTTCTCCCTAAAGAGTTCCTTTAACGTCCCTGGGTCGTTTAGCGGCAAAAGCCTGTGAAGGGGCTCCCGGGCTACGGAGTGGGACCCTTACTCAGTGCGGTCAGGTGGGGATGAGGCATCTGCCTGCTAATGGGGGGGCCCAGGGGGCTCTGAGGAGAAAGGCTGGCCCCAATTGTCCTCATATCCTTTGCCACCGCCTTTTCAGGACTTTCCTGTCTTTTCCAGCCTTGGAGGCCCTCCTATCTAGGCAGGAAGAGGAGCCAATAAATAAATTCACACTAAGGTGCTAGAAAGTGATAACAGCTAATCCCTTCCAAGGGCAATTGCTCTTGGAAAAAAAGGATGATTTCACTCAAAAGAAAGAGTGTCTCTGGGAAGAATACCACTCTTTGGTGCTGGCATGGGAGAAATTTATGGGCAGGGCTGCCTGAAACCCTTCAACTCAGCCCCTTCTCCTGCTTTTCTGTGAGTCTGATTTTCAGCACGTTCCCCCAAAGGCTTTCAAATGCTTCTACTTATGGAAGCTCCATGAGGGAAGGCCTATTTCTGTCTCTTCTGTTCGTTAATGTACTTCAGAGCCTGACATGGAGTAGTGCTCGCTCTGTGTTTGATGAATGAATGAATGAATGAATGAATGAATGAAATCTCTCCTCAGGAACCTGGCTCCTCCTGTCTGAAGTGAGACCCGCTCAGCGCCTTGCCCCTCCCCTCCAGTCTTCCCCGTGGCCTGCCTGGGATTGAGCTGAAAAATGATTTTTCATACACGTCGCCCTCATTATAACATCATCCCTCAGAGCGAAGCTCTCTGACCACCCTGAAGACCTGTTTAATGTGATGAAAGGTGATTTAATGGAGTTGAGGAGAGCGAAGCAGAAAGCAGACAGCCGTTTCAGAAAAGTGGAGCAGGCTGTCCCTCCAAGGGTAAGAAGAAAAAAAAAAAAAAAAAAAAAAGAGGAAGGGGGAAAAAAAATCCAACACCTTCTCCCAGAAGACGCTAGAATAAGAAGACGTTTTGGTCAGCTCCACAAGAAGGCAAAAATGAAAGCCAGATAAGCCCCGAGCAACCCCCCTTCCCAGCAGCAGATAACTAACTTACCATTTATTTACCTTGGAGCTGATTATGTAGTCGGTTGAGGCAGGCAGGGAGATTTTATTGACATTTGGTCTCCCTTCACACATTTTTGCGACAGGCAGACATCAGGGACCGAGCTGCAGGATATTAAAGGATTTGGAAAAGTTATCAAGGAATGGGACATATTTATCAAAGCCAGAGTGATATTAGAAAGCTGGGCTGCTGCTACACCTGGGTCTGTTACTTGATTAAAAAAATAATAATGATTCATCCTCTGGCTGCCTTTTGCACCTGGGTGAATGCTGAGCGGTTCTACGGGACCACCCTGGGCCAGGGATTTGCACATAAAGACCCTCTTTGGGTCTGGCAGAAAATGGTGGGTGATCGATCACACTGGTGGCTGGGGGTGTGCGCCCGCGCCCAGGCACGTGTAGGTGTGATCAAATCGTGTCTTCAGCAGGAAGCTCCTATGGGTGTGCCGCCTGACCTCCCCTGGACTGGACCAGTGTCCTCCGAGCATCTTTTCTTTCCAAAAGAGGACTATTCAGAGTTGGTCGAGTGACTGCAGGATTGGAGCAAAAGGAACCCTGTGAAGTATCCCCGGCTGCTTCAGCCACTGCATTTCTGGTGAATAGCAATTATGTAATACAGAAACTCTCCAATTTCCAACAACCAGTAAGTAAGAATATACCACGAGTCACCTCTATTTAGCTCTCCCCCAAATTTTTCCACATGAATTATTCAGTGTATGACTGTTTCAATATGTCTGTCTTTAAAAAAATGCTGGATGAACTTAAAGCAGCAAGAGGAAGAGCCTGCATTGCAAAAATGATACCCACCTGCATATTCCTCTTTTAAAAGGAAAGTCTTGAATGCGTTCACTCAGGTGAAAATATCATTAATCGCAAAGACTGACCAACGGCCACCAGGATGCAGGGGGTTAATCTGGGTTTTGCCATCTGATTCCAATGTATTCAGGCCTGGCTATAAATCGCTTATATGTCTGGGTGATAAAAAGCAAATATAAATTTTCAAAAAATTTAACCTTGCATGGTATAGAAAGAGAATACATAATATTCTCGGGCATAAATATGTCTCAAGACAAACTCATTGCGTATACCCAGAATACGTAATGGATTTTACCGAGACATATTTTTCCCCTAGCAAGAAAAAGCCAGAAATTCTGCAGTAAATTGATCGGGTGGTTTCCACAACTCTGAAATGAGAGCTGTGTCTCCCACTCAGGGCTGTCCACGCAAGGGACTGGGGAATCTCTGAAGACTCTCAGTGCCCTTCTAGAACGACGCAAAGTCCAGCTGAACAAGAGGAAATCTGGCTGAAGCTGGGTGATGGGAGACCTGGAGCTTCGGCATGATTCTGGGGCACCTCTTGGCCAAATCAGCCACTTCATGCGACTGGGTTCCAATTTCTGCATCAGGAAATGGAGGAGGCTGATCCAGAAACTACTGATTTCTAAGGCAGTGTTTCTCAGACGTCAGTGGGCGGGCAAATCCCCTGGGCTCTTGTTAAAAATGCAGATTCTAATTGGGTAGGACTGGGCAGTGACTCCCACCCTTGGCTGCACGTAAGAATCACCTGGGGGAGCTTTAAAAGATGCCGTTGCCCAGACCACATCCCAGACCAATTAAATCGGAATCTTTGGGGGTGCGACCCAGGCAACGATATTTGTTAAAGTTCCCCAGGTGATTCCAAGGTGCAGCCAAGGTTGAGTAGAACTGGTCACAGGCCCCACGTGGCTTTCACACATAGAACCAGCTATTTTGAGGTCTGTCACCCTCGTAGGCTCGCTTGTGACAATCCATTAAATAGAGCAGATGTAGTTCACTGACACGGGGGTCTACACTGGGCGGCTGTGTCATGGATGCACAGCTCCCCATCCCCCCTGCCCAGGTGAGGAGCCCGTTTGTCCAGGAGCCCAAGGCTGATGGGGTTCATGGACTTTTACAGGGTAATGGGCTGACCCCAGCAGAACTCTTCCTTTGCGATGCTTCTTTACTAAAGGCCAGGTTAGTGGTTGCAAACGCAGATGCCTACCTGGGCCCGGGCGGGCAGCACACATCATAAATCAGAGCTAGATGTTTGCATATTTAAATATCCAAGTGTATTTTTCCCTTCCTCAAAGAATTATACTCTTTCACATGTTTCTTAAAACTCGTGGCCATCTTTTCCTTTTTGGTAGAGCTATGGGTACAATATAAATATTTATCTACTCTATGAAATTCAACAGGGCAAGTGAAAGGGTGGAGTCAGGCTCACACAGAGCCTGAGGTTTGTCCAAATACACAATACTTTTACTTTTGCAAATAGACAGAAAGGGGCCTGTACAAGTGAGGGGTCCTGAAGTTTAAGCTTCATTGGCTTCAGGAGATAAAAGACAGCACAGGTGGAATCTTCTTCACACACCTCAGACCAAAAGTGTACCATAAAAATAAAAACAAACACTGATGGAATGGCTGGGGATATTTAATCCAAATAATTCCATGGAAAAGATGAGACTCTATTCTTCTGTGACCTTGAACTGTAACAACAACCAGGAGTAAGACCTGGCTGGCCTAGACCCTTATTACTCAAAGTGTGGTCCCCGGACCAGCAGCACTGACATCACCTGGGAGCTGGTTAGACGCACACAATCTCAGGTGCCGCCCCAGACACTGACTCAGAATCTGCACCGCCATCTGATGGGTATGACCGTCAGAGGATGAGGAAATTCTGCTGACTTAGAGAACACAGTGGAAGAAAAGAGGGGAGGTAGCTACTGGTCCGTTTGTTCATTAGTTCCTTCCTTCTTTCCTTCCTTCCCTCCTTCCTTCCTTCCCTCCTTCCTTCCTTCTTTTCTCTATGTATCCATTCAACAAGTATTCTTGGAGTGCCCCCTCTAGGCCGGGAGCTGTGACCTGCTAGTTAAATGGGATTAGTAAAAAGACCCGCAGCGATGGTTAACCACCCGGCTTTTCCTGTCCCCCCCCCCCACCAATTTTCTCTCCTTTCTTCCCCCACCCCCAGAACACACACCACACACACAGCGGGATCGCTGGTGCATGATGTCTGGTTGGGACAGGAACCTACTTGTTGGGCTGCAAACAGCCAGATGGGTGTGTGTGCACTGGATTCCTGAAAGAGCCTGGCACAGGGTGTGGGGTTCGGGTGGTGGGGAAGGGACGTCCCCCAAAGTTCAATACCACTAGGGGACAACAGCTCGCCCCTTTTGAGAGGGCGGGTCTTTGAGAGACACAGGGAATGACTGCCCTGAACGTCAGCCCTGGGTCTCTTAGCCTCTAGGGAACACCTCACTACTCAATGCCCTGGCCTGAAATGCAGACGAGTGAGGGTTAAGAGTTTGGATTCTTGGATCTGATTGCTTGGAGCTGAGGCTGTGGGCAAGTTAAGGTCACCCTCTGTCCCCTCTTCTGTAACACGGGCGTGGTAATGAGGTCCTTAGGGGTGTTGTGAGAATGCGGCAAGAAGGGTGCAGAGAAAGTGAACCTCCTGGTAAGCAAGAGCCTCTGGGACTGCTGAGGCCATATCAGTCACTCACAAGTTAGTATGAGTTAGATCTCACGGCGAGGCTCTGATGTGGAGGGGGGAGGGGTGAAGTTACCAGGGAGGGGTAACGGTTTTGAAGGGGGCTGGTCCAGAGAGCAGGGTGTGAGGTGCCCTTTTCGAATGTGAGGAGGAAACAGTAATGCGCAGAATTTCAAGGACTGAAAGCTGTGCTGGTTACCTCCTGGCAAAGGCCAGCCCCTGGCGCCTTTGCTCCTAGCTAACTCTGTGTTTATCCAGTGAAACATCAAACTCATGTCCTCTCATTAACCCTTTGTTTCTTCTTTGTTCCTGATTTAGAACACCCCACACTCTGATTATTTTTAGAGCCGTGAGAAGTCAGAAGTCACTTGTGTTTACAGAGAGGCCCAGCCGCCTTCAAAGGCAGGAGGGGAGCGTTCGCAGCACCCTGCCCTCTCCCCGGGCCCCAGGCCCCGCCCTTTGCAATACCTTCTGGGGCTCTTGGCTCGACAGAAGAAAAAACACAAAGGAGAGAAATCTTTTCTTTCTCTTAGATGTTTACTTTCTCAGTTTCCCCTGTGACCTGCGTGAGTTAAAAAAAAAAACACACACACACATACACTTTTATGTTTTTCCCTGCAAAGTGGGGAGAAGGAGACAGCCGCCTATGCAAGTCAGTGTTTGTGAAATCTGGGCATTTCTCCCATCCCTCCCTCCCCACCTTCTCCTTTTCCTTATGATGTCTCCTCAATACACCACCCAGCAGCCTCCAAACCAGGCCAGGGGTGAGGCCTTGAGCCGCATTCAGAATTATGGGTGCCCTTCAGTGGACGCTCCCAGCCAGAACCCCGTCTGCCCCATTTGAGAAGCCACGGTCCTAGGAGGTTTTCATCTCTGCGACCTAAAGTTTCTGCTTTCGTGCTGTGGAACGAGGGAGCTTGGAAGCTCTGTATCCATCACCCCTTTCCCCAAACGAGGGTGCCAAGGCCCAGAGAGTGGAGAGGCTTTTTCAAGGTCACCAAGCATAATGGTCACCGGGGTTCCTTCTGAATCCCCACAGGGCCGCTCCCACAGAACTGAGCTTGGTGTCACTCCCACGGCCCTTTGAAGTGTGATTAAATGAAGCCACTTTGAGCACACAGGGAGCAAGGGAAAGCAACTGGACAGACCAGGGTGTGAGAATTCACGCTGCTTAGGGTGGAAGGAAGGGTCATACTTCTGTCTGGTTTATGTTGCGTTCCCCTAGGCACCAGTGCCCAGACTCTTCTGCCGTTTTCTGTTCAGAGGTAGTAAGCAAGCTCTGCTTAAATTATGGCCATACTAGCAACATATCTGGGTGGTTGGATGTGACCAGAAGATTCTATCACTTCCCTTCATTGTGATGTGTCTACATTGTACCAGGGCAGGACCACAGAAATAATAGTCCCGTAGCTTTGAGACTATGTGAAAAGACACACACACACACACACACACACACACACACACACACACACACACACACTCCTTTACATACGGACCATGACACTGCAGCCGCCACACTGTTGTGCGTTCCCCTCCCTCCCACATACACGTGTGTAATTTGTGCAGGGGAGGTTCTCTCCTCCAGATTTGTGGGTCTAGGTCCCAAAATATCAGCCTCTGAAATGGAATCTAATAAAAACCTACCTGGTATGCATGACTTTCGTTATCTTCAGAATCTTCCAAGAGCTGACCACATCCTAGGCACCCTCGGAAGTTTTTCCATGTTGGAAAAGCTGGGCTGCATTTTCTGCCACACAGTAGCTTTGTGATCTTGGGAATGTAGCTTAAATTTTGGTGCCTCAGTTTCCCCATTTGCAAAACGAGAGTACTAGTACACAGCTCTTGGTACGGTATGTGTATACTGGGGGATTCACATATAACAATAAGGTGCTGGCTATAAACACACCCGAACTCTTCCTGCTCTAGGGAAGGAGCACAGCAAATGTTAGTTGTTTTCCCTCTCTCTGATGAATTAAGAATGCTTATAAGCATGTTGCTGGGGTAATATGGTGGATTTCCCATCTTATTATCTCAGTAACTAGCTATGTGACTTTGGGCAGGTTGACTCTCTTTTGTTTCAGTTTCATCATTCATTCATTCAGGCAGGCAGGCATGCAGCCAATATTTACGGAATGCCCACTGGAGGCCAGTCATCGTTTTAGATGTTGAAGTTACTGCAGTAAATAAAACAGACCAAATTTTGGCCCTCACGGAGTTTCTAAAGTGATCTAATTAGTTATACCACAACCAAGATGATATGACTCTTAACAGAAAGGAAGACTCTATGAAGACTCTTCATAGAGTCTAAAAGAACACATTGTAAAAATGTGTCAGTCAATACATCTAGAAAGGTGCTAAGGTCTGTTCAATTCTCTATGCTATGATTCTTGTTTCTAAGGTATATCTGTTAGGAATCTTTTGGTTTTAAGTGACAGAAAATTTAACTCAAACTAACTTAAACCCAAATGGAATTTATTGGCTCAAGTAACTGAAAAAAAAAAAAAGTTGAGGAGAAATGTGGGCTTTAGGCAAAGTTTGATCCAGCAGCACAAATCATTCTACCAAGCACCTGGTTTCTCTTCATCTCTCTTCTCTGAATTATGCCATGTTGGCTCCAACCCCTACTTGCCCCAAGACCCTCCTTATGATAATAGAATTCTACCGAACACCAAATCTTAAGCATCTTAACATCACACTGCCCAAGAGGCTTTCTCAGATGTTCCACTCAATCTCTCCTCACATCTCATTGAGTCTGCCCCTGGAGGTGGAGGGGTGGTCCACCCCCACAAATCACTCTGGCTGAAAATGAAGGAAGGGTCCCCAAGGGAAAAATCACAGTCCTTTTGCTGCAAGGATGGGGAAAAGCATGTTGGGGAGATAATGCTTGGGGAAGAATCCCAAGCACATGCTCAGGGCACCAAGAAAGCAGGAGGAAAAAAGGTGATTGCTAAAAGAAGCAATCTGATTTTTATTTTTTTATTTTTGGCCATACAGCACGACATGTGGGATCTTAGTTCCCCGACCAGGGATAGAACCCGCAGCCTTGGCAGTGGAAGTGCAGCATCTTAACCACTAGATGGCCAGGGAAGTCCCCAATTTGATTTTTAATATATATGTTTAAAAGCATTGAAGTTGACATAATGGGAAACATTGGAACAGTGTTTTCATTGCAATTTCATTGTTTTATAGTTGAGCATTACTTTTATTTTGAATAACACATGGAATGGTGCAGGACACCATAATATTTTCAGTGCTTGGAGGTCCCTAAATTCTTAATTTAGTCCCTGTGGGCAATCAACAAACCTCACCCCTTCCAGGTGAAGCCCTGATTTCCAGTGTGGTGTTCTGGGTTCTTTGATGGCAGGATCACTGGAAATGGGTAGGGATTAGTAAAGTGGGTTTTGGATTTATCCATCAGGTTCTTGTGAGTCTGGTTAGTGTAGGTCAGTCTTTCAGAGGCTGATTATCCCTGAGAGAAATAAAAGCATTGATTTCTGGGCCTGCCACGATGAGACCCAGGCCTCCACCAAGGTGATCATAGGTGGAGACAGATCCTGAGAGAACTGTCTCCCTCCTCTCTCTTGGTGACCACAGGACTCCTACAAAACTCAGTCAAAAGGAGATTCAATAGAAGAAAGTCTGGAAGGGAATACAGCCAATCTTTAGCAGTGATTACCTCTGGGTGATGAGATATGGGTGATTTTCATTCGTTTATTCCTTCATTCTATTATTCCCATATTTATTGGGAATACACAGTGCCATTCTAGGCACTGAAGGTTGAACAGAGTACAAAGCAGGGAAAAAAAACCACCCACCTTCACAGAGCTCACATTCAAGTGGAGGGAGATAGATAATTAACCAAATAAGTAAGTAAAATCTAGTATGGCAGATGCTGATAAGAGACCAGGGGAAATTGATGGGGAATTGAGGGAGATCAGCCTTGTCAGGGGATCTTATCCCTTCCCCACATCTTTTCCCATTGGTAATCAGAAAGTTTTTTTTTGAAGTCTGCGAGACCTCTTTCTGTGTTGTCAATCATTTCATTGGTGTGAACTGCTAGAGTCCACCTATAAGTGATGTCATGTGATACTTGTCTTTCTGATTCTGACTTACGTCACTTAGTATGATTATCTCTAGGTCTGAGGATTGCAAATCTAAATAGGTGTCCAAGGAAGACCTCACTGAGAAGGTGGCACTTGAATAAAGGTGTGAAGAGAGCTTGGGAGTGGGCCATGTGAGTGTCTGGGGGACGAGTACTCCAGGCAGGGGAGATAGCCAGGGCAAAGGCCCTGAGGCAGGCTGTGCCATCCACACTTCCCCCCCTTGCCTTTCGGTACTGGATAGCTATCCACTGGCCACCCACACCCAGATGGGTCCGCCATCCCCTGACAAGGTTGATCTTGTATTCCCACCTCTCTGCATGGACAACCAGCCAGAGCTGTGCTGTCCTATATGGACACTAGCGGCGTGTGGCTTTTTAAATTGAAATATAAATTAAGAGTAAATAGCATTAAAAATTCAGTTCCTCAGTCTCACTAGCCACATTTCAAGTGCTCAATAGGGACAGGCGGCTGGGGGCCACCACATTGGACAGCACGGCTCTAGAACATTTCCGTGACTGTAGAAAGTTCTGTTGGACAGAGCTGAGTTAGAGGCTGGGACAGGCAGTTTGACATTCCCTGGCTGTCGTTCACAGCGAACCGGCCACCCATGGGAAAGGCTTGGAGGCTGGGGCTGTGCTATCAGGGACTTCTCTCGCTGTCAGTTCATACCTCCCCATCCTCCCCTGGACCAACGCAAATGTCACCTCCTCTGTGAATGACTCACTCCAGCCCTGAGTTCCTGTTCTACATGCCATATACTAATAGTATTCCACACGTGGAATTGCATATCCAGTTGACCGTTGAACAATACCTTGAACTGCACAGGTCCACTTATACACAGATCGTTTTCAATAAATATACAATCCACCCTCTATATCTCGGATGCAGACCCTGAAGATAAGGAGACCCGACGGTAAGGGACTTGAGCATGCATGGATTTTGGTGTCTGTGCGGGGTCCTGGAACCCATCCTCCTCCGATACTGAGGGCTGACTGTAATCACATACGTTGCCATCTGGCCCATGTGACTGCCAGTCTCCTGTGGGCAGGGGCTGCGTCTCATTCAGCTGGATGTCCCCAAAGTTTAGCACAAACCTGGCACTCAATAAATGCCCGTGGCCTTCTGGGTTACAGTGCCTGCTTTCCCTCCACCTACGCAGCTGTGTGTCTTTGCACGGGTCACTTCACCTCTCTGGGCTCCTGTTGTATCATCATTAAAATATCAGTGCCTAGGCCTGGTGATAATATTGGGGCATAGTCAAAGCCATGCAGAAGATTGACAGAAGCTCCTTTGGGTGTGATATTGTAATAAAGAGAAGCAGATAAAAGACTGATCCTGGTAGCAGACGTGTTTCCCCCATACACAGGCTGTGTGCCCTAGAGCAGTGCCTCCAACAGTTCTGAGCCTCTCAATTCTCACATGTAACCAGGAAATAGGGAGTTATTGGGACCACAGTGCTGGAAACAAGGTCTGGCAGATCATAAGGGCTAACACCCAATAAAATCCAACCTAACTGCAAATAAAGCCATGGCATCTCTGGAAACCCAGGCTGGTGGTCCTGGCACAGCCCCGGGCAGGGCTTGGAGCTGGAATTCCCTCCCAGGGCATGGCAGGCTGCCCCCGTGAGGTGCTCTCCCCAGCGTACCTGGCCATGGCGATGAGCATCATTCATCCCTGCTTGCAGTGAATGTCTGGTGACATTTTGAAGACGGCAGCCTGGCTTTGGCTTTACCAGAAGCAAGGGGATTTTCAAATGCTCGATGGATGCCGGTCCCCACAGAAATACAGACCGGAATTGCACGCCACACATGTGAGAGCAGATACAAAGTCATGTGACGGAGACGTTGGGGCGCCCAGGGCCCCCCCCCCACGTGACTTGAACGGCGGTGGCCTCAGGGGGTCATCTGTCCTCGCTGCCCCGACACGAGGAAAGGGTGGGCCAATTCGCCATGGATGGGAGCGCTGCGTGGGAACCTGGGGATTACAATTCCACACGCCTGGAATCAATATTCTATGCTCGTGTTATAATTCACTTTGCGAGGGAGACGACGCAGCTCTCCGAATTCCTGGGTGAAGTAAACCACGTAGCCCAGAGATTAAGGGGATTTCCGTGCTTATAAATCGCACCCGGTGGTGGGTGGGGTGAGAGCGTGGAGGAGGGGGGGGGGCAGGGCAGGCTGGGAGGGAGGCTCTGAGTCCCACCGCGAGGATGGCAACGTTTCGTGGGAGCCTAACGCGCCACACTGAGCCTCAGCCCAGAGTGATGTCGCTGATGGAAACGACACAAGAGGTGACCTGGAGTGCTTGGGTCGACTAAGGCAGCCCTTAGGAGGACCGACTAAAGTCAGCCAGGCTGTTTATGCAAGCGCCATAAACAGCCGGGACCCCTCCTGACACCAGCATCATCTCCTGCATCTGTAAAGAAGAAACGGAGATATGTGCGGAATATGTTTCCGCTCAGACTTGCTACTGAGTGGAGTCTCTGCCTGGTTTTGATCTGCTGCGAGGAAAGTGATGCACAGGAAAGATCTAGAATGTACCAGGCCCTTCCACACGGGGCCGAGGCAGTTTGGGGCCGCCCATCCTCCCCCTCCTCACAGGCCCTCCCAGACACCACTTTCACTTGGGGAGAGAAACCGGACAGAAGCTTCAGAGCTGGCCGGAGGCCCGTGTCCCCGGCAGAATGGGGTGAACTTGCCGGGGCAGATCTCCCTCCAGTCAAATTGGGCGTCTCACCTCCAGGGCTGTGACTCCAGCGCCGGCCCAGATTGTAAGCGAAATGCCTTTCTTGGTGTCAGCCGGTTCCCTAATGGGTAACAGTCAATGTCACCGGATTGGACATGATTAAAAGGTGCCGCCCGAGCGCAGAATTAGTTCTCAGCCCCCCAGGGAGGGGGCCCAACCCCGAAGGAGAGAAGCCTCCACTCCCGCTAAGGAAGCAGAGGTAATAACTAATAACCTACCCTCCGCCCCGCCTTTCCCTAACCTTGTCGTGAACCGTGCTTGTTTTGTTCAAAGAAGTGCTCGTGCAACCACTCTCACTTTAATGAAAAGCAGACCCCGCTCACCGTTGCCCCTCCTTGGGCAGCAGAGATAAAAACCTAATGGCATGTCAGATCCTTGATGGCAAACCCGCCAGGAAAACAAAATTATCAGGGTAGAGCGGAGGCAGCGGACCGTATCTGCTTTTGGACCATAAAATAACATAACCTGATGACCCCCTCATTTGCTGAAGGGGCGCCCGGCTGGAAACACCGAGGCCTCTTGCAAAAGTTCCCGCCGCCTGCCTGCCTCGGCCACGGCTCCGCTCTCCAGCAACTTTGCTGTCTCGCTCTTCTTTTCCCCTCCCCTCGGCCGTTTCAGCCCTCATTTCAATATCCAAGGCACAAGCCCTGGGTGACAACACGTTTATCACCACACAAATTGTGAGACTCTGACAGGAAAAGGTCCAAAGAAGGTTTCTTGTGTGCAAGCATGCGTGCAAACGCGCGCACACACACACCCACACACACCCACCCTACTCTGTACTGAAAAACAAGATGCCCAAACTATCTCCATCAGATAGCGAAGTCAAAAGGCCCCTTACCCATGAGGCTACTAAAGGAGTCTCTTGACAATTCACACAATGACATTTAATTGCCTCCAAGAGATATTTTGAAACAATTTCAGAAACTGAAGCATTGTGAAAGCCTTTTAAAAACAGCCCTCTTGTCAGATGAGTATAATGATCCCAGAGAACTTTCTCAAGTCGTGGGGCTGGCTGCCAGGGCTATTTTTCTCTTCCTTCCTTTCCCCCTTTCCCCTCTCTCCTTCCATCATTCACAAACAATTATTGAGCACACACCACGAGTCAAGGCCCAAGATAGGTTCTGGAGAAACCTCTCTGAGCAACACAGAAATAGTCCCTGCCCGATTTCTGGCCACCTGTCTTGGCAGATGCTGTTTCTCGCCCCCCAACACCCAATAATACCTCTTCTTTCCCAATAATAAAACCCCCATTATCTAGCTGGGTGCTTGGATTTCCAGAATAAAAATTACACATCTCAGCCTCCCTTGCAGCCAGGTGTGGCTATGTGACTAAGTTCTAGCTAATGGGATGTAAGCAGAAGTATTGTGAGAAGTTTCCAGGAAGTGTTATTAAAACAAGAGGAGCATACCATTACCTCCATCTTCCTTCTTGTGGGCTGGAATGTGGATGTGATGGCTGGAGTTCAAGCAGCCATTTAATACCATGATGTGGAAGTCATGTACGCTGGATGGTAGAGGAGCAAGATAGAAAGATCCTGAGATGGTAGAATCATCTGGAAAACTGACAGCTCCTTATACAATTAAACATATACATACACTACACTCAGCAATCTCACTCCTAAGTATTTACCCAAGAGAGATCAAAAACCTATGTCCACACAAAGATTTGCAGATAGATGTTCATAACAGTTTTTTTCATAATAGCCCCAAACTGGAGACGATCTTAATTTCCATTAATGGGTGATTATACAAATTGTGGTATATTCATACAATAGAATACTACTCAGCAACACAAATAAACTATTGATATGTATGACTACATGGGTGAATCCCAAAAGTGTTATGCCGAGTGAAAGAAACTGGACAAAAAAGAATACATACTGTATGACTCCAAGTATACGGAATTCAAGAACAGGCAAAACCACTCCCTCTTTGGTGATAGATGTCCGGGCAGTGGTTGTCTATGAGTGGTGGAGGTTAACTGGAAAAGGGCATGAAGAAACTTTCTAAGACAATGGAACTATCCTATATCTCAGTTGCGTTGTTGAGCACATGGTGTATACATTTGTCAAAACTCATCAAACTATACCTTCATGATCTGTGTATTTCACCATATGCAAATTATACAATAATACAATACAAATTATACAATGATAATGATAATAATAGCCTTGATCCTGTTGACTTTGTGAAGCCACTCTTTTAGCCCTGAACTATCCACTTCTGAACCTTATTTACATGAGAGAGGAAGAAAGCTCCATAAGTCTTAGTTGGCATTTTCCATCACTTAGAGCTAATCTATGCTGACGGCACTGTGTCTTCTCCACGCCAGTCACCGACCATGCGTGAGGCTGACTCGTCTCTCTGCTCTGGGCAGTGAAGTCGATGCGGGAGCTGGTCCTAGGAGCCAGGGTACGGGTGGGGTTTGACACTGGGGTTAATCTGATTGCTACAACTTAGAAAAGTCTCTCCCCAGTCCTTGTTCCAGGGTTTCCCAGCCTGAACCCACAGCCGTGGCTCCTCTTGGACTCAGTTTTTGCAGCAAATCCCTCCCCTCACACCTGGCAGCCCGTTCAGCAAGCAGGATCCTACCTTGTGGGGTTCACTTGGGTCAACTGATTGCTCTTGAATGCTGGTGCTAGGACTATTCTTAGCATACCGCCAATCCCCAGGAGGCTCTGAAGATGCACAAGGCTGAGTAACAGCTGCATCGCGGCTATTACCAACGCTATTATCATCATCATTATCGCGGGGATGCGGCGTTTGTGGTATGCCAATCAGGGGATATTTGGGGGCCTTTTCCATAATTGGAAGAACTGGTCTAGGATGTGCGTGGGTTTCCATTTGGAATGGGAGTGACCTAAGGGGAAGTATGTTTCCTGGTACACAGTAGGGGCTGGCATTTCTGGCAGGTCCAGTAGGCAGCTCCCTGCCTGGAGGAATTTCAGGTTGATCCTCTGTCCTCCCCTCCCATCCTTCTCAGCCCTGCCACCTCTGCCTCACCAAGCAGTCCTCTCACCAGCAACCACAAATTCTACAATTAGAGTTTCATTCCTTTGACTTTGTATGTTCTCTGCCATTAAAATGCAACACCTCTTGCTGTGGTTCCTAGAATGACATTTTCTTTCTTTTTTCATATTCCCTTTTCAAAGAAGGAAGTGGAATACATAAAAGTCAGCATAAGAGGGCGTTGGTGTGGAGATAAGGGCACGGAGTAAAGGGAGGTGGGGTGAGGTCTGTGAAGACAAAACAATGAGAAGAAAGATGAGCACCTCCCATGTTTCCAGTGTGTCCTGGGTGCTGGCATCCATGATGTTCTCAGGGCAGCCCTCTTCCTGAAGTTTTATTTCACAAACGCTTGGTGCTTGCCATGTACCAGACACTGTAGCAAGAGCCGTACAAATTGGACTCATTTAATTCTCATAACCACCCTATGAGGTGGTACAGTATATTAGTATCCACATTTGATAGAGGAGGAAACTGAGGCACAGAGAGATTAAGTAACTTGGCTCAAAGTCACATGACGGGTAAGTAGCAGAGCTGGGACCCTAACCGCAGTGGGCCACCTCGCTGCAGAGGCTGTACTCATACGAAATTTTACGTAACCCCCCAAAGAACAAGTTATTGCTTCCTCAGCACTGGGTGATCCTACCTGCCCAGATATCTCGCTTTTCCATTCAAACAATATTTCCTTCAGATAGATATTTTGAGGGCACTCTTACTCTTATAATTTTCTTTCCACAATATGTTTTCATTTTCAGGATGCATCTGCATATTCCCAGGGTTTCATTTCCCTCTCAAGTTATTTCCCCAAAGGAAAAAGATGTGGTATCTGTTTCCTCTAAAGAATGTCTAAACCAAAACACAACAACAAAAACCCCCAATGAGTTGACGTTGTGCCATCTTGGTGGCTCAGAGACACTGGGACCCAGGGCATAGCCCTGTAAGCGTCTGAGACATGTTACCTGGGATTTTAGGGTAAGGATCCTTGAACTACCCGAAAATACTGTTCAACTAATGTTCATCACAGCCACAAGCAAAGAAAGGAGGTGGTGCAACCCTGAGAGATGCAGAGGACAAATATCTGAATGTTGTGTTTTTTTTTTTTTTTTTTTTTTGGTATGCGGGCCTCCCTCTGCTGTGGCCCCTCCCGTTGCGGAGGACAGGCTCCGGACGCGCAGGCTCAGCGGCCATGGCTCACGGGCCCAGCCGCTCCGCGGCATGTGGGATCCTCCCATACCGGAGCGCGAACCCGGTTCCCCTGCATCGGCAGGCGGACGCGCAACCGCTGCGCCACCAGGGAAGCCCCATATCTGAATGTTTTTGATGGAAGAAAAGCCAGTGTGTATAACAGTCTTTCATATTTGTTGCTGTGGTTGTGGAAGATGCTGGAAGCTGTCGGCCCCAGCACTGGCACTTCTACAGGCTGGGGCAGTTGGGAGCTTACCAAGGCAGGGGTGGGGTGAGATTTTGGAGAACAGCACCTGGAGTCTTTTTTTTTTTTCCCAGAGAAATGAAAACCACATGTTTTCATTTCTCACTGAGGAGAAGCCTGCCATTCCACAGAGAATTTCCTACTCATACCCGAGCGGAATGGAAATCTCCTGTGAATTTTGTTCCTGCCTTCATGGCCTTATGCTCATGACTGTGATGTTTCAGTGTTTGTGGAGGTCACAGGAAGAGCCGGTCCTGCTTTGGAAAGGTGAAGGCAAAGAGGACCAGGCCTCGCACTGGCTTGGGCAGGGATGAGACAGGAGCAAAACGACACAGACTTTTGGAGGGTGCAGGGAAAAGGCAGGGTTCTGACCGAAACCAGACGGTGCTCCAAGCCTGGCGGGGGGCGGTGTCTAATGACGTCCATGGCTTCTTGCCCCCATAGCTCTCCGCTCTGTGACTGGGGCTCCTGATTTCTGACCTGAAGGCCTAGCCTTTTCTCGGGGTCAGAATCAGGGGTCAGTCCAGGCCAGCAGCCCACTGGAGCCTTCCCTGAAACACCATGGCCCACTGGTAGCCACATCAGTTTGGCCAAGAGTCTCTCAAAACTTGCTGGCCCGGAACCCCACACCCCATCACGACCCTGTAGTCTCTTAAGACCACCCCCCATCTGTGAGGCCTCTGCTGTATGTCACCACTGTCAGCATTCAGGGGACTTTTCTCCCCCTTTTTGCAGCTGGTTCTACCACCCAGGGCCTGCCCAGTTCAGTGCATGGATCGCCAGTGGCCTGGATCTGGCCTGTCCCATGCTAGGGAGCTCTCTTTCTTTTTTTCTTTTTCTTTTTTTAAAAAAAAATTAATTAATTAATTAATTAATTTTTGACTATGTTGGGTCTTCGTTTCTGTGCGAGGGCTTTCTCTAGTTACGGCAAGTGGGGGCCACTCTTCATCGCGGTGCACAGGCCTCTCGCTATTGTGGCCTCTCCTGTTGCGGAGCACAGGCTCCAGACGCGCAGGCTCAGCAGTCGTGGCTCACGGGCCCAGTTGCTCCGCAGCATGTGGGATCTTCCCAGACCAGGGCTCGAACCCGTGTCCCCTGCATTGGCAGGCAGATTCTCAACCACTGCGCCACCAGGGAAGCCCCGGGAACTCTCTTTCTAACTGGGGTTCTAGAAGGACTGAACTCATGAGTGAATGGGCATCTCCATGCACCTAGCCATGTGGTCCAGTGTTACACACACCTTATCTCACGGGATTACCAGACCATCCTCCGAGCTAGATATCATTATTCCTGTTAAAACATCCTGGATACCTGGGGCTCAGAGAGGTTAAGTGACTTGCCTGTGATCTATAGCAAACTTTCCTAAAGTGGGTTCTGTGGAACACTAGTGGCATGGTGAAAAAATGTTAGAAAACATCACATTCCATGCTTCCCAATTGGAGGTTCAGAACAGACATATACATGAAAGCCTCTGAGAACTGCTTGACTTTTTAAAAAAATTGAAACCCCTCCCCAATCTCTAACACCCACCTCTTTTTCATTAAAAAAAATTTCTCCAATTTATTTGACCATAGAACATTTTCCCCATGCAACTTGTAGTAGATTCAGTTATTATATTACAAAAATTCACTCCCTCTGTCTAAACCTTCATGGAAAGAGTAAACTTCCGTGTCCCATTGATGTCCCAAGTAAGCTTCTTTGTCACGAGCTTGGCCATGTGACTTGCTTTGGCCTATGGAATGAGGGTGGAGGTGACAGTGTGCCAGTTTCAAGTGTAGGCCTTAAGGGGCATCGCATGTTTCTGTGCAAATTTTTCTTCTGTGCTTTACTCTCCGTGAGAAGAATATTCCCCAGGGCGCTGCTGCCTTTCCATTGTGGACCTCAGAATGAGACACATGGAGCAGAGATGCCCCGGCCAACCTGCAGATGCATGAGTAAAAAATAAATGTTAATCATTGTGTGCCACTGAGTTTTGAGGGTGTTTGTTATGCAGCATTGTTATCAGGGCAATAGCTACCTGATGCACTGTTCCTATTTAATATGTCATAGAATCCTAGCACTCCATGGAACTTTTTTGGGAAATGCTGAGTCACAGTTAGTCAACGGCTATGCCAGAGGCACACTCAAGTCTTCTAATTCCAAAGCCTGCTTGCCTCACTGCATCAAGCTGAAGAGCTGCCTCTAGGGTTGGAAGCCTGCCCTGAAATAGTGTGCCTTTGGGATTTCTTACTGCAAGGAGAAATACAGGGGGTGGGGCAGGTGAGGGTTGTAGCGTCTCCAGGCTGGCACTTTGAGGAAGGTTTGGAGCCCTCAGACAGAGGCACCAGAGGCAGGAAACCCATATGTTCTGCTGTAGTCCATCCTGGGCCAAGTCCTTGGAGGCACTGGCTGGCAGAGGGTACGATCTCAGAACTTGTTAGGACCATTTTCAAATTCTTTCATTTCTTAAGCCTGCAGAAGCCACATTATTTCCAAGGTCCTTGTCAGTAGCCTAAATTCAGACCAATTTGCTGAGTTGGTACAAAGTGCAGAACTGATGGTACAGGAAGACATTAAGCTACCGACAACCCTTTAGACCACGTCAACAGATCATCCATAGCCTCAACTGCAGAAACATTTCATTAAATCTTTGCAGTTTCTCCCCAGAGTAGGAATGCCCTTCTATCATTTAAAAACAGATGGAGGCCTGGCATGATTTTCACTCCAGCTGGGACAGTGGATTCACCTGAACTAAGCTCTAGGGAGGGCTGGTTAATCTTCATTCAAGAAACATATCTTGAGCACCCTTGGGTGAGGAAGCTGCTGTACACCACTGGATCTGCAGGGACCCAGCCTGGAGGGGAGAGAAGCAGGCCAGTGACAATTACAACGCGATATGCTGCGGGTGTCGGCGAGGTCTGAGGATATCTTATAGGCAGAAAAAGTAACTATCAGCGGCTGTCCATATACGGAGGCCACTGTGAAGCCTCCACACCTCCAAATAGTGGCTGTAGGGCTACTCTCACAGTTAAACTGGGACAACGTGCGCAGAATAGGTGTGATTTGTTAGCTATGGGGTGAAGCCCCGCCCAGGGGCTGTGATGGGCCAGCTGGAGAGCAAATGAGCTCCCAAATGCCAACCTAAGGTTCATAAGGGCATGCTCTGTTTGGAAAAAAAGACTAAAAGAAAAAAAAAGGCTGGTTAGCCATGGGACCTTCCAGAAAAATGAGACCCGGAGGCAGAGGTTGGTGGGGCCCACTGAGCAGCTCCAGGGTGGCTCAGGGTCCTTGATCATGTGGCTTTCCTCTGCCCAAGAGCCAAGAGCAGGGCTCTGGGACTCGGGTGAGGCAAGCGAGGCACCCAGGGGACGAATTTAAAGAGGCACTCACTGTCAGGGTCATGGAAGTGCAAGGTGGGCACTTGATGGTGATGTGCCGTCAGTGCCTCACTGGCTCTACCCGGGTCCCAGCCCTGGCACAGAGGCTAAGGCACCTGCTCTGGACTTGGGAGGTGTGTTTTGAATCTGGGCTCAGCCACTCTTTAGCTCTGTGATCTTGAACCAAGTCTTAACTCTCCAAACTCCAATTTCCCCATCTGTAAAATAAGGATGCAGTTCCCGTCTCAGAGAGGGATAAAGGAAGACGTTGCTTACCGAGCTCTAAGCACAGAGCCTTCAGCACATGATTATGACTAGCTCGGCAAGGTGTCCTCTCTGCTACGAGGGAGTCCTCGTTCAGGCTTATCTGAGAGATGTTTCTTCAAGTCACTGTAGTGGATGCTGGGATGTGCCACCACGTTCCCCTTCCGGACCCCGGGGCTGGCTCCCCCAGCTGCTGAGAGAGCTGCCGGCAGGGGGGCCTCACCTGTCTGCCTCTGCAGGGATTGCCTCAGATGCAGAGAGCTGCCTCATCCCAGGTCGGCCCCCGTCTCCCGCATCCAATGGCTGATCATCTAGGGGTACACAGGCCCAGGTCTTCACCCAACGGGGACAACTCTGAAAGGCCACCTCAGCTCCCAAGCCCCCATGGGGTTGGCCGAGACCTCTCAGTTTTGGGCATCGCAGCCCGAGTTCCTCCTCTGCCCTATCCTGCTTCCCTCACTCCCGACCGGAGTTTGCTCCAAGAGCTTTCCTCCACAAACTTCTGGCATGTCACGTGCCCACTCCTCTGGGGGGAGGTCTACTTCCCAGGAAGCTCTACCTGCCGTAACCATCCCCCTCCCTCCTTCTATTTCTCCGCTCACCATGTTAATCAGGATTCTTTGGGTTGTAAGTTTAGGCAAAAAGGACAATGAGTTGGATCACAGAATCCCAGGAAAGTAAAGAGCTAGGAAAAATGGAAACCATTGGTCTCCATATTGGACACTTGAATGCCACCGAGACGCCTTCTTTTGCTCAGGTCTGTGAATTCAGAGCTTCTGAATTTTGCATCTCAAGTTCCAGACTTAAGTTGGATTTTTTTTTAAAAAGAGGGACTTCCCTGGTGGTGCAGTGGTTAAGAATCTGCCTGCCAATGCAGGGGACACGAGTTCGATCCCTGGTCCCGGAAGATCCCACATGCCACGGAGCCACTAAGCCCATGGGCCACAACTACTGAGCCTGCGCTCTAGAGCCCGCGAGCCACAACTACTGAAGCCCGCGCACCCAGAGCCTGTGCTCCGCAACAAGAGAAGCCACCGCAATGAGAAGCCTGCGCACTGCAATGAAGAGTAGCCCCTGCTCGCGGCATCTGGAGAAAGACCGCTCGCAGTAACGAAGACCCAAGGCAGCCAAAAATAAATAAATAGATAAATAGATAAATAAATAAATTTATATTAAAAAAAAAAGGAAAAACCAATGCCTTTCTAGTTTGGGAAACTCCAGGGAAGAGTTCTAACTTGCCCTCTCTTGGGTCAGGTACCACTTTGGACCAATTAACAGTGTGCAGTGACCATGATAAAAAGTGGTCACTCCTGCGGGAACCACCAGGTTTTAGGGGTGCGGAGAATTTGACAGCAGCAGCGGAGAAAGGAGAGTTTGGCAGATAAAGTAAAAGGCATCCACGTGTAGAGAATGTTGTCATATTTGTAGTTGCCGGCATCGGAACCCCTTTCTCTGAATCTAGGTAGGAGACAGCCCCCCCCACCCCCGCCACTGTCACTTGAACAGCTAAAACTGCATGGCACTCTCTGTAGCAGATGCTGTTGTGCCCACACAGAAGCACTTGGAACTCGTGGCCCCTGTATATGCCAACGTAAGCACGTGTGACTCTCCATACAGGGCACACTGGAAGGGTGCAGAAGTTAACATCCCCTGGGGGACGGGGTTAAGGCCACCCTTAACCAACGACAGATGGGAATTGATGGATTAGAACTCCAGTTTCCTCACCCCTCAGGTGGGACAACTCCAAGAGGGTCTTGACTGCCGCCCTGAGGTTCCCAAGAAGGCTGAGCCCCAATTGCCCAGAGCAGGCCCCTCCCTTTTCCTATCTCAACACCTGACTTCCCTACTGGTACTTCCTGGTATCACTCCCAGGGAAACTACTTGCACTTGAATCCTTATCTTGGGATTTTCCTCCGGGGAAACCCAAGCTAAGACACTTGCCTTTCCAACATTCCTAGCGGTAGGCCGTGAGCACCCTGGCTTGGCCAGTCAGATCCACCTGCCACAGATTTGAATCTGGAGCAGGGGACAGTGAGAATTCTTTCTGGCAGCAGCCACGGTGGTGGCAACATCCAGTTTCCAGCCGATACCAGGGAGCAAAGGAGTCGAGTGTCTGTCATCTGTTGGCAGGACAAGCCGGTGTTCTCTCTGGCCTGGGTCTGGCTCCCCAGCTGCCCTCTGTTCCTACCTGCTTTCCAAGGCTAGCTCAGCAGCTTTACCGGCAGCCTGGTGAATGAACCATCTAATATCGCTTCAACGATTCTTTTAATGCTCCAATTAAGCCAGACTTCGTGCTAAACACCAAGCCACAGTCAACTAATGTGGCTGCCCGTATCATTTGCTCATAAGCAGAGAATGTGATCGTTGGGCTGGAGGGAACATCTGGCATCACTCTGCATCAGTCTGATTAGTCATCCTGGTTCGTAGATGTAAGTTTCTGTTGAGCTAGACGAGTGAGCTGATCCGTTCTCAGGGGGCCGAGAGCATCCGGTTTCTGAGGCTGCCCAGCTGAGGATCTAACTGCTGCTGGCGGTGGATTCACCAAAACGCCACCTCAGAAGGGGACGGGCAGACATTGCTCCTCCATGGCCCTTGAATCAAGGTTCTTTATATTTGAAAGAGCGGCTCTAAGCTTTCCACCTGTCACCAAATCAGACTCACACGCGAGCTTCCCTTTCCAGAGCAAGATGGCAAATGCCGTGAACTGGGGAAGGCGCCAGTAGGAGCATCTTTTTGAGAAGACTGCGCAGCGGAGAGCAAGGACAGAAAGTGCAATGTGCAGCTTTGAGCTACCGTGGGATCCTCCTTAGTGCAGTGAAGAGGGAAAAAAGGAAAATATTTTCTTATTCTTCTGCCTTCTTCCTGGTCTTGATAAAATTAATGTTGCTAAGTGCCAGTCTCCTCTGAATATGTGCATAAGAAACATAATAGAAGAGAAGAGAAGAGGGTAGAGTAGACTAGTGTAGAATAGCATAGCCCATAGTATAAAATAGGATAGGAAAGCATAGAATAGGGCAGGATAGGATAGGGTAGGGTAGGCTGGGATAAGGTAGGGTAGGGTGGGGTACAATAGGGTTAGAATAAGGTAAGGTAGGATAGGATAGGATAGGATAAGGTAGGGTAGCGTAGGGTAGGGTAGGGTAGGGTAAGGTAGTAGACTAGGATAGGATAAACTGACCTCACTACAGGCAAACAATACCATCTTTCCTAGTGGCTCCTGCATCAGCCTTCCCTTTCTCCCATGAAACAAATGCCCTGCAGCTTTATCTCCAGCAAAGAGGGTGAAAATTAACCAAAAAGAAAGCTCCCTAGTTGCTTCAGAGTGACTTTATGGGGGGAGTCAGAAAGGCCCTGGTCAGCTGAAGCTCCATTTCCACACTGACACACTCCTCTCTTGTTAATATTTGCACTGAACAAGCCATTTTCTGTGCTGACATTTTGCATCTAGTTAAATGCCAACAAATCCAGAGAGATGTGGCTTTGACTTGTGGTTTTGCCCTTTGGACAAGCGTCAGATGCTGTGGTCCTTTCATTCTAATTTCTGATATTCCCCATCTTGGATTCTTTCACCTCAGATTTTTTTTTTAAGTGGATGAAATGCTTCTGACTTAATATTATCTCTGCTGAATATTTAATTGAGAAATGTTGTTAAAAAGGCATTTGGCTTAAATGAGCTAAGTATATGCATAGATATTTCTTTTCTGACAGTAAAGTGGCTTTGAATGATTCGGAGTATTATGAGGGAATTACAGAAAAATTTGCCCTAAAATGTTAAATATAGTATTTTTTTTTAGAGCTCACAGCTTTGCTGAATGTGAGGGAGAGAGTGCTGCTGAGTATTACTTTAAAGTCTAGGGGGAGGGGGAGGCGTAGTGATGAACTTATGGGCTCTGGAGGAAAACAAGGTTTAAACCTGGTACCTTTCGCCTCCTCATCTCTGAGATGAGGAAGATGAGGCGTCATTTCTTCCTCTTCAGGCTGCTCCATGGCTTCGAGGCGGGGATGAGGGCTGGCTGAGGCTCATCCGCATCAGCACACCCCTTTTCTCCCAGTGTCCTCCCACGAGCCCTGCTCGCAGCTCTGAGACCACACCCTGGGATCATAACTGACAGCCAGTGGGCGTGGACGGTTGGCCCAAGCTAGGCCCCTTCTCAGTACTTTGGGATCAGGACCCATGGAGTTCAGCTGGTCTCCTCAGTTGAATGCTTGCTCTGGGAAGTGATGAACAGCTGGTCTTCTGAAGAAGGAGGGCCCAGCAGGCAGAAGTGTGTGGCCTGGTGGGTTAGGAGGCCCTGACCCCGGCTCCTAACCTCCCAGCTCTTGGCTACCATTTCTCCTGAGAACTGCCTGTGTTATGTGCCCTGGGGCCTCTGAACTACCCCAGCTTCCTTACCTAAAGCCTCTTTATTTAGCTAGCTCTGAGGGCTTCCGTTTTCTGAAATCAAGCAATCTTTGCTTAAACTGGTGGTGCTCTGAATTCCAGGAGAGTTGGGGACCAAATTGCTCTAAAGCAGGTCCTATGTTCTCAGCAACTTTCATTCTAGGCGTTGGACAAAAAGTTCGTTTGGGTTTTTCCAGAACATCTTACGGAAAAACCCAAATGAACTTTTGGGCCAGCCCAATAAAATAAGAGATGTGTCTTCATTAAAAGACAAAAAGGACTGGCAATAAAAGACTGCATTATACGTATTTGGGGTCATGAAACTTTAGAATTAGGCTCAGGCCCTAGAATTCAGGCTTTTGAAATTCATGAACAATATGGAAATTACCCTTTACATCTTTTTTTTTTTTCCTTTTCTTCGTTCTGAAGAATGTCTCCCACGCTTACATTCTCCAAGCTCCATGTTCACAGGTTCAACAAACCTCAAGTGCCCACTATGCGCCTGGTATTTTATATCCAGGTACTGTGGATGCAGAGATTAATAGGACAATTTCTTTCTGGTGAGGAACTCAGCCGTTGGGAGACAGACAGGAAACGGATGAGTAGAGCAGAGGTGGTCGCGAGGCAGTCTGGGAGCCCAGAGAAGGCATGGAGCATGGGGAGAAGGTGGGTCCCTCGTACCTCCAAGAAGTGAAGCTTGAGCTGAGCCTTGATGGCTAAGCGTGTCAGTTCAGGTCCTGGGAGAAGCAGACACCAAGATGGGATTACACACCCAAGTGCAGGCTCAAAGGGGAGGGAGAACGAGTAGGTGGGAGAGCCTTCAGGACTCAGGCCTGATCCCCGAGAAAGGAGGGGAAAGGAAGGAGGATGGGGTGGGAAGAGCCTCAGACACAGCGCAGCTCTGAGAAAGGCTGCACCAGGCCGATGGGGAGCCCCGGAGCAAAGACCGCCCATCAGAGACGTCCCACGTCCGGCGGAATGACCCAGCTCTGGTGCCCCCATCTTGCGGTCGCGGGGTGGGGCAGCCTGGGGAGCCTGTGGTCTCAGCTGCTGTGGCTCCTGAAGGTACAGCAGCTGGGGGCTGTCAGCTAAGAGCACTCCTTCCAGAACCTTCTCCACCGAAGGGAAGCCTGGGTAAGGCCTTCCCATGGCTGCCACACTAAATGAAGATTACTTTGGTGGAGAAGATGGGGAAAGTCATTTCCGGCAGGGTGGACAGCATGAGCAAAGAGGCATGATGGCAAGAGTCAGCATGGCAAGCCCGGGAGATGACAGGTAGTTGAGTATCATGCCTGCGGGCCAGAGGGAGGTTAGACTTTTGTCCCCCATAAGGGGAGTAACTGAAAGATTAAAAGAAGGAGAATGGCATGATCAGATCTCCTTGACTGGGAGTTTAAATGGGCTGCGAGATGTACATTTTAAGCCCCAAATGTTCAACCTCTTCATCATGGCTAGAGGCTAACACTTATTGAGGACTTACTGCATACTAAATGCTCAGCATTTCATATAGTAACTAGATGGGAAAAATCCCACAGTAGCTATCATATATTGAGCACCTAATATGTACCAGGCAACTATGAAGCCCTATTCCCATAGTAACTCATTTAACCCTCACAATAATCCTATAGGAAGGGTCCTCATTCACAATTGTGGAAATGGAGGCACAGAGAGGTGAAGTAACTCGCCCAAAGACACACAGTTGAGAAGGGGCAGAGCCTAGATCTAAACACTCTCTGTCTCCCAGCCTATACTGTACTCAACCTTGGCTCAAAATTTGGGCTCCCTAGAGAGGTGGGCGAGTGAGAAATTGTCCCATAAACCTCTCCCTCACATGCCTGCCAGCCTATGTAAGCAGGCTACCTAGAAATGTGAGAGGTGTGTGTGTGTGTGTGTGTGTGTGTGTGTGTGTGTGTGTGTGTGTGGAGGGGATTCATCTGGAAGAAGGAGTTTGGTATTTTTCCTGCCTTCCCCATGTTCTACTTCCCACCACACCCCCTGCCACTAGCATAAGTCGGGGTCTTCAGGAGAAGCGATATCACCTATGCCATGAGAAGCTGCCAGAAGGGGCACCTGGTAACTCCCTCAGAGGTGTGATCCTGAGCTGCAGAGATCAGTGGGCTGCCCGCACCAGTGCCCTGGAATTCCTGCAAGAGCCTGACTTGGTCCTAGAAGGAGGGGGCTTTGAGAGCAGAGACCAGCACCTGCTTCCTGCCTGCAGAATCCAGAAGGAGGAAGCATGGCTGGAATCATCACCCATGGTGGCAGGTGCATCACAGAAGGCAGGAGGGGGCAGCACGACCTCATTCCCAGGACTTGGTGTGGCAAAGGTGAGTGAGCTTCCGGGGCATCACGTGAGTCCTGCAGAAGGTAAGCTGCTTGCTGGGTGGAGCGGGGCCACAGTGAGAGGTGATGGCATGAACCACGGTGGGCAGGGATTGGGGGGGGGTGCCATGTAAGGACAGCCAGAGGCTGTGCCACCCATGCTCGTCAGGGACAGTGCGGTGCTGAGGGCTTTGTGTGGAGCCTCCCAAGCACCCATAAATATGCCCCCTGAGAGGGCGTCATTTGGGTCCCTCCTTGGAGAGAGCCCAATGATAGGATTATGGGCGGGCTAGTCTCGTATGAAATGTGTGCTTTTCTCCCTTCCCTCCTCCCAGACTCCAGTGCTTCAAGGAAGGAAAGGAGGAAGACTCCAAAACAGCCAAAGAGAGCGGTAGGGAAATGGCAGCACAGTGAAAGCGTAGATTCTCCTCCCCGTTCTCAGGGTAGGTCCCCAAACCTCAGGCCGAGCCTGAAGAGGTCAGACTGGGCAATTTCATCCCCAAAGTTTACTGGAAGCTCTGGAAGTTGGTAAAGCTATCAAGGGATGGAGTGGAGGCCGATGGTTACAGGTGTAAAGGCAGGTGTTGGAGACAATTCTCTGCTCCCTATCAGGACCCCATCCACTCCAGTCCGTGTACTAGGCTAGTTTTATACACATCCGGCAACCAGCTACATATGCATTGAATTCTTGGAGGCAGGGGATATGACTATCTTCATTTCACTAAGGAGGACACTGAAGCTCAGAGAATTTAGGGTCCTTGCCCCAAACCTTTAAATTCAAATCATTTCCTTCTTGGTCAACTTCTTGATTTTAGGATTCTTTGTGTCATAAAATAGGAACTTCCCAGAATGATGGTTCTAGCGTGGAGCCTAGGGAGGCTCTGAGTGGGGGTGAGGGGGCACTGTGGGCAAACATCTAGCCATGGGGTCCCCCTGTAGTGGGGGCCCATAGGTTGGGGGACAATCTGATATGCCTCTCCGATGACCCAGCCTCAGCCATTGATGGACACGTGGACACGTGAAATGACTTTACCTCTGGTTTTCATGGCGCCAGATGCCACGGGCATTCAGTTATGGGAGGAGCCTGGTAGAGACAGCCCTGCGTGGAGTTCCCAGCATCCCTGCAAACCCATCCTTCAGCAGCCTGCGCCTTCCCTCTCTCCCTTTAAGCCTCTATGATCTATCGTGATGCACGAGCGCAAATGTACACACACACATACATATGCACACATGGGCTGACATACTCATCGCATACACACGCACAGTCACTAATACACACACGAGTGCCCACGTGCAAATGCAGACCCGCATGCACACACACGCATGCATGCAAGCTGATTTTTGCAGGAGTCAGGAAATCAGTTTCATTACTACGCAGGCACATCTCCCCTATGAGTCAAAGTAGCGTACTGAGCTCAGAAGGAGGAATATTTTCCTTCTTGAGATAGCTGAGTGGTTTCCCCTGAGGAGATAATTCAGAAAAATGTTGCCTTCAAAAAGCAGATCATTCTCAAAGGGAAATTTCCTGCCCAAACATTTGTTTTCTTGACATGGAGACAAGTGAAGCATTCCCCGCACCTTGGCTCCGCTACCCGGGAATCCACCCAGGGACTCATGGGGCTCCACCGTGAGCCAGAGTGGGTGGCTGTCCCGCAGAGAAAGACCTGGGCCATTCAGTGTCCTCCAGCGGGGTGCACGTGGTCATTAAGTTCCTCTTCTAGCTCATTCCCTCCCTTGTTCTCTTTAGGAATACTTAGGACTTGGATGTTCTGAGGCTCCTTCTCAAAGGAACTTCTCCTCCTCAGATAAATCCAGGAGGGATGCTTGAAGACTGTTGTCTATGGTAAAGGAATACAGGTATTTGCAAATGGTCATCTGCAGGGGATGAACCTGCCAGGGAGAACTGGGAACAAGGGGCAAATAGGGTTGGCTTCAAGCTTCTGGGGAAAAGAGAGAGAGAGAGAGAGAGAGAGAGAGAGAGAGAGAGAGCGAGAGAGAGAGAGGAAAACAGACTTCCGGAATCAATCAAAAGAGAGCTGGAAAATGTGGATGGAACAGAAAAGTCCCAAGCCAAGCATGGGGAGGTAACAGGCCTCTCTCAGACCAAGGGGGCTGGACTCTGTGGACAAGAATTGAACCCGAAATGTGGACATGACAGAGTCATCAGTCGAAAGAAGCAAGTTGTCCATTGTCTCGTAGTTTGCTGCACTTTGAACATTCGGAGGGGTTGGTCTGGAGTAGCTAGCTCTCCTGGTCTGGAACATAAAAAACAGCCGAAAAGGCCCAGGGCCAGCCTGGCAAGGGGCTTCTCCAGGGGGAGAGCAGACCACCTCCATCATTTGGGAGACCACTTTAGGCTTGTCTGGGAGGCCTTTGCATGTGTCTATTATACCAAAGATAGTGTTTTGAGGTCCCACCTGTTTATTTGCTTGGCTGTCATGTAAAAGACAAACAGCAGGAGAGAGAAAAATTGTTTTAACTCAAGTAATAGCGAAAGACGAAAAATGAAATCAATTCAGTGTAGTTAATAAGAATTGATCACCTCTCCTCATTCTCCTGCTAAGTATTGAAAGAAAAAGAGGGAGAGAAAGGGAGAGGAAAGGGGGGAGGGGGGGAGGAGGGAGGGAAGAAAGGAGGGAAGAGGAGAGGGCAGGAAAGAGAAAGAGAGAAAAGGAAGGAGGGAGAGAGGGAGTGGTGTGACAACAAGCAACATAATCCTCTTCGGTGTATATGAAAAATAACATAATGCCCATTAAAAATGTCTTTTCCCATTTGTGTTGGACGTATAGCCCTCCCGGTCTAGTGTTGTATTTTCACTTTGGATAAAGACGTGGTACCACGATAAATTGTTTTTTCTAACTAAAGCAAAAGCAAAAGCAAAAGCAAGGAGACAGAAACAGTGCAGCCATGTAGATGGATGGGTACTGATATCCACTCTCAGTATTGGGGCAATAGAAAGGGGTAGGGACTGTGGCTAACCGGTGTACATCAGCCTTGTCTAAAGGGGGCAGCCACCATTCAGCTCAGATCTCATAAGAGATGCTGAAAATTCAGAGTTTTATGGGAAATCTCCAACCTTCAAAATATTGGATCAATTTTTTAAACCCATTTCAGGCTATGCTTATATTGGAGACTTCTGCTTTGTCACCTGTGCCCTAAAAAGACAGCTGAAAGATACGAAATAAAATATACCATTCATTCCTCCCTCCAAGTCCTCCACCCTCCCCTCCAGCTGCTTTAGTCATTAGTAACGAAGAGATAGGCTGGTGTTGAAGGCTTCAGCACCATCAGGACCTTTAAGTTGAAGACAATGAGGCAGAGTTGTTGTACTGAACGCTGTAGCAGTTTTTAAATATGTCCCCCCAATTCTTTGGCACTTCTTCCATTGAGACGTGGAGTCTATGTCCTCCCCCCTTGAACCTGGGTGGGCTCTGTGACTGCTTTGACCAATTGATTACCGAGAAAAATCATACTGTACGGCTTCTAGGCTGGGTTATCAAAGGCCACACGGCTTCCACTTGATTCCTTTGAAATGCTTCTCCTGGAATGCTTGCTTTTGGAATGTTCAGCTTCTCCCGTTCCCTCTCAGGACAGCCTTGGAGCTCAATCGCAATGCTGAGAGAATCCCAAGCCACATGGAGAGGTCACCGGTAGGTGCTCGGGTGGACAGTTTTCCCTGAGCTCTTGTCAGCCACCAGCCCCGTGAGGGCACCATCTTGGATGTCCAACCCAGCTGAGCCTCTGGAAGATTTCAGTCCCAGCCACTAGCTGGCTGTGACAGCTTGAGGGACCCCAAGTGAGAACCATCGAGCTGAGTCCAGTCAACTCACAGAACCCAAGAGACGGTCACAATTATTTTAAGCCACCAAGTCCTAGAGTGATTTGTTACCCACAGACAGTAGCTGGAACAAGCGTGAGGGGCTAACACGAGATTCACCTAGCGCTGCAGACCCACTTATTGTTCAGCTCCTTTGTATTTGTCGTTGTTGTGGACCCAGGTGTCCTGGAGCTGGAGGGAGGAGGGAGGCGCTCCGTGGGAGACCATAGCCTCAGCGAGCCGGGAGGGCTGCGAAGCGGACTGCCCGGGCTCAGAGGGCCTCCATGTGAGGCAACTCAAATGTGAAATGTAACCCTTAAGAAAAGAGCCTGACTTTACCTTTGCATCTTGGAGATTTGGGATACAGAAGGCCTGTCAAATCCCTTCCTCTACCAGGCCCTGATCACATTTCTGTCTTATGTTTGGACACAGGACTCAGACCGTGTACACAAGGAGAGCAGGTTCTGGCGCCCAGAACACAGAGTTCAGCACTGGTGTCTCTCCTCTTAGGAAAAGAAAATGACAGAGAAGACCAAGAAAGAAAAATAGATAGGAAAGAAGAAAGGAGAGAAGAGAGAGAAGGAAGGAGGCGGGGGGAAGAGAGGGAGGGAGGCAGGAAAGAAGGAAGGAAGGAAGGGAGGGAGGGAGGGAAACCAACTGGCAAGGTAGGACTGCGTTTTTATTTCCTGCTTTACTGAGTGAGGCATTCCCTTCATCAGAAGCAGATGTACAGCATCACGTCAAAGTCTACCTAGGCAGGAAGCATCGGTTGAATTTACCCAGGTCACGGCAATCTGTTGTCATTCAGCATGTGGAACTGTTTGAACTTACAAGGAGTAACCCAGCAACAGCCATCACCCCACGTGTCCACTGTGCTCTGATGATACCAGCACAATGGGAATGGAGGCTCATAATTTCACAAGGTGACAAAAAATTGGATTCTGATGTTTCACCTCCACCTGCGCATGAGCAGGGAGGCCAGATGAATACACAAGCTCTCAGGGCCCGTGGGCGCTGCACGGAAGCCCTGCTCCACCCTGGCCGGGCCCCTGCCCTTTGCTCCACCCATGCCAGCCGCCGACACTGGGCTCTGCTGCCAGCCCCACAGCGGGCTTTTGTCAACGAAAGCACACCCCCTGCGTTGCTGATCAGATTTGCTGCGACAAGGGCCAGGGGGAAAGAAAGATGCTGGTAAGAGCTCAACCATTGAGACTCCACTATTCAGAAATTTGGATTTATTTTTTTGTCACAGAGAACCAGAACTGATGTTAATCTTGGCACTATCCTTGAAAAATAAATCACTCATAATAATACAACAATAAGGGCTTCCCTGGTGGTGCAGTGGTTAAGAATCTGCCTGCCAGTGCAGGGGACACGGGTTCGAGCCCTGATCCAGGAAGATCCCACATGCCGCGGAGCAGCTAAGCCCGTGCGCCACAACTACTGAGCCTGCGCTCTAGAGCCCGCGAGCCACAACTACTGAGCCCACGTGCCACAACTACTGAAGCCTGCACGCCTAGAGCCTGTGCTCCACAACGAAGAGTAGCCCCCACTTGCCGCAACTAAAGAAAGCCCGCGCGTGGCAACGAAGACCCAACGCAGTCAAAAATAAATAACTAAAGTAATTAATTTTAAAAAATAATACAACAATAATATATAACATTTACTGAGTCCTGACTCTGAAGAAGGGGCTGGGTGCTTTATATGGATGTTTCATTTAATCTTCAAAGCAACGCTGTGAGGAAGGCCTTATTATTCTCCCATATTACAGCTGATGATCTTGAGGCACAGAGAGGTTAAGACTTGCCCAAGGTCACACAGCCCGAATTTGGCACACAAGCAGTCTGGTACCAGAGCCAAGTTCTCAATCACGTTTGGAAAGGCAACTGCCTGCTCAGTCAAGAATTCCAATTGCTTCTAAGGATGCAAACATCATTTTCATCATACCCATTTCTGTTCTTTAAAAAAAGTGACCCCATTGATGATTCTTATCCATTCATTAAGTCACAGCTGCTCCTTGACCATCCTGTTAGCCCTTATTTCATGCACGTGGAATGAATAAAATTTCGCTTCATTCAAAAAGACCCTCGGATTCAGACTTTCCACCCTTTTAGACTGGCTTTCCCATTACTATTCGGTAACTGAGGTTTTTCTCGGAGGCTTTGGAGACTAGACTAATCACAGCTGCATTTGAGGGGATCTCCGGGGATGGGATGTTTGAAAGTGTCATCTAGATTGGCAATCAGGGGCCAGCCCGTGTCATCAGCTGCCGACTCCCAGGGCAGAGCTGTGACGGGATGAGAGCCCTCGACTTCCACTTCTGCTGATGGGCACAGTTGGTGGCCTCTGGGGGTTGGCTAGAACCCAGCATCCGAGGAGAGACGCTTTGAGCTGGAGGCAGCTGATTCATCTCATACACGAGGAGCTGAAGGAGAATGTGGCAAAGAATGGAGGCATTTGGGGTCCTATATTCGGCTCAGACCAGAGCTGTTCTTGGGTTATAAGATGTCCCTGGGCCTGAGTTTGGAGGCAGGCGCAGAGGGAGGAAGATGGCTCCCTCGCCGTCTCTGGGAACAGATGGCGGGGCCTTCCCTGTGAGCAGCCAGCCTGCCAGCTGATGCTCAAACATCCTGGCTCTCAGCCCTTGCAGAGTGGGCTGAGGCTACCTGGGGCTTTAACCCAATTCCCCACTCCCCAACTCTGTAAAGAGGCAGAGAGTTGCAGTTTCCTTTACAAACAAAACAAACGAAAAACACTTTCATAAAAGGGGATAGGAGGGACTTCCCTGGCAATGCAGTGGTTAGGACTCCGCGCTTCCACTGCGGGGGGGACGGGTTGGATCCCTGGTCAGGGAACAAAGATCCCGCAAGCGAAGCCGAGCGGCGTGGCCAGAAAAAAAAAAAAGTTAACAAAAAAGGGGATAGGAGAGACTTGGCAGGCAAGCTGCAAAAGTTTTCTCTTAAACCGTTTGACTTTGGGTAGAAAAAAGTCTAGCTTCCCAGAGCCATATGGTATTGGGGGTCATTGAGTTTGGGGTCTAATGTTGCCAACAGATTTTTCTGGAGGAAATAAAAAGTCATGTTTTCATACAAAGCCTCCTCATTTTAAGTTAGTTCAATTATAAAAAAAATTTGTAAAACCCTGTGAGCCAAACCAAACACACCCAAGAAACTCATTTGATTTCCAGGCCTCCAGTTTGCAACCTTTGGAGAGCCCTTGCCTCTTGTGGAGACGGGGAAGCTGAGGTGCGGAGATGAAGAGACTATTACCTGGAGGAGAAGCAGATGGTTTGCAAGCGCTGGGCCTGCAGCAGGTACCATCAGTGCCCCACCGCCTCCCCACCCACCTTCCCGATTCCGTGGGTTCTCTTCACCCGCAAGAGCAATGTCTGCAGCTCTGTGCCTAAGTTTTTTCCGGTTTTTTTGTTTGTTTGTTTGTTTGTTTTGTTTTTTTTTTTTTTTTGTCACATTGCACGGCTTGTGGGATCTTAGTTGCCCGACCAGGGATCAAACCCGGACCCTCGGCAACGAGAGTGTGGAGCCCTAACCACTGGACCACCAGAGAAGTCCCCTAAAGGACACGTCGTCTGTACAAACTGGAAGAACTGAGAAGTATCACCCCCTGGGAGCAGCCCTCAACCAATGGGAGCTGGGAGTTGGAGTATAAACGCCCCTGCTCCCTTGCCCCACTGGGTGGGATAACGCTGACATGCATGTTCTACATCTTTCCCAGAGTGTCTCCAGGATACTGAGATCCAGTTGCCCACTATAGTGGCTGGATTAATAACGTACTCATTAGTGGTTGCCCTCCTTTCCCTGTCTTGTTGCCCCGTGTCTCCACCAGGGCTTCCTGCGCTTCCCAAATAAGCTAGCTGTGCTTGAATCCTGTAGGCAGGGTCTGCCTTGGGGAGAACCTCAACTTAGCCCAGGTCTGAATAGCTGTGATCTGTACAAAGAAGAAAGCGCCTCTCTCTGGGGTGCCTTCTGATGCAAACATTACAATGATGGGCGTGGGATATTTCTCCATGCAGAGTGAGGTACCCTATGACAACTTCGAGAACTCTGGGCCATATTAAGGGCACCTGTTGGTTCCAGGCAGGCAAGAGGAGGAAGACAGAAGAGACTGTCTACACCTCTCTGAGGTCCAGGGAAAGGCTATGCCTGGAATTAGAGATGCTGGTTCAAATACATTTGGAAGAATAGAACATTTCGGCCTTCCCCAGCACAAGTAATTACTGGGACTGTGTCTCTGAAAATCACCTAATTGCAAAATCGTGAGCATGCCATTTCTATTTAATAATAATTTTATTAAAAATAAAGTTCAGGGGCTTCCCTGGTGGCGCAGTGGTTGCGCGTCCGCCTGCCGATGCAGGGGAACCGGGTTCGCACCCCGGTCTGGGAGGATCCCACATGCCGCGGAGCGGCTGGGCCCGTGAGCCATGGCCGCTGAGCCTGTGCTTCCGGAGCCTGTGCTCCGCAACGGGAGAGGCCACAACAGAGGGAGGCCCGCATACCACAAAAAAAATAAAAAAATAAAAAATAAAGTTCAATTCAGTGACGAGAAGGAGCTGGGTAAATTATCTTCCAATCACTTTCTTTTTCCTTTCTCCTTCCCTCTTCTCCCTTCTCCCCTTTGCTCTGTCCTTCCCTGTCCCTGCAGGCCTGAGAGGCAGAACCCAGCTGGGTCACACCACACAGCTGGGGCCACCATTTAACTCATTCTTGTCCGCTGACAGTGGGACAACGGAAAGCCCTAATTGTGAATTTTCTCACAAATCTTCTGACTTAAGGAGGCAATGATAAAGCCTATTGACAGGGTCTTACCCTTTGCCATGCCAGGGGCCCCTCTGACATCTGGGGAAGCCTACAGACCTTTTCTCAGAAAGCAGATTAAGTACATAAAATAAAATACAGAAAAATCAAAAAGGAAGCCAATTATGTCGAAATGCAGTTTTAAAAATATTAAAAACCCAGATGTGTGATAAATGCACATTTATTAATGCATTAAATATGATCTAGCGGCAGGTCTAATAACAACCATAATTTCCAAGTCGTGCTGAGCATATTTCAAGATACCTGCAACAACTATATAACATGATATAAAAATATCTATGATTTCTCTCGGTGATAAACTCATAGATACTCCGAACGTAACTGTGCACTTGCTAAACTGCCGCCAGAGGTGGGTGAAAATAAATATGTGATTTTTTTCCCATCTAAATTGACAGACCCCTTTGGGGATTACCCTCTCACCCCAGATATGAGGCATGGGGTGGAGAGAGCCATTTCTTTTTTGCCTTCTAGTTTCTAGAGGAGATGTCAGGCTTTCGTCTTTCTGGAAAATTGCTCAATTGTCCCTGCAGCCACATTCTTAGGGACCGTTTATTGAACACCTACTGTGTTCCAGGCACTTTATTTACTTAAAAAAAAATCTATTTAGACCTTCAGGTCCAGGGGGGTGGTTAATCATAGTCCTCGGCTCCTAGCACGTAATGAAACCTGGACCAGGTAAGACCCTGCTTGTGTCTTATTTCCTCTTTCTCTCCCCACCATCATCTCCAATCCTCACTTTCATTTCCTTCCCCCTACAGGCATCCCCTCTGTGGTGTGTGCTTGCGATGCGTCTTTATATATGCGCATAGCCGTGTAAAACAGGAAATGCGTTTTTTGTGAGCGGGTTTTGAGTTTCCATGACCAGTATTGTGTCATAAACCTCACTCATTTTCTTATCTTTCTTCACTCCACACAATGTCATGGAGAGCTATTGCTCTTGCTGTATATGGATTTTGTGCATTGCTTCTTCCTGCCACATGGTATTTCATAATGTCCATCCACCTTTCTTTTCTTATCCATTCCCCTAAGGATGGACACCCAGGTTGTGTCCAACTCTCCTCCAAGCTGTCCCCAACAACAGCTCAATAGTGAGCATCCTTATAACGATGTCCTTCTGGACCTGGGCATGGGACCATTCCTCTGGGCTCTATACTTGGGGCGGGGGGTGTCACAGCACATATGCCAATTAAATTGCACTAAACCAAATCAGATTCCTTTTCAGAAAAGCTGCTGCAGTTTACACACCCATCAGCTGTGCCTGGAATCGCCCCTCTCCCTACATCTTCATCAGCATTTGATAGATTCACTTTTTTAACGTTGGCCATTTACATGGTTATAAAGGATCAGGCTCTTTACACACCATTAGCAGATGTTTTTGGTGCCCCGAGTACCAGCTCCTCGGAGCAACTCTGGTATCGGCCCCAGCAGTGATGCATCGGTCTGTGTGAGTTCGGACTCACCCTGCAATTGTGTCTCATCTCAAACACGCAGCATACATCTCTCCATTTTTTCTGCCTCAAGGCCTTTGAAAAGGCCTGGGAACCTGCTCAGCCTGGAAGCAACGTCCAGAAATGTGGGGGAGATAACTGCACTGGGGACAAATGCTCAACTCAGCTAGTGGAGAATAAAACCCCAGCCTCCTGTGTTCCCAGCAGACAATTCTAGGAGGCATCCCATGTCTCTTAGAGGTCCTGATGGAATCCAGCCCCCAGTTTCCTACATTACAGACCTTAATAATTCATTCTTCTTGTGGCATTTCCTCCTTCCCCTGTTTCTCTCTCCATCTGTTGCCTCAATCCTTCTTCCTGAGCTCACCTCCCAAATAAAATACCCACACCCAATCTAAGACAAATACATTTTTTCTGTCTGGAAGGTACAAAGCAATCTCCAGTGGCTTAAGTGACACCTACCAACATGAATTACTCTGTTACAAAGATCAGGTATCACCAGTCCTCCAACACTAAGAGAGGGAAGGATGAAAAGGAAGGTTTTTAAAAATCTCAAGCTAACATCACATCTTATAAGCCCATGCTAGAGTTTATACAACCTAAAGCCTTTCCAAGTAGGAACCCTAGAAATGCCAACAGCAATGGCAGTACCATCACAAAAGTATAGAGCTTCCATTGATGATGTCTCTGAAAGGGAAACAGTCGCTTGAATGCTTGTATGTATGTATGTATGTATGTATTTTTTAACATCTTTATTGGAGTATAATTGCTTTACAATGGTGTGTTAGTTTCTGCTTTACAACAAAGTGAATCAGTTATATATATACATATATCCCCATATCTCTTCCCTCTTGCGCCTCCCTCCCTCCTACCCTCCCTATCCCACCCCTCTAGGTGGTCACAAGCACCGAGCTGATCTCCCTGTGCTATGCGGCTGCTTCCCACTAGCTATCTATTTTACGTT